>NC_137743.1:4202500-4745000 GCF_963264785.1 Psittacula echo
AAAACATATGAATTAGGCATTTCAGTAACCTTTAAGACGTGTTATTCTTTGTCATACTACCGAAGCAGGAGATAGGTCTGGTTACCTCTAAGAGGCTTAAATTTCCAATCTATTAAAGTAATACTGTCAATCTGTTATTTCTGGCCATTGAGGAAAGGTTAAAATGAAAATTAGACTTCGGGGACTTCCTTCTATTCTAAGTGCAGGTTGGAAACATCTCAGCAGCAGAAGGCAAAGTCAGGGCCTTGGAAAGCAGCAGTTATCAAGGGAAATGACTGGTGATAACTTTATTGATTGAAGCAGCTTGAGAGATGTAAGATTTGCCACTGTCTGGAATTACAGCTTTATTAAAAGGGTTTTCTTCATTAAAAGGCAGGTGAAAGAAAACTGTAATATGTTTTCAAAAGCACAGCGCACCTCAAATGGTTTAATGATGGATTAAATGCATTCCACAAGTGGAATAAATCATTGGCAAGCATTTTCTGAAAGCAAAGGCAAGTAAAAACAGTCCTTGTCATATCAGTACAAATGCAGGGGAGTAAAGAGCTCGTTCAGGAGACATTAAAATCTATTGCAGTGCATTACTAAGGAACTTACTGAACTGAATATACTGAGTTTCTATTATTATGTATGACAAACCAAAGCAACCTGCAAATGCTTCTCAAAGAACATTAAAGTCGCAAGATCAAGCTCTCAAAGTTAGGAAAAGGTGTTAGAATTAAGGTAGTTTACTGTAATTTGTTCCTCCTACACATGTGCATCCTGATCCAGGTTTTAACTCCTATTTGTTCCCTAGGCAAAGCACGGAGTGACTGGTGCCGTTAGGCAGTGGTGTCTGCTGTGCTGCTTCTGGTTAAGCACACACTCCCTTCATCTCCAATCTCTCTGAATACAAACTATCACACCTACAGACTAGATGTATTACTACAACAAACTGATGGCATTTAACACTAGAAACTAGATAGGGAAAGAAAAATCTCTGTCAAAATACAAAGTTAGTCACCAGTAGCACTATGGCAAGCAGCAGAGAATGAGTAAATAATCTCTGCTGGGGACTTTTACTGCTTTTCTGTACCCAAACCAAATCCTCCTGCAGTCGATGGCAGCCACTCACTGAAGCTCACCCTATGCAACTGGTTTTGCCAGTTTTGATGCATTCAATCAAATCTGTTTCCCAGGGCAAAGTTTTTGAGACAGGAGTTGTGGTGCCCTGCCACATCCCTGTAATGATGCCCTCCCTTGGTGCCATGCGCTGACACGGTCCTGGTGTAACAGTGTCTGAGGACAACAGCACCATCCTGCCTATGGAAAAGGGCAAGGAATGCTGCTATGCAGGGTCACAAGGACAGAGAACTCAAAAGTAACACAGAATCCCAGACTGGTTTGTGTTGCAAGGGGCCTCAAAGCTCATCCAGTTCCAACCCCTGCCACAGGCAGGGACCCCTTCCACTAGAGCAGCTTGCTCCAAGCCCCTGTGTCCAACCTGGCCTTGAACACTGCCAGGGATGGGGCAGCCACAGCTTCCTTCCTACTCCTGTATACTACTCATTTCTGGTACAAGCAGGAGGGAAACACAAACCGTCGTGCACCTGATTTACACAGAGTAGTAGCCAAGGGCTGAGCTCTGTGGGGCTTTTTCTCCTGTGTTCTTTTTTCCAGCTACTACTCATCCAAGTGTCACTCCGTGTCTGAAATGGACTCCTTGGTTTGTTGGCTGGACAAATGGATTGAACAGTTGCTGTGGCTGTACCCGAGATACAATGTTCAGGCTGAGCTCTCTTGTTACTGGGAAGATACTGACAAACAAGGGATCACTGCAGGGGGTGAGGGTGTAGAGGGACCAAATCCCAAGGGAAGCATTGAGAGCTAAACACACGGTTTAGTAAAAGACAGCTACTGCAACAGTAACAAGTCTGGAGATAATCAGAGGGAGAAGATATCCAGGGTGCCAGGCAGTTATTGTGGTTGTTACTTGGAGTAAAACTAGAAATGAGGAGATGCAGTTTAAAAGAGCCCATAAGACCTACTCCGCTGTGAACACCGTCCCTAAGGTCCTGACAGAAGCCCAGCTGTCTGGCTCACTGCAAACTGGGCAAAACATTAATAACCTGGAGCAGGGAACACTCCAGCACAAAGAAGGAGATGGATTATATGGCCTACCAGGTCTTTTCCATCTCTCATCTCTATAATAAAGTAAAACAAACCCAAGCACACACTGAATTACAGGGCCATAATTTCATCTCCAGGCTCTAGGGATCTAGAAGGCACCCAAACTTCACTCTGGTTGTTTATAATGTCACCAAAACCCCCTGATGGAATTATTATGCTGTAATTCATTGCTGCCTGGGAGTCATCTCATACTCATCCGGATGTCCTGTGTGACATAACAACAAATCAATAAAGAGAATCTGGGCACAGCTACAGGGACGGAGGGAAAATGGTCTGTACTAAGCAAGCAGGGAGCATCACACGCTGGATGAATCCACCAACATAGCAGGAGGTTTTGAGTCAGTCAGTGCTCCCCACTCACCTAAATTAGAAAGCATTTCACGTCTACCTTTCTCTTTTAGGTAGTCAGTGTGACACCAAAGGGAATAAGCAGTATGTTGGCCGCAAATCCAGCACACTGCAGTCTCCAGTTGTCAAGCGGAATGCCACGCATAACGGCACCTCTCATCAACATCTTCTATAATTCCTTCTTAAAACTAACTTTTACTCTTCTGTATTGTATTCTTTAGTCTCCAAATACAGGAATTTCACAACAGAAGTGCATGTTCCTTACTAATGGTTTGGGAGGAAGGTGAATAAGAAAGTGCAACATGAGTGCAAGTAGGAGAAGCCACAGTAGAGAATGGATACAAGACTCTAAACTGAGTAGAGGGATGGAAAGCACATGTCAGAGCAAAGAGAGACAAACAGAGGGAATGAAAAGGGAAATAGCAGGCAGGCAATAAGAACCCTCAAAGCAAGCAGAGAAACTCATGGCATGCCTTTCAGGAGGGTAGGAAGCATGAACAGGGCAGAAGAAATGCAACCTGCTAGCATTTACCCTCTTGGCTGCCAGTTCCCTTTCATCTACTTCGTATTATCTAACAGAATGGGCAAACATATTTGGGGTTTTTTTTCCTTCTGAAGCATTTTTCCAGCCACTTCTCTTTTCCTTATATTTTTTGGAGTCATTCTTAGGGAGATCCCGTGTATTAATCTTTCTCTGCACCACGTGTAACGCCCTGGCCACATTCCCTTCAACTTCCTTGATAACTTTAGGTGACAGCCAGCAAACCAGAGAACACGCATCAGTGAGCATACCTGTATGGCACAGCCAGGGGTCAGAGCATCAGGAACTCACCTGCTGTGGGGGAACTCCCATTGCTGCTAAGGCTGACTCAAAAAATGCTTTTGCTGGTTTCCCCACCACCTCAGCTTCAACATCACAAGCGTACTGGAGAAAAAGGAGAGAGACACACACAAAACGTGCTGGTCAGAAAAGCAGTTTTCAACCCCATAACTTCAGTCAATTGTATAGAATAGTTAGGGTTGGAAAGGACCTTAAGATCATCTACTTCCAAGCCCCAAAGTATATAAAGTATGTGATTATTGATTTTGCCCTTCAATAATACAACGGGTGAAGGTGAGCATCAGAGAAATGGGGTAACACAAGTGTGACTCTGTTCCAGTAGCTCCCATTTTTTAAGAGCATCACTCTTAAAGAAACAGCAAGTATCCTTCATATGAAATGATCAAAAGTGCTGGAGGGCCTTAAAAGACTGTGGAGGGCCTATTATTAATGAGCCAAGTGACCAGCCAGATTTGAGGTTATTTTCCTGCAAAGAAGCATCAGTACTCGGCTGGAAAAGGTGTTTCTAGCTTGTCCCTAGACCACTATAAACCTAAACTTATCCAGGGGACAAAAACTCCAAAACTCAGAGGTACAAATGAATGTGCTGCAAGCATACATTATCTCCACTATCCTCTGCGCTTGTCCAGTACCCTACTTTGCTTTATTCTCTGCATTCACCATGTATTATTTTACATCTCTCTGCAAGCCTATAAAAGGGAGAGTAATGACTCTCTCCTTCTCTCAGATTGGCTTAGCTATGGGGTTCCACTTCTGCACAGACTTAATCAGGCTTAAAACCAGGTTTGCCCTTAAGTATCTTGCTGAATAAGGGCCTTTTGCTCTCAACTGTTAAGGGCAAAGGCTGTGTTAACGCTACACCAAACATAAAATGGACCTTCGGTGTACCTTGCAGACTATACTCCATGCTTTTCTTTCCTGACTCCTTCCTTCAAGGGCCTCACTTCATATAAAAGTACCAGCACATGGTAAAAGTTCACATTTTGAAGTAAAATGTAAAAACCCCTGAACAAAGCCAGAGAACAAATGGATCCACCTTTAGAAGCCACCAGTCTTTCGAATGCAGCAAATGAGTTTCAATCTGTGGAACTTTTCCTCCACCAAGGTGAGTAATTACAGAAGATGACCCATATTTATCCCAGTTACTCTTTTAACAAGGTGTGCAAGTAAGCATAATTCAAGCTATAAAATACCTCTAATGCCTTCATATATGCTCCAACATCAAGTTTCAGACCATCGGTTTCTTTATAGTAGCGTCTGGAAATGAAAGTGATAAAGTTCCAATGAAATGAAAAGGTTGGCAGTTAAATACAAAACCCCACATTTTATGATTTCTGCGCCTATATACATGTCCATATGGCTGCAACAAAAAGTCAAGTAATCAGAAACTCTGGAGCCTTAATTTAACACCAGGAATTAAGTTAAAGGACAGGCTCAGTAATGTGCAATGCTTGGGGAAAAGATCTCAGACCAGATGCCCATCTGGCACCTGGGACACGACTCCACTGGTTCAAAGGGATTTCAACTAAGTCATATCAAGGATTTCAACTACCTTAAATGAAGGCTGAACTTGGCCTGTATGTTACTGCACAGGGACTAGCTGCTCCCAGAGGACAGCAGTTACATTGCTCTTCCTTTAACCAGCAACAGAGACCCCTTGGCAGCTACAAGATGATGGCTGGTACCAACCAGCAGCTGCAGCACCTTTTTCAGTATATCTGGAAGAGAACCCCAAATTTAGTTTGGATATCAGGAAGGAAATCTTTACTATGAGGGTGCTAAGGTGCTGGCACAGGGTGCCCAGAGAAGCTGTGGCTGCCCCATCCCTGGCAGTGCTCAAGGCCAGGTTGGACACAGGGGCTTGGAGCAAGCTGCTCCAGTGGAAGGTGTCCCTGCCTGTGGCAGGGGTTGGGACTGGATGAGCTTTAAGGTCCCTTCCAACACAAACCATTCCAGGATTCATTCCTTCATTCCAAAGAGCTGACCACCATTGCCTGTCACCAGTCTTCCACATGAGGAAAGCCAGGGACTAAGAAAGCCCTCCAAGTTAAATCTGTCCCTCCTAAAAACATTCCTATTGCCACAGAGCTCATAAACCTAGTATCTTTATAGTGCTTCTCCGGAATAGCAACTCACATTAAGGCAGATCTTCCAAGCTTTCCTGAGCAGAGTAAAGACAGGTTTCTATATGACAGGGAAACAGGCAGGATGAGCAGTCAGTTAAGACTTGATGCCTTATCTTTCTGCCATTTTCGATTATTCAGCACTGCCTCCCTTTCAAATGGCCACTTGACCTTTGCTAGAACAGCCATTAACCTTCTACAGTCCAGCGTAAACAGCTTAATTCTCTGACAGTGCCACGACAGAAGGAATTACAAAGCCAATTCCCACTCTCAGCCCCAAACAGATGCTAAATGTAAATCACTCCGTTTTCAGGAGGAGGGCATTCTGCTTCAGTGGCTCCGACACTTTTGTTTTCTATGGGATGAACTCAGACTTGAACCAAAATGAATGGACTTGCCCAAGGAAGGCACCTTGTTAAGGTCCATCCAATTACACTGATTCTGCCCCTGAAAAATGAAGCTGGTTTGTGGCTGGGTTTTGCATATGGCCCTTTGCATCAATGACACTTCTCTATTTAGGTAAACTGTTCATCCAAGTTATAATCGCCCTTTTTCGAGTCACAGAACTTACCTAACCAGGGTAACTCATGCAGAACTCATGTCCACATTACCTGAATGATCAATATTTAAATAAAATGATCAATATTTACATAAAATAAATGCTCATGGCAAAAAAATGAGCTCAGAATATCCACAAAGCTGTGTTTGGAAATGAAAACTAACATTTCAAACAAGTAACAGGGACTTCTTTTAGAGCTGCCTACATCAATGAATGACCAACTAAAGATACACTGTTACATGCACAGGGTACAAAGGCATTTTTGCTTTGAACCCATTGCAAATCCTAACGATTTGTTTCATAACACAAACCTTGGTTATTTTACATCCATTAACCATTCTGCTGTTGGCTCAACACCTTTTCCTCATTCTCCTAACTGAGAAACAGGAAGGATTTTTCACCCACGTTGTAGGATCAGAGCATGAGCATCAAGTAAGGCCACACTCCTTCTCTCTGGGAAGTTCTACCCACCCAGATCAATAACCCACAGACTAAGAAGGGGTTTCACACCCGTTGCAGTCTATTGAAGCACTGAAACCAAGTTGTCACTACAGTTTCCTCAAACAAAACATGTACAGTGTTTTTAAGCCCATACAATGCACAACAGTAAGAATAACTCCTTCAAAGCCATTGGGATTTGCCATTATCCAGCGCTGGCACTGATAACCTCCTGTTAAAGTCTCAGAAAACTGAATTGTTTTTAGGAGAACATTCGAATTCCCTGACTGGATTTTCCCTGCATGTGGAAGCAGGAGCTCAAAATGTGCCTTTAATGTTCAGAGAATAACTAAGCAAGCCTTTTGATACTGAAACTGTCAAAGCAGTTGCTCTGTCACTTCAAAAGCACAGTTGTGTTTGCAGGTAGGTCTTTGCTGTACCCACCAGCCCAGCCATTTTGCAGTATACCCTTGGGCTCTCCTGAGGTCTTCATGGCCACTACACTTTACTGTGGCCAGAGGAATATCTATCCCCATCTCCAGCGTAGCTTGAGTTGTGCATTACAGCTGCTTTCACACATTCGTAGGGTTTCTATATTAGCAAATAGAAACTCCCCTGGCTTCTTGCTCCTCACATAAAGCAATTCTGAAGCCACCAGCATGAAAGTGCTCCCTTATGTATGGCATGTTCATACATCTGAATCAACCTGCAGAGATGTTAACACCAGCTTTCAAAGGTAGCATCTTTAAGCACCACCCAAAGAGCAGACTGTTAGCCACAACCAGTATCACATCTCAACCACTACAAACATGGGCAGGATTTGAACCTGGAAGAACAAACCTGGCCGTTGGCTGAAACAGAGCAATTCTGGACCACCCGCTCCTCCTCACAATTAGTAACTTCAGGATGCTGGAAGATTAAACTGCATCACAAATCTACATCAACAGCACTTTATCCAAGCACGGCTTGTCGGATTTTCTTGTCAGCTTTGGGTTTCTGTCACTATCAAACTCATTTGTTTTCAGTTCAGACAGCAACACATGGCTACAGGCAGCAGTTCAGCCAACAGTTCTTATTCTGAGATCTTGCAGGGGCAAAGACAAGATAAGCAGTGCCTGTAATCCTACTGACCTCATTCACTTGGGGGCTGCACATGTCAAAATCCAAACTCTGCATGATTTCAATGGGGTATTTCAAGATGCTCTTAGACTCGGCTCTTAAAGCAAGAAAAGTCCTTTTCCTGGTGGCTTACAAACTACAGCTATTTAAATGTTGGAGCAGATGATCCTTGAGGTCCCTTCCAACCTAGCATCTATGACTCTATTTAACGCCTCCGCTGCCACCTGCAAACACATGGATTGTTTCATCCGGGTCTCTCTCACTCTTAAACACTCACCTTAAAGGGTTGGAGGCTGGCATTTGCTGTGCTTATACACCAGAGCATCTCCAGTTTCTCTAAAAGCTGCTATAATTCCTCCTTAGAACACCTATATCCCTCACCCTCAAGAAGTCGATGAGACACATCCACACAAGTGCTTACCCTGCACTGTCTACAGAAAGAAGACCACTGAGAGCTGATATTCAAGAGATGCTCACCCAGCGCTGTAGCAGCACAGACCCTACTGATGAGTATCTTCAAAGTCAACTGGAGGATTTGGCACGGCAAGTTCAGTACCTTCCAGTGCCCAGGAAGCATCAGCACAGGGCTGAACTGTGGCTCACAGCGAACATCCATACCACCTTCTAGAGACCTATTCCACTGTGATCACCTCAGTTTTCCCTTACACCCCTAGAAAGACCACAAGTAAGTGGCTTGGAACAGGTAAATTGACTGAATTACCCACCGGGGACTGTTCAGAGACAGATACCTGAGCAGAGCAGCCTCCTAGTCCAGACACATAGATAACTGCTTAGAAGTTGGTACCGTGAATGCCCACAGCATTATCTGGCCTCCATTAACTACAAAGACACCAGGGGGGGATTAAAAGCTGTAGAGACTTGAGGAAGAAATGATGCTTAACTCACCCTCTTCCAAGGGAGATCAAAACAGGCTTCTCCATCCCAATGAGAACTCGGAAAGCTTCATTAAGGTTTGCATTGGTGAAGTTCTCTGCTGCATCTCCGATAACCACACAGTTCGGGTTCGCTTTATCAAGCTCAGCAAATTCAGGAACAAGATCTAAAGGAGGGAAAAAATAAACCACAAAGCCCTGCTTCAGATCCCATTGGAACTGACCGTTTCCCCCCAGATTTGTGTTTCACTTCATCCATGACACAATGCTTTAAAAAGATAAGTAAATCCAAGTCTTAATCAAGTGTTCTTCAGACCCCTCTATTCCTGGTTCCTGCTATTCATCTGCCCTATAACAAAGAGCAAAATAAACCATTTCTTACCCTTACTTCAGCTCCTGCCACCCATGTCTCAGCAGACCCAAGACAAACACGGGCAGCCAAATGAAAGCATGTACCAGTGAGGGCAGGATCCACCTCCTTTCTGCATACCCACATTCTATGGCAGAAAACACTTTAAACTAAAACCTCTGTCATGATAACAAAGACCTCACCTATCTCATAGTCACTGTGGTTAAGGAGCAGACTCCTCTGAGCACTTGCTGCCCCTCCAGCACAACTCTGTGCCTTCACCCTATCACTGCCACAATGGAGATCCCACTCAGACCAGACCACTAACTTATATTCCACATTCTCGTGACTAAGGAAGAAGCTTTTCCCTGTAGGAAAACAGCATCTGGGAGCTCTTCCCCACACGAGCTATGGGAACTCACTGCTCTATCGCAAAGGCCCACATCTCTCTGAGCTGTGCCCCTCCATGTCCCAGCATCTGCCGCAGCGTTGTCCTACCATTGTGCACAAGCAAGTGTGGCCTTAGGCCACGCTCCTTCAAGATGCGGCAGGCTGCTGGTGCTGGGGCAGTGACTTCAGCCACGGAAATGTCAAAGCCCAGGCCCTGGAGCTTCTTCACAAACTTCTCCCGGGTCGCTTGGGTTTCATTAGTGCAGAACCGCAGCTTCAGACCGGATGCTTTGATCCTGTTGAGTAAAGAGAGCAGAGAAGGGTTAACTACACACAGAGCATCAGTTCTGCTGCCCCACGCCTAACCTGGGCAATTACAGTGAGCATGCAGTGATGATATTCCAGAACAGGAGCAGGATCTCTTACTGTGACCAGGACACACCTAAAGTGTTCAGAGAACTTCTCCCTAAGAGCTCATCTCAGTCTCCCCTCTGGCAGGTTAAAGCCATTCCCCTTGGCCTGTCCCTACATGCCCTTATTAAAAAGACCCTCTCCAAACGATGGAGGTATCAACACTGGGGTGGCTTCAGTTACAGTTATCATTTAATCTCTCATAGAACACCTTTGCTGTTACTTGGTGGATAGCCCTGAAAAATATGGTACTTCCAAACAATTCTTTAATACATATTTACTGGTAAATGGCTTCTCAAAGAAAGAAAACATGGCCCTAAGTGGCCAGAGTGAGAACATGGTTCCTGAGGATCAGGACTCTGCAACCCCATTCAAGTCCTGCCTCTTTGTTTCCTGCCCCAAACTGTGGTGATCTAGTGAGAATGTCACAAAAAAGGCCTCTCCTCCAAGGATGAGTGGTCAGCTGTTTGGAGAACCAATGTATTTCAAAGCGGCCATGGAAAATCTGAAGCATTGAAAATGTATCACAATTTATAATATATATATTTGCCAAAGGGAATGTCACCCAGTTCCTCAAGTATATTAAAAAGCCTCAATTTGGTCAGGCTGCATCAAGAGGAGCGTGACCAGCAGGTCGAAGGAGGTGATCCTGCCCCTCTGCTCTGCTCTCGTGAGACCTCCCTTGGAGCATTGTGTGCAGTTCTGGTGTCCTCAACATCAAAAGGACATGGAACTGTTGGAACAAGTCCAGAGGAGGCCACGAGGATGATCAGGGACTGGAGCACCTCCCGTATGAAGACAGGCTGAGAAAGTTGGGGCTGTTGAGCCTGGAGAAGAGAAGGCTGCGTGGAGACCTCAGAGCAGCTTCCAGTGTCTGAAGGGGGCCTACAAGGATGCTGGGGAGGGACTCTTCATCAGGGACTGTAGTGACAGGACAAGGGGTAACGGGTTCAAACTGAAACAGGGGAAGTTTAGATTGGATCTAAGGAAGAAATTCTTTACTGAGAGGGTGGTGAGGCACTGGAATGGGTTGCCCAGGGAGGCTGTGAATGCTCCATCCCTGGCAGTGTTCAAGGCCAGGTTGGACAGAGCCTTGGGTGCCATGGTTTAGTGTGAGGTGTCCCTGCCCATGGCAGGGGGATTGGAACTGGATGAGCTTAAGGTCCTTTCCAAACCGAACTATTCTGTGATTCTATAGTTATCTTTGAGGACCTGAGCTTACAGAGGTGCAGATACCTTGGTAAGTTTGGGGCTAGGCTTGTAAATTCTCATTAAAGTATTGTTACTTTTCTTCACGTTAGGATGAAAAAGGACTTTTCTCTTTGGAAAGCCCCTGCACTGCTTCTCAAGGCACCAAAACACGCTGGTTCCCAGCTGGTTGATGCAAACACCAAACCCACCTCGAGGTAAAGCATCCAATGATGAGCTCTCCATCAAAGGAGCCTTAGAACTCCAGTCCTGACCCAGAGAGCCCCTTCTGCTTGTTAGAACCACGTGCCAGTGTCTTCTTCAATAACACTGGCGATCCATTTCTTTCTTATTATTTGTCTTTCCTAATCAGAGGTATGTGAATTATCAATTACACTTAGTGGTTAATTGCCCTTCATAAAGATAGCTTTTCTCTTTTAAATTAGGCAGTTAATATATTGTAACTAATAGCATCCACTTGTACATTATAAATATATCTTCATCGATCGGAGCGGTGAATGTGAGATTCACTCACAAGTTAATGAAGCAATTGAGTGAAGAAGTGCAGGGGGTACGCGGGGAATAATTATTGTTAATGAATTATGATGTGACCTTCTCAGAACAATGAGCAATCGGTGCGACAGTGGGATGACGGTATTCCACATCTGTTATTCCAAACACAGTTTCGGCTGGAGTTAGGAAGCAAAGCAGCGGAATTGGGATACATAACAAACTATCATAGAGTGTGCCATGGTTAAAGAAGTCTTGTTCTAAATACAAAGCCTATCTGCACACTCTTAGGAGAAAAACCCCATGATGCACAACTGCCCTGAAGCAGACACTGAATGAGAAGCTATTCTTTCTCGTCCTAAAGCTCAATGGAATGAATCCAGGAAGAGCACTAACCACTGACTTGCCCAAACACCCTCACAGGTCAGCCTGGTGAAAGCAAAGACTCAGTTTTCCTGTACCACAGATTTAAATCCCTTCTCAGTATTCAGATGAAACCCAGCTACACTTCGGAAAGCAGAAGCAGTTTGGACACATCCCGGATGGTTTCGTGCCTCTGCGGCCACCTGCAATTACTCCCTCAACAAATGAGATCAGTAAATGCGTGGGATAAGGTGAGGTCTATAAAGAATTAAGCCAAGTCGGTCAGCAAATGGGAGTCCTCTGGTGGAACATGGAGAGGAGTCGCCAAGATACCTGGAACACTAAACAAAGAAAAACCAGCAAGAACTCCAGACAAGATTTGTTTCTGTGAAAAAATGATGCATTGAAAAGCCGCCTCTTACTTCAAAGTTACAACTCTAACCTCTGCCAGCTCTCTGACAAACCCTTGTACAGTTACACTCACTGGTACATCTATGATTACACACACTCCAAAACAAACCCATCCCTTGATGCTCAGCATGGGGACCATGAGCAGAGCCTGCATCTCTACCTACATCAGCAATCCACTACTGAGTAAGAGATTAAATATTAGGGAGAGCTTTTCACAATGCTACGTGGGGGAAATAGTGGTTCCTCTGTGTTTACAGCAAAACTCACCCTCAGTTTGCATGGTCAGGCTTTGCACCAGCAGGTCAAGGGAGGGGATCCTGCCCCTTTACCGCACTCTAGGGAGACCCCCCCTGCAGTCCTGATCCAGCTCTGGGGCAGCAGCACAAGAGGGACGTGGAGCTGTTGGAGCGAGGGCAGAGGAGCCCATGGGGATGCTGCGAGGGCTGGAGCAGCTCTGCTCTGGAGCCAGGCTGAGAGAGCTGGGCTGGGGCAGCCTGGAGAAGAGAAGGCTCCTGAAGGGGAGACCTGAGAGCAGCTCCAGTGCCTAAAGGGGCTGCAGGAAACCTGGAGAGGGGCTTGGGACAAGGGCCTGTAGGGACAGGCCAAGGGGAATGGCTTGAACCTGCCAGAGGGGAGACTGAGATGAGCTCTTAGGCAGAAGCTCTTCCCTGTGAGGGTGCTGAGGCGCTGGCACAGGGTGCCCAGAGAAGCTGTGGCTGCCCCATCCCTGGCAGTGTTCAAGGCCAAGTTGGACACAGGGGCTTGGAGCAAGCTGCTCCAGTGGAAGGTGTCCCTGCCCGTGGCAGGGGTTGGAACTGGGTGAGCTTTAAGGCCCCTTCCAACATAAACCAGCCTGAGGTTCTATGAGAAACTAAAAGATGGCTTGAAGGTCTCTGTCCGACAGTCAAGGTGCCTTGTATAGAGTTTATACTGCATGGGGGGCACTGCTCATAAGCTGGCCAGCTTAACGGGAAACCTTGAGCTACTGAGCTAACCCAGGGTTCATACTTCAAGAAGCATGTGCAGAGCTACTGCAATTTCTAGTGTTGGTAAGTGAGTGGCTTTTAGGAGAATAATAAAGGACAAAATCTATATTATGATGTCCTGTAAGATAAAGAGCAGGGGATTAGATACCAGCAAGTACAGAAGAAAGAGGCAACAGCAGATGAAATACACAGCACACATTTTATCAAGATCTCTAGGATATTAGAGGTTTATCAGCATGTGTATTACAGAAGCCCAGGCACACCCAGGAAACCCAGTCAGTCAGGGCTTCCACACATCACAGCCTGATAAAGATCCCACTGAACCTTCAGAAGCACCAGAAATCAATCCTGATTAGAGAGCAAGCTGAGCACATGGACAGGCAGCACGGCGCTCTGTGTGCAGGGACTCTGTGTGGTCCAGGTGATGTGGACATCTTGAAGACATCTCTTGCTCCCTATTTGGGGCCATCAACAGGTTCACCATCAGACAAACCCACTCTGTTTCCAACAGGACTGCTCACACCACTCCTAGTGCTAGGTTGGACGGGGCTTGGAGCTACCTGCTCTAGCAGAAGGTGTCCCTGCCCATGGCAGGGGGTTAGAATGGGTTGAGCTTTAAGGTCCCTTCCAACACAAATCAGTCTATGAACAAGTCACAAAGGAAACTTCCAAGCCCCAAATTCTAAGCAGACAGATGAACACCAATGTAACCAACAGGTGGGTAAGGAGACTTTTTCTAAGCCTTGTCAGAGGATGGGTTTAAGCCCACTGTAGACCAAAACAACCACTCACAATCCCTAAACCTAAAACTTCCAAGGATGCTGGAGAGGGACTCTTCATCAGGGACTGCAGTGACAGGACAAGGGGTGATGGGTTCAAACTGAAACAGGAGAAGTTCAAGTTAGATACAAGGAAGTTCTTCCCTGTGAGGGTGCTGAGGTGCTGGCACAGGGTGCCCAGAGTAAATGCTCCATCCCTGTCAGTGTTCTAGGCCAGGCTGCACAGAGCCTTGGGTGCCATGGTCTAGTGTGAGGTGCTCCTGCCCATGGCAGGGGGTTAGAACCCGTTAGGTCCTTTCCAACCCAACCCACTATGATCCTATGAAGCAGGGCTCCCACCCAGCTCGGGGCATGCTGTGAGCACAGGTATAGGGGAGAGATGGAGATGAGGCTTTCCCTCCCAGCCCTGGGCTGCCCCTCATGCTACACCAGCTCTTTGAACTGACCTTTACCTCGCTGCGCTGGCGCAGGACACGACGCTGAGTGACAATGTCCCACAATGCAATTACCATGCGTCAGATGAGCCGGTCCCTTACAAATCACCTCGAACTTTACACATCTGCTGCCTGTCAGCATCTGCCAGGTTCACTCACCCGAAAATAATGAAAAAACTCTCATTATTGTTCCATAACAGGTAAAGTGGTAAGACAATTATTAGACATCCCAGCTGACCTTGCGCAGACTTCACCAACTGCCCTTGCCAACCTTTACGGGCAGCCTCTGGGCACATAAAACACAAAACCTGCTCTTTTTAGGTGATGTGAAGGTTAAGACACCACCAGGAAAAGAAACGGCTCTGGAATCTAGGCTGGAAGGCATCATTCCTTGTGAAATTCACATTGTCCTGCACATAGCAGAAGCAACTAAGGGCATGGCACAAGGGTAAACTTCAGAATTCCCACCTTTGGTCGCTGGCTTCTATAGGAAAGGTTTTTCCTAACATGGAAAGGAGAAAGGTGATACTCCTGTACAGATGGGCAGGGAGGGGCAGAAAGGAAAACCTTTCCATTCCTCTGATTCCTGACATCCTCGCAGTAGGTCCAAAGCACTTAAATCTTGCTGGGGCATCTCTGATGCTGCTTGGTGCCCTGATCTGGTGTCTCCATTTGCTGATGTCCGAGTGCAGCCAAGCTCATCATCATTCCTGCTCCCTGGTGGCCCAGCTTTCTGCTCCAAATAGCAAGGCTGGCCTGAGAAATCCTTACGTACAGCACTTTTTGCCCCCACTCCCCCTTAGATTCCTGGGTCTGAAACTCATCCCTACATCTGCTGTCTCACAAGCACAATTTCCTCTCCAGACCCATATGGCTCACCTTTTTCTAGGTACAGAAGTGCACAATTTGGAGGGACTTCAAAGGGATTCCAAAAGGCATTAAAAATAGGAGGGTATCACTGAACATGAATGAAGGCACGAATGAACATGAAAATAGGCACAAATGAAGGAATCACAAGGAAAGAGGCCAATGTTATCTAAGGGTGGGCAAGGGTGAAATAAGAAATGGGACTGTTATAAAACTAAGGACTCTGGAATCATCACTTTGAGACACTGTTTAACAGCAAAAACTGAACAAAATCACTGAATTGCAGTTCACAGAAAACTTTATTCAGGTATTCCAATCATCTGGAATTCTGCAGAGGTAAAAATTAATACTGAAAGTTGCACATCAAACCTACCACAGAGCTTGTTTTGTCCTGGCTTCCCTACATAGGCTGCCTCTCTCTGACCACCAAATACTAGACACCAGGATTATTGAACAAACCACCTAGTACCGTAAATCACATTCCACCTGCCCAAACAGAAGGGTGATAACAGATTTGCCTACAGATTTGTAAGCAACATGCCACAAGGGTGAAATCTAGAATTACTTATTTAATAGATATATGCTTTTGAAGCGAATCTGCAGGAAGGAAGCACAAAGCAGAAGGAAAACCCTTCTGGTCCATTCTATTCAGTAACAAGATGCATCTAACTGCTGCAGGTTACCACATTCGCTTAAAATATTACTCCTAGTAGTCCCAGGCTTCAACCAGGCTGCAGGAACTGAGTCAGGGCTTCTCACCTTGTAGTACCTGGCTGTGTTCCATCACAGCAACACACCACTGAGTAGATTCAAACATATGGATGTATTTTGCAACACAAGTAAACTCAGGGGGATGTTAAATACTTGGTAACTCTCCACTTTGGAGCTGTCAAGAAAAAAGTGTGAAGTTAGGGGATTCAGTTAGGATGAACAGGTCTGGAATATGCCTGTTTGCAATATAATGACTCATATTGCAATAGCTTTCATTCTGTGCTAAAAGCAGTTGGGGTTTTTTGCCTCTGTATCTTTTTTATTCCATTAACATTTCAGACAAAACCAAGTTCTCTTTGTCACAGTTGAATTCTTGCTTTGTAGACAAACTGCATCTATTCGTAAGTAAATCATTCTGTTTCTCAGAAAATAAATTGCCAAAAGGTTTCTTTTCACCTCTTATAGAAAAGAATTCACTCTTGGGTGCTCTGCTTATCTACTTCAGGAAGCGCCACATAATTCATTACAATAGCTCAAAGACCAAGCTGCATCCTAAGAAACTTAGTGTGATTTTGATCTGGGAACATCACTTACCAAGACAGCACAGAATCTGAATGGTGATGCTGCTGCAGAGATCTTTGCTGATATGCAAAGAATCAGGCCCAATTCTAAGATCCCAGGCTGAGCTCAGCAAACATGAAAGATGAGGGGAAAAAATTACTACTGCAGTGGTAAATGGAGACAAGCCTCAAGTTCTAAAGCACAGAACGAGGCAGACTGCTGCTCATCCACTTCAGGGATTAATCAGTGTTTACACAAGGTAGTGGACAAACAAACACTTAGGTGGGTAGGCAGTAGGTATCACTGTAATATTTTCTATTATCCTTTGCTGGTCAATATTTGTATAGCACATAATTGTGTAGCTCAAGACTCTAATGATGATTAAATTCCAAAAGCATAAGCACTTACTCATGTAATTTGTGTAGACAGCACTTGGAGTCCCCACAACTTCAGGGACAGAGATCTTTCTAAGGAACTAATGAACACTGCTGATTAAGAATGCAAACATGGGTTAGGAAGGGCCACTGAAAACTGAGGCCACAGTTAATGGTACAGACTGGAATGAAGCTGTGATAACTGCACCCACTGAGGATCAACTCCTAGATCTTCTGGCTCTGCATGACAGAGTGCTTCACCTTTTTGTGTCTGCTGCTTCATAAAGGGCAAGTGACATTACTCTTCCTTGGGATCCATGGCTAGAAAGGGCAAAGAGTTAAGTGCAGAGACAAACACATGGATATTTGCACAAGAGTTTGTATGGTTTTATTTCAAAGCTTCTTTCTAGGAGGAACAACTCCTGTGCTATTGCCTGTCCTGAAGGCACAGCGAGCCTTGAAACTTGGAACATCTGCACACACTGTGCTAAGCCACGCTTCATTTATCTTCTGTGACAACAAAGATTCCCTACTCCCTGTCACACACACACTTTCAGAGGCCTCTTTGTAACCTCCCAACTGTCCCAGGCAAATCCCTGCATGCTGAATTGCTTTACAGTTCCAGTTCCGCTTGTCCTCCTCCCAACCCACCCCTTGTTAGACTCTCCAGGTATTCTACTTCAACAGGACTGTCCAGCTGCTCCCCAGCCTCCCTGCTCCCCAGATTTCCGTTGCTCTTTTAAAGGACCCTGTAGTAAGTTGTGCTAACAGATGCACTATACTGGCCAAACAACAGGATGTTGTAAATGTCCAACTCCTGTGTGCTTTTCATATGGATATGCTAATGGGAACGCTATCAGCACACAGTTGTAAATGCAAATAACAGAGCAGAGCCTGACATCTTTTATGGGTGTTTAACCACCTTCTGTCTTGTAAGAGACCAGCTCCCTGCTATTTGTAAGCTAAAAAGTGAATAGCTCACCTCGTGTCAATGCTGTGTAAATCAGTTAAGACAATAACAGCACATGCAGAGGCACTGTTAAGGCTGACTCCAGAAGAAGCCTTTAAGTCACCGATGGGCTTTCTGA
Organism: Psittacula echo; assembly: GCF_963264785.1. Taxonomy (NCBI): domain Eukaryota; kingdom Metazoa; phylum Chordata; class Aves; order Psittaciformes; family Psittacidae; genus Psittacula; species Psittacula echo. Next base: position 4,220,413 of record NC_137743.1, read on the forward strand.
TCTTGTCCATGGGCTTTCCAATCTGCTCCACAGTGTCTGCCAGTTAACTGCACACACTCAGAGATGGCTTTTACTTAACTCTGTGTTTTATTTAACTTCATTAAAACATATGCCACAGTAAATTAAACAAGCAAGAAACATTATGGGTTTAAAAGTTTTAAAGAGCCAAATTATCTTACCAAGCTGCTCTTGGATTTTCCAGTCATCCAGCACTCCAATATCCTCACCTAAAGTTAGTATTAGCAGTCCCTGGTAGATTTAATAACACTCCTGGCACCATGGCTTATGGGTCAAACCAGGGGTGCCAGTGCCCTCAGGCACACGAGCGCCTGTTTGCCATAGTCTGGATGAGTTACAAAGGATCTGGATTCACTTTATCATTACTTGAGCACAGATGGTCTGCTTTGTACAACAAATACTCTGTGGTTCATCCTTTTGGTCTCTGATTTACCAATTCCTTGTCAGTGCAGACTGAATCCTAAGACATTTCATACTTAAGATTGCTGAGTGATGCAGATATGTGAGCAATAAAGCTTTCCCAGTTGTAACACTGTGTGTTTCATCACCAGTTGTACCAACTTTGATAGTGACTCTGATGCTTTCCTCAGGAGGATCTCTACAGCACTGGGGAGCGTGTTACCGATCTCATCTTGGTCAGGAAGTTTCAGTGTCCATCAGCTCCTTTGGTCACTTTTCTGTTCCACCTGACTGTAGTGCTGCTAAAACCAAACAAGCAAGAGAGAACCACCCCCTGTAGGCATCATAAACATAAACCTGGCCAAATTCTGCTGGTAGAAATCACATGGCTACTCTCTCAAATACTAACTCCCATAACTGCAGAATCGGGCTGAAAACAAGGAAAATACTGCAAGTATAGTTTTAAGAAGTGGAAATGGCTTCACTGCAAATCAAAGTGTTTACTTGTCACCTTCACTGCTGTGTACTACACATTCTTACACTGAGTTAATTGCTGTAATGGTGTGGGAGATGATGTAGGAAGAACAAGCTGAAGAGAACAGGTCAGCTGTCATATTATGAGAGTCCATAGCTGCAATATGAATGATCAAAACAGTATTTAAGACTCCTATACATGTGCACTGAAGGATTTTAGACATGTCTCTTAACAAAAATCACATCAGCCTGAATTAGTTCTCGTTCCCAGCTATCTGCAATTAAGACTTTATAATTGATATGAATTCATTAAAAGAATTGAATCCATCTGCCTGAAACCACCTTGCTGTCCTGTGACACAGACACAACAATTAATGACCAACGGACAATAGGATAACAAGTCAATAAAGATTTTAAATGGTGTGAGCTGGAACCATAACCAAACTAAGAGGCAGATAAATACAGCTGCTTAACTCCACCCAAGGAAACTGATTGTACAGAAACGATTCTATGAATGCCACATTCCCAGGATTTCAAGAAAAAGCCCAGAATATCTTACATTTAGCCCAAGGCCAGAGTTTTACTGTTGTTTCATCACCATATTCCTAATATTGCTGTACGTTAAGTTGCAGTTAATGTTGCCTCCACACAGGAGGTATCAGCAGATGCAGAGACAAAAGTTATTTAATACCAGCCTGCAACACAGCATAAAATTAAAAACCTCGTAGAAAAAACAACAATCTGTCAAAAGCAGTTCAGATATTGTGGAGTACGTCATGGTTTTTAAAGGAATGATCTTCTCTCCAGCAGTTATTATGAAGTTGTCATTTATGTTTGGGTTGGTCATGCCTAGAGGTCCCAGCTACACTTGGCATATGCCATGTCCCAGCAGAAAGTGCCTGAAAGGAAGGTGGGAAGATGTGCTCCTCTGCAAGATGGACAGCAGAAGACTCTTTTTCACCAGCAAACCACCTGCATCAGCCTCAGCAGAAGCAACATTACCAGGAGGATTTGAGTGGATTTGGCAGGAAAGCCAGGGAAGTTTAGTCCTGGCAGTGCCTGTCCCTTTGCAGTCAGCAAACAGGCTGACAAGGGGCAGAGCAACATCTACCTGCACTTGCGCAAAGCATTCAACACTGTCCCATAGAAGACAGGATTCATCTCCTTGTGCTGCTGCCCCAGAGCTGGATCAGGGCTGCAGGGGGGGTCTCCCCAGAGCACAGCAGAGGGGCAGGATCCCCTCCCTGAGCTGCTGCTCACGCTCTGGGGGTGCAGCCCAGCACACAGGGGGGTTCTCGGCTCAAGCGCTCACTGAAGCCGGGCCATGGGGAGCTTCTCATCAAACACATCTACACTAACGTACATCATCTGTACATTCGATCTTCCCCAATTCTGCCTCTTCCATGGTGGCTCCACCAATGTTAAGGCACATATTTAGCTAAACTCATATGACTCATTTTAGTGATTTCAGTATTTCTTGCTGCATATCTCCCTGCTCGATAAAGCACTTGCCACAGGTGTGTCCATGGTGGGTGGCCCCAGAAGACAGAAGCCACAGAGATGCTCACCAAAAAGGCCATCAGCAATTCACAGGGGTTCAGCACTTAGACGTGTCCCCTTCAAATGGGGTACACACAGCAGCACTCCCCACAACAAACAGATCTGGATGCTCTGCAGCAGGTTGGTAAAACATCACACAGAGCCAAAGGCTCTTCCAGGAACCTGCAACCTCCCTTCTCCAGCAGAGTAGCCCCATGAATCAATACCTCTCTTTAAACAACGACAGCCCTGGGGCCATTGCTCTCCTCTGGCCCCATCCTGCTCCGCCGGTCAAACAGCACTGACACCAGCAAGTCACCCTAGTCAATTACAGTCAGTTAACCTCACTAAGTGAAACCTCTGCCTGTTTAGCAGTGGTTGCTTCTCTTGTGTTAACCGGACTGCATTACCCAGCTAAAAAGGAAAGGGTTCACTACCTGTGGGCACTGGTGAGTAACTTGTCAGGACAATACTTCGCTTTCAAGTCACTTAGAAGCCTAGCAATCATTAACGGCAGCGCTGAAGTTCTCTCTGCCTGCTGGGGTGTCAGTTCTCTGCAGGAAGTCCCACCTAATTTCATAGAATCGTATGATCCCAAACTGGTTTGTGTTGGAAGGGACCTTAAAGCTCCTCCAGCTCCAACCCCTGCCACGGGCAGGGACACCTTCCACTAGAGCAGCTTGCTCCAAGCCCCTGTGTCCAACCTGGCCTTGAACAAAGTTCATTAACTTACAGCAGCACCATGCCAGCACGGGCAGTACCTTAAAACTGATCACCAGGGGAGCAGGCCAGGCCTCCTGTGCACCACCAGCTCCTACTACATGTGTGATGATGGCTAAACAGAAACTGAAGCAGCCCGTTTGACTGTGCTGCCCCGCTCAGCTCCACACAGCAAACAGGGGGCTGAGCAGTCAGGGGGGGTAACCCTGATCCTGTCGCCTCTGGGTACAGCTCCATAGATCAGGGCCGGACCCGCGGTGGATGCTGTGGGCCATGTCGGGAGCGTCCCCCCCTTCACACAACCCGCCCCGCGCAGCCCCTCACGCCGCCGGCCCCGCCTCGGCCTCCTCCAGTGAGGGGCTCAGTGCCAGGCCGGGCCCCGCCTGCCACCCACCTGCGCACGGCCTCGGCCGAGCCGGCGATGGGCGTCCCGCCGCCGTCCCCGCCGCTGTCGTAGAGCACCCCGCTGATGTCCAGCAGCACGCCCCGCACCGCCCGCGCCCAGGCCGCCATGGTCCGCACACCGAGAGGAGCCGACCCGAGTCGGCCGAGCACAGCCGAATGGAGGTGCCGAACAGAGCGGAGGAGCCGAGCCGCGGGCGCTGCTGGGAAATGTAGTCCGAGGAGGGCGGTGTCTAGACCGCAGTAACCATGCACACCTTGCGCAACTGCCTCCCATTATCAATTAACGTGTTCATTTTGTTAAAGCACCTCAGGCGGGCGCAGTGAGTGTGGGGTTTTGTCCCTTGCTTTGCGATAAGCTCCCTCAGACACACAGAACCCCAGCCTGGTTTGGGTTGAAGGGACCTTAAAGCTCCTCCAGCTCCAACCCCTGCCACAGGCAGGGACACCTTCCACTGGAGCAGCTTGCTCCAAGCCCCTGTGTCCAACCTGGCCTTGAACACTGCCAGGGATGGGGCAGCCACAGCTTCTCTGGGCACCCTGGGCCAGCGCCTCAGCACCCTCACAGGAATAGGGATAGTGTCCCTGAGGATGGACATCACCTGGATCAGAGGCTCTGGGAAGCCACAGGGATGTCTTCCTCAAAATCCACCCTGCTTTTGTCACTCCTAGAGGGGCTCCTGACCCTCAGCAACACCTTCACATGAGTGAGTTTGGGAGGGGTGGGCTGCAGCAGGGTAGGATTTGGGGAGCAAGGCACCTATCACATGGCAGCAGAAGGCTGAGGATGCTGACAGGGCCGTGCCCTTCCTCGATGACGTCTTCTCATCCATGCCCACTACTTCATACAGACAAGAGACAAAAAAACACTGTCTCACCATATAAAGACTTTCACAGTCACAGATGTTATCAAATGTGATGCAGCTTTACAGATAATATTGTTTTCCTCCTCGATAAAGTCCAAATGCTTTCTTATTGCTAACATTATCAATAGCATGCCACAATTCCCAGAATATATAAGGATCTGCAGTGGAATTATAGTGCACTTTAAGAAAATCCAAGGAGCCTTGGCACAAATGATTTGCATCACTGCTTCTGGAATAGCCTCTGGCTTTCCCTTAAAGATAGTATCTAAACTGTGAAATTCATTAAATAGACCCAGAAATGGATCAGGTTATTTAAAACAACATTCCTAATGGTGCAACATCTCAGCTGTCTCCACCGATAGCGAACATTGTCTTGGATGGTGTTATCAGCCCAGGACACCCGCTATGAATATTGATCCACAGCTTGTTACAGCCATCACTTGCCATCAGGACAGGTCAGGGTTGAAACCCACCTAGCATCAAAGCAATTTAAAGACAGCACTTGGGTGGAATTTTAATGCTTGAGCTGGGAAACGGATCAACTTCAAACAGACTGCTAAAGCTGATCCGTGAGGGTGGGGGGTTCCATGTGTGCCTCTGAACAAGCATGTTTGTGTCTTGGTGTGTGTGCACGTGTTAAACCGGTGATGTCTGGATATGTCTCAAATGAATTCAGTGCTGCAATTTACCTTCTCAGCTCCTGCAGACACAGCAACTCAACCAGAAATGTCTGCAGTCTGATCCCAGGGCTGAAGCAGCTCTGCTCTGGAGCCAGGCTGAGAGAGCTGGGCTGGGGCAGCCTGGAGAAGAGAAGGCTCCTGAAGGGGAGACCTGAGAGCAGCTCCAGTGCCTAAAGGGGCTGCAGGAAAGCTGGAGAGGGGCTTGGGACAAGGGCCTGTAGGGACAGGCCAAGGGGAATGGCTTTAACCTGCCAGAGGGGAGACTGAGATGAGCTCTTAGGCAGAAGCTCTTCCCTGTGAGGGTGCTGAGGCGCTGGCACAGGGTGCCCAGAGAAGCTGTGGCTGCCCCATCCCTGGCAGTGTTCAAGGCCAGGTTGGACACAGGGGCTTGGAGCAAGCTGCTCCAGTGGAAGGTGTCCCTGCCCGTGGCAGGGGTTGGAACTGGAGGAGCTTTCAGGTCCCATCCAACAGAAACCAGGCTGGGATTCTATGAATTACTTGTAATCCCATCACCCTGAACATCTTCATCTCATCCTCTTGTTTTCCTGTTATCATAAGGCCTGTGCATTTGCAACAGCAAACAGGAACCCCAACTCTGCTGGGACACGCATAATAGGAGGAGGGTTGTGCTCTGCAGCTCTTCCTAGGGGTAAAAGCAGAAGCAGCAGATTCCCACTGAGGGCTGCCTTCTCCATCTGAGTGCCTCTTCCTTCGTCCACACCTCAGCCTGACTCACACCACCAATAGAGACACTAAGGAGAAGGAAAGGCTTCCTCCTGAGCAGATACAGATGTGCAGAAATACATTGCCAGCAAGTTTACCATGGCACTGGCACAGGGCAGACGCTGGCCCTGCTGTTGCCCACCCTGTCCCAGTTACAGGTTTGAACAGACAATGAAGTGTCTCCACTCAAGGCAAAGAGGGTCTGCCAGGGGGCTGCTCCATGGGGCAAGTGCTTCTCCAGCACCGCCTGCCTCAGTTTCCCTGCCTACTCACTGAGTGAGTTTCAGTTCAGGCCAGCCCTTGGCCCAGGGTCTGAAACAGACCAACCCTGAGCTGCCCCAAAATGAAGAGTTGCTCATCTCTCCCTGTAGTTTCATAGAATCCCAGGCTGGTTTAGGTTGGAAGGGAGCTTAAAGCTCATCCAGTTCCAAGCCCCTGCCACAGGCAGGGACACCCTCCACTAGAGCAGGTTGCTCTAAGGAAGGATAGGGCAGCCACAGCTTCTCTGAGCACCCTGTGCCAGCGCCTCAGCACTCTCAGAGGGAAGATTTTTTTCCTAATATCTAATCTAAAATAGATATTAGTTATCTAATATCTAATTAGATAACAGTTAAAAAACATTTCCCATCTGAAACAGCAGAGCACTTTGATCCTGGAGCCTGCTTGGAGCAGTGGAGGGATGCAGGAGCTGTCCCTCCTCTCTCGGTCCCTTTGTCACACGAGGCTGAAGACCACTCCTGAGCTGGGGGCTGCACGTGGGTCAGTGAGGGGAGGGAGAAGGACCCCAGGGGACAGTGGCTCCATGATCAGTGACACACCTGTGCTGGCCAAAGCCCCTGCCCTGGGGCCAGGGCTCCTGCCTTTCCCTGGCGCATCCCTCCACCCAGCCTGGGGCAGGGAGTGGGAAAGCCTGGCCACAGGGAGGCTGGTATGGAGGGATGGAGGGATGAGGGATGAAGGGATGGAATGATGGAGGGACAGAGGATGGGAGGACAGAGGGATGGGAGGATGGAGGGATAAGGGAGAGAGGGATGGAGAAACGGAAGGACAGAGGGATGGGAGGACTGAGGGACAGAGGGATGGAGTAATGGAGGGGCAGTGGGATGAAGTGATGGAGGAATGGGAGGATGGGGGGACAGAGGGACGGAGTAACAGAGGGAAGAAGTGATGGAGTGACGGAGGGATGGAAGCATTGAGGGATGGAAGAACGGAGCAGGCGGGGAGGGGGCTCGGGGGCGGCGTGCCAATGGCTGCGCTGCCCCCTCCTCTGTTCCCCCCCCCCGTCACCTTCCCCTCCCTACCCTCCTCCCCGGCGCTCACTCCGCGCCCAGCGCCCCGCCGTGCGGCTCGGGAGGCGGCCCGGCCCCGCGCAGCCTCCGCCGGCTCCGCGCTGGGAGCCAGCAGGTCTCCGGGAAGCGCGGAGGGTGGGGGGGGAATGCCGGAATGCCCGGACCGCGGGGGCAAGGCGGCCCCCATCCATCATAAAATCTCCTTCTCCATCTTAGACATCCTGGATCCTCAGAAATTCAGCAGGAGACGCGAACCGGCCGCGGGGAGCTGGGGCAGCGCCCCCCGCTCGGGCGAAAGGGAGGAAAGTTTGGGAAGAGTTGAAGTAGGAAAAGACGCTGCTGCTCCCGGCAGCGGCAGGAATAAACTAGAGGCACATGGTAGGAACGCGCTCGAGTTTCTCCGGCCGGTGCTGGCGGGGCGAGCAGGTGGAGGCGCCGGCGGGCGGGATCCCCATTCCCTGTCCCTCGGGGTGCGCTCCCGGCGCGGGATCCCAGTGCGGGGCTCCTGCAGGAGGATGGAACGGGCAGCGCGGGGGAAGGGAGGGCTGGAGCTGGATTTGAAGCCTGGATGATGCGAAGGGAAAAGTTCTCGGTGTGTGACCGTCAACCCCGGCTTCCGAGGCATCCTCATGTACGCCGCATCCCGGCCCCGGCTCTTGCCCCCGGTCCCCGTTGCCCGGGGATGGGTATGGAGGGGTGGGCTGCCCCGGCGGGCCGGCTGGGTAATTGCTCAGCCCGTTCCCACCGGAGAATGCCTGAGCTCCCGTTGATCGATATCCTATTACCGACTCCCGCCTATCTCCTGCCCGCAGCTTGCAGGTGCCCACTTCAAACCTCCTTCCCCCGGCCTGATCCTAATATTGTTCGATTAAAACTTACCTTTAATAGATGACATCTATCGATCCGGCCCTCGCAAATCTGAAACTCCATTAGCGCGGGGTTGGGGAGGAGTGGGAGGGAGGAGGGGATTTATTTCGCTTCACAAGGGGGACTTTAATAACTTCTTTTTTAATTGGTAAGAAATCCATACCGCCGCTTCCCCCCTTCCCACCGCGGGTGCGGTGGCACAGAGGGGAGCGCGGGGGGATTCGCCTCACCTTTATCTTGTTTTAACGATTTCTCTTATTTTATGGCGCTGGGGGGTGTCGGAGGAACAGAGCCGGGCCCCGAGGGGTATCTGCGGGGAGGTGCGGGAGGAGGGTGCGCAGACCCCCCTGACCAGCGCCGCCATCTCGCCTAGATGCGCACCCCGCGTTGGAGAGCGGCACCGAGCGCGACGAGGAGGGTCCGGCCGGGGATGGCAGAGAGTCCGGAGCTCGGCCGGGCTCGGCGGAGGAGCCGGGCTCGCCGCGGGGCGGCAGGCGGCGGCGGGCCGAGCCGGGATGCGGTAAGCCCCGGCGGGCGCGGACGGCCTTCACCTACGAGCAGCTGGTGGCCCTGGAGAACAAATTCCGTGCGACGCGGTACCTGTCGGTGTGCGAGCGCCTCAGCCTGGCGCTGTCCCTCAGCCTCACCGAGACGCAGGTGAAGATATGGTTCCAGAACCGGCGGACCAAGTGGAAGAAGCAGCACCCGGGAGCCGATGGGGCGGCCGCATCATCATCCCCGACGGCGGCGGCGGCGGCGGTGACGGGCGGCGGCAGCCCCAGCCCTCCAGGTCCCGGCGCTTTGCCCTTCCAGACTTTCCCTTCCTACGCTGCTGCCAACGTCCTGGTGCCGCCGGCAGCCCCCTTCGCGCTGGGCGCCGGCGCCTTCACGCCCTTCCTCGGCCCCGCTTTCCTCGGCCCCTTCTATGCTCCGCACCTCTGAGGCGGCGGCGGGACAGCCCGGGGCCGGGGGCGAGTCTCAGCGCCCTCCCTTCTGGCGGTTGCATGGCGATTTCAAGTGTAAGAAAGTTCATTTCTAAGCGTCGCAGCAGCATGTTTAAGGCACATTGACAAAGAGAAAAAGCCGCTGGATTTTATTAGCACATTTGAGATGTAATTATAGGTGTTGGAGATGGGAACAGTGACTCTCTTTACACATGCCCTGCACTAATTCCCTCCAGATTCTTTTCTGAGTTGGTTTTTAAAGCACTCCTCCCTGATGTTTGGCTTGTTAGCACATGTCTCAATTCTCAAGGGCTCGGGAGCACTCCTTACCACTGCTGTTATCCTGCTGCTACTGCTGGTGATGGTGAACATGGACATTTCAAATCCCAGGGATGCTCGCCAGTGAAGATGTCTCCTGGCTCTGAGTTTGCTCTGAATTCACTCCTTCGACTCGGCTGTGCCCTGTCTGACCCATGTTTTATTCTCCTATCTGACTTGTGACCTGGAAACTACATGCCATACGCTTGGTCTCCTACCTGGAGGAGAGTTTTCCTTTCTGTCTGAGAAGAGATGGGACTGCAGCTCTGTGTCATTGGGTGATGCGCAGGGAATCTGCCTGTGGGTCCGTGGGACTTCTTCCTTTCAGCTCATTCCCAGTGACTTGAAAGGTTTTGGATGAGATGTCTGAAGATCACTGTTTTTCCAGAGAACAGTTGTTCTTGTGCTAACAAAGCAAATGAGGCAGGAAAGAAACCATAACTCACAGAACACGATTGCATTATTCATTCCTTTAAAAATAGGGCATTTTGGGTAGAAAATAAGTGAAACACAGAGGTTCCAGCATGCCGAGACCTATTTTCCATAACAGAGAAATACAGGCTTTTTCTTCTTTTGCTGTTTGGAGTGGTTGTTAGAAGGGAAAATCACATTTCATCTTCATCGTTCCAAGCACTGGGATGAAAAGGAATTCTATCTGGGGGTTATCTGTCCCTGAGTGGAGGGGGAGTAATTGGTTTAAAAAAGTCTGTCTCATGTAGTTCTCCACATTATTGCAACACACTGTTCAAGACTGTCTTCTCGGTCTGTTGCGATGCTTTAAAGTACATATTGGCTCTCCAACCAAAAAAAAAAATGAGCTCATAAATCCTATCTAGCTCTTGTGTTTGTCTAAATAAAAAGGGGTTTTAAATTATTCTGTGTTTAATTGGTTTTAATTGTACTGGGATGAAGCAGTATTTGCTTCATGGGCTGCTGGGTGCAGATGTTAGTCTGTGAGTGTGGGTGCCCTGGCTGTGAGGGAGGCTTCACGGGACACCCCTCTCTTCCCAAAATCACCTTCCTGACTTCCAGCTTGCCAGGAGCAGAGGTGTGGAACCCACAAGGCCAGCCTTGGGGAATAGGAATGGCATGCAGTTGGTTTTCCACACCACAGGGGAGGTAGCAGTTTCTTCTTCACTGTTTGCAAAGCTATGAACAAAAACGAGTCGCCTCAGGTCATGGATTTAGAAGTCATAACTACTGTATGAATGTATTTACTTGCAGGTTAATTACAGTAACTTTTAAACTCTAATTTGGTTGAAGTTAGAGTTATAAAAGGTGGAGTCGTTACAACCACTCAGTGTACTGCCAGAGCTGCTGTTGAACCGGCAGTCCCAGTGTCTGCACCAGCAGGATGCAACACTGCCAACAACCTGCTGTCCCTTGCTGGCTGCCTGTAATCATGGAATGGTAGAATCAAAGAATGATTTAGGTTGGGAAGGACCTTAAAGCTCATCCAGTTCCAACCCCTGCCACAGCAGGGACACCTTCACTAGAGCAGGTTGCTCCAAGCCCCTGTGTCCAATCTGGCCTTGAACACTGCCAGGGATGGGGCAGCCACAGCTTCTCTGGGCACCCTGTGCCAGCGCCTCAGCACCCTCACAGGGAAGAACTTCTGCCTAATGTCTAATCTCTGGTGGAAAAAACCAGACTTGTGCCAGGTCATTTGTCATAAGACAGGACAAGGGGGAATGGCTTTTAACTGACAGAGGGTAGACTTATATTAGATATTAGGAATTTCTTCACTGTGAGGCTGTACTTTTGCTGTTTATAAACATCCCAAGGCTCTCTGGTTCACGAGCAATTTTGCCTTTGGCCCAACTCCATCAGCTTTACAGGAAATGGGAATACTTGATTCCCATGCAGGAAATGCCAGCCCACCATTCCATTATGTCACTTCTATAGCACAGATTCACAAAGATGTTGTAGGGTTCATTCCAGAGAAGGTCCAGTCATGGTTCCCACTTTGCATGACTCACACCTTTGCCCAGTGTTGGCAGGGTGCTGCACAGCGCTGATCCCAGTCCACCAAAGCTTTTCCAGCTAATTGCTTCCAAGCCTTCCTGCTTTGTGGAGCTCGGGTGGGTGAGCTCTTCAGCTTCTAGCTGGGTATGTGCTGAATGGCCACTTATTACAGCAGCAATTCAAAGCAGCCCTGGATATAGCAATTGCTGTTAAACACTGCATTGTCCAGATTATGCCATTCACACTGGTAACACTTTTGGGAATGCCCCACTGAGTATCCATTATCTCTAACAATTCTGAGCACAGATTTGTGTAATGGTTACAGGCATAGACAAAAATTGACTTTCCTCACAGCCGAATAGAGATGTTAGAGGGAATCTTAAGTAAGTTCCATGTATAAAAAGAAACAAAAGTGCATCTATATTAAGAGTTTTGAATTCAAAGAGAATTGCTCCGGAGAGAACAGGAAAGTCAGTTGCCTTCCTCATAGCACTGTAACATTAGTAATAACAGTGTCTGCAGTGAGCAGGCACCAACTGCTGGGTTTCAGACTGCCCAAAACACTGTTAACTTTTGATTAAAGCTTTGCTTAGACACCTTCATTTCCGTTCCAGAACATAACATAGCAGCTGAGGCACTGGGCCTAAAATCTCACCTCCAGCAATGGCATGTACTTGGGGCATCATAGGACAGCAAGAATCATATGCTGTGCTTCAGCTGCAGGAAGGGAAAGCTCTTGACTCCTAGTGTTCATCTCTACACAAAACACTTAATTCTTTTTTCATACCTTTTCTCTACACAGGCAACATTAGTGCTCTGAGAACCACAAAAGCACTGTGGAAATGAACTTCATTCCTGCTGATGAAAGAAGTGCATGGGGGAACACCATAACATCACACCTGACAATGTCAGAAACCTCAATTTAACCAGGCTTTCAGATCTGTAGTTGAGAAAAAGACCCCAAATAACTCATACAGTTGGGTTTGCAAAGTCTGAAGAATAGACTGAACAACAAAACATGACAGATAAAATACATTTGTTGAAATGTCAGTGATTATTCATTAAGAAAACCAGTATGATTTGTTGTGTAATACATGACTGGAGAATTAAACTCTGTTTCCTTCATAACAATCAGTCTCTTTCTCTTTCTCTCACATCATTATTATTTGCTAAAACATCTGTAGTAAACCATGTGCTACCTACACACAGGTTCCTGAGCTGAGGATAGAATCCACCTGTGTATTTCTCCTCACTGAGATCAACTAGGACCATGTAGAGAGAGCCCAGGAAGACCCCAGACAACAAGCAAGCAGAGAGTGAGCTCAGAGGCCTTCTGCTGCTCATCCTCTGGCAGAAGAGTTCCTTCAGAAGAGACATGACCACTGATTTGTGTTGTCGCTGTGGAACATGCAAGTCCCACCTCCTGATGGCAGCACAGGTTATATTTATGTTGAGAGGTGCATAGAGATATCTTCTGGCAAACGTCCTTTTGTCTATGCTCACCCACAAACTGTGCTGTGCGGAATGGTTGATGTGCAGGGGATGTGAACATGGAAGTTTGCTGTGGTTGTTCTCTTTATCACCTGCCTCACGGGCTCCAGGTAGCTCTCTCTGGACTAAATGAGCTCCTTGCTCTTACTACAGAAGGTGTTGACTAGGAAGATCTGCCATAGGAAATGTACCAAACATTTAAAACTCACTTACCATAGGTTGGATTCCAGCCTGCAGTTTCTCTGTAGCATATGCACAAAGCAGGTTGAGTCCCCTTTAAACATATCGCTACTTAATCCTTCCTGATTTTCTGTGACACATATCACAACAGGTATGTGCAAATCTGGTTGTGGTATACTCAGGCCAGCAGTTAGACCCTTTGTATTGTTCACCTCATTTCATAAACACCATCTCTTTGGCAATCTGCCACTTCTATACCACGTTCTGAGCAGCGATGAAAGTCAAGGTACCCATGTGTTCATCACAAGCCTCACAAAATACAACAGCTGATCTATTAAATGCCTCATCAGCCCACTAAGTGATCAGGTGACTCAGGAGTGATGGAGTTGGTCCCATACATCAGTTAGGAATGAGATCAAAGTCTGATCTCCAGCAGCTTTACAGCTCATGGGCAGACTAGACGTCTAGAAAAATATTTGGTGGGTGAGATTCTCCTGAGGAAAAATTGATAGTGGGGTTCTTGCATCACTAGACCTGAGCACATCTATTTGCTTTCCAGTATGACTCCAGGATCTGCTGAAGTCACCTTGAAAAGTACTTTTTTGACATAGGAAACTCATGGTCGGGGCCTTGTTGCTGGCACTGTGCTCAGTAAAAGTCTCTGGAAAGATAATGATGTGTGCAGCTAGTTTACAAGCTGCATGTTACAGGTTTGCTTTAGCCTCTCTGTTGCCTTCTTTGCTGTTTTACTCACAGGAGCTGTTTTGTGGTTCTTGTGATTCATGTAGCCTGTAGCAACACTACCTTTGGTTCACAAAGTATTAAACTCAATTTCTCTTAGACTTTCCCCTTCAAACACTGAAGAGTCCCTAAACAAGCTTCTTTCTCAAGATGATCACCTCATTTTCTACGTTCTGTGGAATGCCACATAAAAAATGTAATTAAAAATGGGGCTGAGGCACATTGCAACACTGCAGAGGGCTGTCAGAAGTATCCCAGATTCATGCTTTTCAGCCAAGCAGCCTCTGACATACTGAAAATACTTTCAAAGATACCAGATCTGTGTACGAGATAAAAATCAATACAAATAAAAGATCTTAATTCTTCCTACACACGCGGGTTTGGTACTGTAGCTTTGATCATGGACGTTACTTTACTACTATTTTTTAAAGAAAGAAGCCTTAAAGGCCAGGTTGGATGGGGCTTGGAGCAAGCTGCTCTAGTGGAAGGTGTCCTGCCCGTGGCAGGGGTTGGAACTGGATGAGCTTTAAGGTCCCTTCCAACCCAAACCATCCCAGGATTCTATGATTCTAGATTAAGCATTCATTTATCTTTTTTTAGAGGAGAATATACAGAGATATGTAGACATTGCAAAATGGGAACCTTAAAAGATATCAGATTTTGTATCTGTAGACGTTTAAGAACCTGATATGATGAATTAGAGTCAGGTGAGTTGTACCTTGTCCTCTCAGGTTAGGTCAATTCCATGCCGATGTCCCAACACCCAATACCTTTGCTGACACCTCCTGTTTAGTGTTTGTGGGTGGCCATTAGCCTGACAACTTTTCTTATCGTTCAGTCCCTCCCACTGAATCACACTGGAAGTCCCAGTATTGCTGAATCCAAGAAATGCTGCACTTCGTTGGAACTGCCTCAGAAGAGCATTAGTTTGGAGAAATGGTCAATGAGCCATAGAGAGCAAAGAGTTGAAATGCTTTACTAGTTTGTGCGCCCCTTTTAAGGAACACCATATGATAGTCTAAGAGTAGGTCATTTCTGTCAAGATCTTTCTGCTTTCGGAGGATCTTACTTCCTTTTGGCATATGTTCTCCATACTTTTGATAGCTCAAGTTGTGTGATTTTTGACAGCAATTATTATCTTGGGTGACATGGTCTAGTGTGAGGTGTCCCTGCCCATGGCAGGGGGTTGGAACTGGATGAGCTTAGGGTGCTTTTCAACTCAAACCATTCTATGATTCTATGAAAGAAATTGTTTTAAAACAATGGACTTCAAAGTGAAGTGTTTTGTCCTAACATGTATCAAAAAAGCCTGTAATTTTCTGAATTATCTGGTACTCTACAAAATCTATGGATCTTTTAAAGTCCTGAATGGGGAAGTTCAGGAACTTGCCACATGTCATCCTAAGGGAATGACAGGAGGCAGATGATGCAATAGGTTCCTTTGCTAATCTTTTACTGCAATGACACCAAGTTAAAGTCTGACTTGATCAAAGCATTATGTAAGTTCTTCAGTTTGAGACTGCACGGTGCTCTGCATTTAGCAAGATCAGCAATCTTTGTTGCAGCAATGTCAAACACTTGAACTGCAGGACAGAGTGGGGATGTGTCCTGGTACAATCCTGAGAAGAGTTTCCTAGCTCCTGAGATAAAATATATCCAGATGTTCAGTACTCAATCCTGAGATTAACCAAATTGACAAGGTATTTATTCTTATTACACAGTTAGATGTATTTATGTTCATTTTCTCTGTGCTCTCATCAAAATTATCACTGCCATCTGGGTCAGATTTTGAAAGTCTGGAGGTAAAGTTGTTGTCTCTTCCAGAAATCACTGGAAAAGAATGAAGAATCCAAGAATGAAGAATGGAAGTCAGGAAGCAGAAGGTCTGCAGGATTCAAATCAAACTACATTTGTACAAGGAAGAAGCAAGTTCACATATGAGGCACTTGAAAGCCTGGAATTCAAACTGACTTAACCTCACACAGATTTTCTTTGGTTTTTATCTTTCCATTTCTGATTTCTATGCTAGAAAATGCCATTTATCAGGCTCTTGGGGATTCTCAGGCTCCTGCTCACTTTCTGCTTTCATGGATCTCACACTTGGATCATGTTGCTGCAGGAACTTCAGGCGCACTACTGTCAGAGTTGCATGTCAGAACTAGAGAAGAGCCTAAAACTCATCATTAGTGAGCTCTTTTAATCTGTCTTGGTATACTGAAAGTTGTTTTTCGCAAACTATCTCAAATGTGTGTTTTCTTGGTAGTGTAATGCACATAGAATATGCTGCTAACCAGAAATGTATATAGAAAGGCTCTTTCATTTAATTAACTACAAGATCAAGAAATAAAGATCTTATAATTTACCTTTTAATCTAGGTTTTTCATACAAATGTCTCATCTTATCTGTGGAAGGCTCTGGACATAAGTTGCAAAGGAAAATAACCAAATGTAAGTTCCAAATTGGAAACAATGCCTAACAGAAGACAGTAACTTAAACTGTTTTGATTCTTTAATTCAGTTATCCATGCTGTCATCTAACAGAGTCTTGTTGAGATCTCTGTAAAATAAGCCAACACACAAATTGGGGTGGATAAGTATTAACTATAGTTCAAGGTTTATACTGCAATAGGAATATCAGCTGTAATGGTTGTTGTGCTTTAAGCTGGGTTAACTTGCTCCATCCAACAGAACATCATGATTTTGAGAGGGTTGTGCTAAGCTTTGCCAAACTATCTTTAAAGATACGATCTGAAAAATAAATCTCTAACCGAATGTGAGAGGTAGATGTGCTTTGCACACATTACAATTTGTTGCTCCTGTGTTCTGACACATTGCACCGTAAAATATTCTGGCTGTGCTGCAGGAAAGACTCAAGTCTCTTGTCCCGCAAGAAATGTCTTAATGTAGAATTCTGCTGTCAGCAAATAACCAGAATAATGCAAACATGGGCATGGAAAGCATTTTTCTATATAAGGCACTACCAAAAGTCTGCATCAACTTCATAGAATCATAGAGTCACAGAATGGTTTGAGTTGGGAAGGACCTTAAAGCTCATCCAGTTCCAAACACCTTCCACTGGAGCAGCTTGCTCCAAGCCCCTGTGTCCAACCTGGCCTTGAACACTGCCAGGGATGGGGCAGCCACAGCTTCTCTGGGCACCCTGTGCCAGCGCCTCAGCACCCTCACAGGGAAGAGCTTCTGCCTAAGAGCTCATCTCAGTCTCCCCTCTGGCAGGTTCAAGCCATTCCCCTTGGCCTGTCCCTACAGGCCCTTGTCCCAAGCCCCTCTCCAGCTTTCCTGCAGCCCCTTTAGGCACTGGAGCTGCTCTAAGGTCTCCCCTTCAGGAGCCTTCTCTTCTCCAGGCTGAACAAGCCCAGCTCTCAACTCTCATTGATGAAAGATTGAAGTCTAGAAGTAGAAATTTCCTGATATCACCCATCCATCCATTGTTATCTTACCACCTTAATCTCCTCCTGCGGTCTTTTCCAGACATGTGTTTTCAAATAGGAGACATGCCATAGAAAAGTTTGGTATTACAGGGCAATCTCCAGGGCAATATGCTCAGCACCAAGTTTGCCTTAAAATCTGCCTTTGGCTCAGAGAACCGTAATTTTTTTTGTGAGTGGCAGCACAGTTTCAACAAGAGGAGAAAGAATGAAGACTACCCCTGTGGCTTTCCCAGAGATGGGAAAAGGGGTGGGTCTGTCTTGCTGCCAGCACCATAGACTTGCATTGGTTTAACTAATCATGAACTTGCACCTTGAGCCTCAGGACTTGGATGAACTTCATATCCAACCTGCTGACTGGTCTAGGTCTTGCTCTGAGGTAAAGAACTCCTCCTCTGAGCTGAGTAAGAAACTACTGTGCCATTGAAGAATTGAACACCAGCGCCACGTGCCTGAACATCAGCTGCTGAGGCACTCTGGACACTCACTGCAGCAGAGCTAAGAGAGTGTTAAACTCACTGTGTTAGTGCCTTCAGCAGCCTCCATGAGCAGAATGTTAATCCCTGGCACTCACTGAGCTTGTGCAGCCAAACCAACTCAGGAGGCCCAGGCTGTAATTCCCTAGGCTTGTCCCCACCTCCAAATAACCACGGTAACTGGGACGCAATTCCTCAGTCTCCCCACACGCCTAATTCCTGACGACTTCAATGAGCATTTCTGCCTGAGACAGAGCTGCAGAATTACTCCTAACAACTGGCATGACTTAACTTGTTCTTCTTATAACTTTATGGTTTACTTACATGTCAAATTGTATTTTCTGGATAAGCAAAATGCATATAATAACCTTGTTTTCTCAAGTAGGTCAAGATTTTCTTCTTTTCTGCAGGGCGAATTTCTGTCAAATGTGAACTTTCATGTCTTCTGTTGATCATATTTTGGTTACAGTCATGTGGAGTCTTTTAGATATCTACAGGTAACTAATCAGTACCCATTGAACTTCTGCTTTCGTTTTTAAGTCACAGGAAATAGTACATATAGCTGGGAGCAGCTGCTTCAGGATCTACAGTAATAGCTGCCACTGTGCACAATGTGAACAATTTAAAATCCCAACATGATAGCATTTAAAGAAGACAAGCGGATATTTTCTGTGTCTTGATTATAAGTGCCCCTAAAGAAAGGGAGGAAAGAAAACGAGCCACAACAGGACTATGCTGATTCTATATAAAACTTACCCATCTCTGTGGCCTCCTCTGGACTCACTCCAGCAGCTCCATATCCATCTTGTTGTGGGGGCTCCAGAGCTGGGTAAGAACTCCAGGAAAGTACTTAAAATTAAAACAATAAATACATTTTCAGACTTAAAATTTCAGGCATTTCAGGAAAAAAGAAATCATAAAGATAATAATAGATAATAACTGCTTCTGGACTTAAAAACTTGGCACAGTACAACTATGTATTCATTCAACAATGACTGTGAATTGTGTTTTGTAATTTAGCACCCAAGGCACAACCTTTTGGTGCTTTATGCATCCAGCTCTGGCAGCAGATGTAGGGCACTATATCTAGTTTATATCTAGTAAGAGCTATATTAGCAAATTGAGCCTAAGTGTATGTGTATTTACAGCAAGCACAGCATCGTCTGTTCTGCTCCCAACCCTCGCTGCATCAGGCTGACTGCACACTGGGAAATGTTTTCTCGGAGGGCATTGCTCTTCAAACACATAAGCAATGCTGCTCCCTGACAGCCGAGGTTTGAGCAATTTGGTTAGAAGATACAACAAGATTCAGAAGTATTTTCAGTTGTAGGGTTGCAGGGAAGATATGCAAATGGCCCATCAACCTTGGACAGCATGCTTTCTTTGTGGCAAAAAGAAACTGTTATCCAGCAGTGATAAAATCATCAGGATAATCTTAGAACAAAAAGCAAGAGGCAGCTAGAAGTTATCACTGCTAAGACTGAGGGGGTTTGGGGTCCCCCAGTGAGGTGGGTAATAGAAAAAGTGAAATAGTCTCAACCTGCTTCTTTTGGATTAAACCAAGTATGTATTTATCAAACACATCTCACAGCTCTTTGTAAACATCCAGATTTTCTGGGTGTTTCCAAATGCTCTTCAAGTGTAATTTAGCCTGGGGAAAGGTCAGGGTTGTGCTTGCTAGTTACAGCCTGGCCCTGCTCACCTGCTGCCTCCCTCATGACAGCTCTAAGCTGGGCTGTCCTGTAATGGACCTCACTCCCTGCATGCTTTCATCCCTCCAAAGGCAGCAGGGTGTGACGGCTGGGCCTCCATCAATGCCACACCACCAGCAGGGACCAGCAGCCTGTTCCTGGCATGGTACCACGCTGAGGAACTGCGGAGGAAGTTGATGCAATCTACGTGTGGGCAGAGAACAGTTGGCACAGGAGCTCTGTGAGGAATTCATTAGCAAACTTAGTGAATCCCTGTTATTTTAAATTGTTTCTTGTACGGCACAAGTGTAAGATCAGGAGAAAGCTCATATGCAGCTTCGGTGAAAATGTATCTCATAAAATACCAGGGGAGTGATGACCAGGTTGGACAGAGCCTTGGGTGACATGGTCTAGTGTGAGGTGACACTGCCCATGGCAGGGGGTTGGAACTGGGTGAGCTTAAGGTCCTTTCCAACCCAAACCATTCTATACTATGAGCTGCAGATGCTGCTACCCATGCAGGGGGGGCACAGGACGAGCAGCAGCCAGCTGACAGTTACCACATTCATCCCCCACACTTCCCATTTCCAGGAATGTCTTTCCTCTCAGGTTTTTATTTCCTTGCTCACCCTTTTCTACAGCAGCTTCCCAGACGGGAGCAAGCGCGGCCAAGGGCCGACTGGCACAACGGAGGAGCCGGCTGAGCAGCGATACCCGACCCGAGGGCGGTGATACCGGACCGCAGGGAGCTCTGTTCGGCCCGCCGAGCGGCGGAGGGGTCCTGTGGCTGCTACCATCGCCCCGACGGCCGCTGTCACACCGAGGCGAGCGGGGTCTAACGGAAGCGGCGAGGAGGCGAGCGATGGCTCTGACGGAACTCAGTCAACGGCCAACTGGGCGGTGCCTTGGCGCGCGGGTGTGCCGGAGCCCCATTCTGATTGGCTGAGAGCGGGGTGTGCTCGCGGTCCCACCAATGGGAAGCGGCCGCGGGTGGGCGGGCCGGTGCGGCCGCTCGGGGAACGGCAGAGCGGGGGTGGAGGCTGCCAATCACCCACGATAGCCAATCAGAGGCGGCGGCGACGGGAACGTCACCGGGCCGGGGCGGGGCGTGCTGCGAGGCGAGGAGCGGTGACAGTTGCCGCGGGCCGGCTCCGCCTCTTCGCCGCGGGCTCCGGGCCGAGCGACAACAGCAGCGGTAGCGGCGGCAGCAGCAGCACCAGGTACAGCGCGGCAGGGGTACCCGGCCCGAGGGGTGCGATTCCTGCCTCTTGCGGTGCCGCTTTGCCCCGGGTTCCGCCCCGCGGCGGTGGCAGATCAGCGGTTGTGCTGCCGAGGCCGCACAGGCCCCGCCACTGAGGCGGCGGGAGCGGTCGGGCCTCCCCACGGCTGCTGCTTCCCGGGGCAGGGCCCCTCGGCGAGGCCGGCAGTGCCGGGCAGCATTGGGGCCAGACCCGCCGTCGCTATGTGGCCGGGGTGTGGGCAGGCCAGGCCGCCAGCGTCACCTTTCTCTTTGTGCCCGTTGGCAGCGCTGCTCCGGTCCCTGATACCTTTGCAGTGGTCTTGGCCGGGGGATGGCGAGAGGGTGCTGGTGTTTCAGCGCTGGGTTTCTTGCTCTTTCTTGTCTGCTGGGCTAGGTCCCGGGCTGCTTCTGATGTGGTGTGGTCTGAAAAGGTGGTTTGGCATGTCTAGACTGGTAGCCCTCCTGCTATAGCTTGTGCTCTTGAATGTTCACCCCCTTTGAGTTGCTAAAGGCTGCAGCGTGGCATGGATTCCTCCTCTATGCTGTATCAACATGAACCTGAGTGGTTTTCATGTATCTGATAATACATGCCATTAAGCTTGGGGTGTATTTCAGTGCATGTCAGAGATGGGGTGCATACAGCTGTTCGGTCGGGTCTGCAGGCACAGTGCTCTTCTCTGGATGTTCTTGCTCAACAGTTGAGCAAAGTGGTTCCAGTATGTTTTACAGCTGTGCTTCATGTAGCTTCTCTATTCTGATGCAAGACCTTTTCCACTTAGTGAAACACCCTGGCTTCTGACTCCAGTACTGTGTGCTGTAGGGCACGATCGTATTTCTCACTTCCTCACAGTCTGGGTTTTTTCCTTCTTCCCCCCCTTCATTGTGCCTCTTCTCCTTCCTGAAACTTCTGTTCATCTTCTCATGTTGATCAGCAAGCCTGAATTCTTCTTCACCTTTTCATTCTAGATGCATCCATAATTCCCAGCTTCACCCAGCCCTACTCCATGTAATCTCCCACACCTAAGCTAACATGATGTGGCCTCACTAGCACAGTTTGAGGGGGTTTCTCCTCATGGAGGAGGGGAAAAGCTTTGCATCATTTCTGATTAGTATTTTCCAGCCTGAGCAAAGTAAGAGAAGAACCTCCTACTAGTGGTCTGTCACTCGTCGTGCAGAACAGTCGCTCTCTGATACAGGGCAGCTTCATTTCCGTACAGTTTTCATTTCAGGAATGTGAGAGTCTCCAAAAACGTGGGAGCCTGTGGCAGAATTAGCTGCTGTGCCGTGGAGGTGTGCCAGGGGCCAGGATGTCACAGACCAGTTACATTTTGGGAGTTACGCAAGTTGTAATTTGGAGTGGCGCAGCTGAGCTCAGTTCTTGTCAATTCTCTTTCTTGTACAGAGAAATATTTGTCTCTTTCATCTGCAAAATCTTAAAGTATTAACACAAATGGCTAATATGTAACAGCAGTGATGATAGCTGGTAAAATGCCCAGAGCTGTGAAGCTGCTATTCATGCCTTACTGGAATGGAGGCTATTGATGCTTCCTAAAGACTTGGGTTTTGGTAGATGCAGAAAATAGTCTCCTGGGTTGGCTTTGCTTAGAAGTGAGGAGCAGCAATGTAATACCTGAAGATTGTGCTGAAAGAAATGCCTCTCTGTTAAATGTGACACATCCAGAGTGCAGACCTTTTCCAAAATAAATTTAGGAAATATCTATGACTTAATATTTGTCTCTGCAAGCAGCCTGAAATAAAAACAGCCTTGAGTAAACCATCCTTGCATTCATAGAATCATACAGTCCATTTGGGTTGGAAGGCACCTTAAAGCTCATCCAGTTCCAACCCCTGCCATGGGCAGGGACACCTTCCACTAGAGCAGCTTGCTCCAAGCCCCTGTGTCCAACCTGGCCTTGAACACTGCCAGGGATGGGGCAGCCACAGCTTCTCTGGGCACCCTGGGCCAGCGCCTCAGCACCCTCACAGGGAAGAACTTCTTCCTGTTCTCCTGTTATATTTAATATATTTATCATAACATTCTCCTCTTGATATTTAATAAGCATATTTTGGTTAAGTTTTACAGTATGCTTTTATTGTTGGGTGGTGCAGCAGCATCAAGGCTATTTACCTCTTCAGTTTGCTACAGAGTATGTGACAAAAGAGTCTGCATGTAATAATCAGCGTACTTGTCATTATAATCTGTGGTTTTCCTTTGGGCCTTACATCTTTTGCCAGTTTATGTGTGATGCTCTGCAAGACTAGGAACTCAAGCTTTGAGAACTCTTCCCTTGCTAAAGCAATTGTGGTTTCCTTAGGGGCTCTGTGCTGCTCCCAGTACTTGGTGCTGTGAGAAGAGCTTGCTTGAAGAGCTTTTAGAATGCCAGCTCAGGTTCCCTTCTGTAATACCTATCTTTACATTGACTGAGGTGAAGGCACAGGAGGAAATGTGTTTGTCCCATGGAATTCTACTCTCAGATTATCCTTAGACATTACCAGTACAAGGTTATGGATTCAAGGGGAATCACCGAGTTCTGCTATAGAAAATACAAGGTGCCATAATAATCATTAATATCTGACATACTATTACTTTCCATCTGTTTTTTGATGGTCTTAAAATGCTGCTCACTGAGCGCTTTATACGTATGTGCTTGTGAGTGTATGTTAAAACAGAAAACAATACTTATTTAAAGTTACTACTGCATTCATTTATACTTCATATAAGCTTGATTGAATTGCACAAGAGTTGAAAAACCTGTAACCTAAACCAATAAAACCACCTCAATCATGTCCTGTGTTTCTCCTTAAGTATTCTTAGTGCTAATGATTAACTTTCTTTCTTTCCCCCCAGATCTATAGCAGCATCCCTGAAGTCAATAATGTTTTCCAAGCTAACCCGCTCTCAGAGCATCGCTGTTCTCTGTCGAGGTGTTCACGCTTCGCTCAGTTCTGCCACCTCAGTGGCTACTAAGAAAACCATTCAAGGACCTCCATCCTCTGAGTTCATATTTGAACGTGAGGCTAAATATGGTGCCCACAATTATCACCCACTGCCTGTTGCTCTGGAAAAAGGAAAAGGTATTTTATTTAGGCTCTTCCCTGGGTGGTGTCGATGGGATGAGTGTGTGTAGATGGGATGGGATCATGGCATAATGATGTTGAGGTAATCAATTTCTGAACCTTTGGGTTTTTTTAGGGGCTGGGGTGTGGATTGAGGTAGTTGATGAAATAAAGACTGATTGCTGGTTAAAGAACTGGATCATTATGCATAAAGCTGCCTGATAAAGTTGTAGTCTCCAAAATGATTTATCTAAATAGAGATCTAAGTTCATAATTCAGATCATAAATCAGAATAACTCGGCAAGAAAGGTTCAAGCAACTCTGTTTCTTCTGTTACCTTGTATGGAGCGGTTTAATGTTCATGTCAACAGGAAAAGGTGCATTGGAGCCCTATTCAGTCCTTTTGTACTGTTCCTGCTCTGATCTTTAATTATGCTTAAGGGGCTTTTGTGCTCTGCAGGTTAAATTCTATGAGTTTATACTGAAGTGCTATCAGCATAGTGATCCAATAGTTTTTTGTTATCAGCACACAGTTTGACAGCTCAGAGCTGACCATTGTTCTGTTGGGTTTGTTCTTTCTTTTATGACCTCCAATTCTTATTAATCCTCTTTCAAAAATATTCTTTAGTTACATTTTAGGACAAAACAGGGACTTGGAGGTAAAGTAATACTCTGATATGACTTACTGACATAGTGGAATGGCAGCTTTACATGTGAAATGCTTCTTTTCTTGATTCCTCCTTGTGCATTTATTTGTACTGTGCTAATTTGTTGCTCAAGCTTCCACTGTCAATTGATTATTTTCTAATTAGACAGCCTTTCAGATATGCCTAAGGAATAGCAAGAATACCACTTATATTTGACCAGGTTGTGTTGTAGCTCTTAGCTTCCTCCATTTAGCATTATCTCATGTCTTCTTCTGTTATGTGTATTGACCATACCTTTGTTTTCCTAGGTATTTATGTGTGGGATGTTGAAGGTAGAAAGTATTTTGACTTTCTGAGTGCTTACAGTGCTGTTAATCAAGGCCACTGTCACCCAAAGATCGTGAATGCTCTGAAAACTCAGTCTGAAAAACTGACCCTTACATCCAGAGCGTTCTACAATGATGTACTGGGTGAATATGAGGAGTTTGTCACCAAAATGTTCAATTATAACAAAGTTCTTCCAATGAACACAGGTAAAAAGATAACTTTATTTCCACTGTATTTCTTATCTGTGAGATTCAACCGTCTTGTAGCATTTGGTTCTGTATTAGTGACCTGTTTCATGTACAAGTGTGATAATGGTTCTGCTTTATGTTTTAGGAGTGGAAGCTGGAGAAACTGCCTGTAAGCTGGCTCGGAAGTGGGCATACACTGTGAAAGGCATTCCAAAGTACAAAGCAAAAATTGTTTTTGCAGGTACGTAAAATGTGTTATGAGTTGAGGTATTGAGGTGGAAGAGACCTCCAGCCACTGCATATAGCACCCTCTTTTGTCCTATAGCTGTAGCGAGTACTTTGCAGTATTCTTAGTGTTTCAGTTTTGTCACTGAACCAAGTCTGTTGCAGTTTCTGTAGCCTTTGACATTCTAGTAATGTAAGCTAAGTTCTCAACCTGTTAACAGGTTATGTTGTACTCACATACCTATAGCTGGTGATTCTGTTGTGGTTACAAGAGTCTTTGTGGGACCTTAAGGTTCTCCAAGTGTTTCCTTCTGAATTGTGAAGCTCAGTCTTAAATATATTCTGTTGACAAAACATTCTACCTAAGCTTCTGGCTATTTGGTTTTAACCTTAACTAGTTACAATGAATTAGAAACTTGTTGGTTTTTTAATGTAATGTCTTTAAAGAAACACATGTGATCTTAACAGAAGTGATTCTGTGATTCTCTATGATTGTAAAAGCAAGAGATGTGAGTACAATTCCTGTGACAAATCAGTTTCAGATCCTCTCCCTTGTGGAGGTGTATGCATCAAGAGGCAATGAGGGTAGTTGTGCTATGTCAGGAACTGCTGGTAATGTCTGGTTTTGCAAGGGAAATGCAACAATGAACTTAAATCCAGGGAGGAAACCGTTGTTAGTAAGGTGGTTGGTAAGGCTTTATAAGCAGTATTGAATATTTAAAGTGGACCTTATTTGTACGACTCACCAAGTTTTGACAGCTAAAAAGGCTGAATGCCTGGGAAGTGCATTCAGTGCTCCACGCTCTTTTACCTGCTGCTTGGGTGTCACTAATTGGTGAATTCATTCTTCTCATAGATTCCACATTAGGGTGAAGCCTGTTTCCTTCTTAGGCTTTCACTGCCAGTAGTTTTCTTCCGCGTTCTTAAGGCCTTTGAGAAGTTGGCATTAACCCAGTAAAGCCATATTGTAGTCTTGATCACACAATGACAGTGAAAGCAATGCTGCTCAAGTAGATATGGGGCCCTGGAAAGTCCTGATTATGTATTTGGTGCCCTTTATCTGCCTGCTCTGCTTGGCTCTGTAACAGGGAGAAGTTACCTGCTCTGAAGAGACTGTTGTGCTTTATCAGGGAAATAAATAAATGGCTAATTCAGATAACTGACATTTGGTGGTTTTGGTTATAGGTGAAGTATTTTTGTCAATTCTAATGTTGTTCAGTGGTTCTGTATTCTATGAAACCTTCCAGAATAAAGCTTATTACTTAAATATTGACTTCTTTTTAATTGGTCCAGCTGCAAATGCTGGTTTTGACTTTTGGTATCTATAGTACCTGAACCATAAACTGTGATTAGGCAGCATTTCTAAATTTGCAATTCACAGTTAAAGATTACATTATGGTTTCTGGGATTAAATAGATGGGGTGGTTGTTTATTTCTTCTGGGAGTTCTTTGAGCAAATATAGTTCTCCCTCCTTCCCTTCCATATATAGTTTATTTTGCTCTTCATACAATTAGTTTTTAGTAAGCGCTTTCTCATCTTGATAAACTGGATATGCTCTCCATTTTTATCATCCAATCCCCTTAACCACAATATGTCAGTGTGTGCCAAGCAGCTAGGAAAAAAAACCCAGTAATCCTCTTGTCAAAGCCAGCATTTTGGCAGAAAAAAGGCTCAATAGGGAGCTCAGGTCAGAACAAAATATGGCTTTAAACATCAGTCTAGAGAACTTGACGTAGATTCTGTGCTTGATAGAGAGCCAGCACAGAGACTGGAGTGGTGCTAAGGTGGAGAGAGCCTGCCATCAGCAGCCAGCCTGCTCTGCTCTGAGTAACGCAGTCCTCAGGGCTTTGCTTCAGGATACAGAGGGTTGCACTAACATAACCTTGAGGTGACAGGCACGTGACTGAGCAAAGCTTGGCAGGGATTGTTCCCTTAGGAGACACTGCTGTGGTGAACACTGTAATGCTGTTTACCCTGGCGATGAGACAGAGGGGATGCCTAGAGCTGGCTGCTTCAGTAACAACTGACTTCAGGATTTCCTGCAGATTGAGAACAGTCTTCGCCCCTGGGATCACAGCTACATACACAGAAATAAGGGGAGAAAGAAAAGTATTGGAATGCTGTGAAGGTGTTGAATCCTTAATCTTAGTCTTGTCAAGCACCTTCTTACTGATTAGCTGAGAGTATGTTGATTTAACTGAAATATTAAATGGATATGTCATGGTCTTGGCGATAGATGGTTCCTAGACATTTTAATTCATGTTTCTATAGGAAATAGCACAATGTCACAATATTCTGTAAATCTAAATAGGTTCTCCTTGAACTTTGTAAATTAAAAAGTTGGTATGGGCTTTTGATACAGCAACACAATGTATGGCATCAATATAAAATGCTGACAATTAGCAGAAGGATGCTAATATGCTAATGTCAGACAACTCTTAAACCACATTACCAGATGGAAAGTGTGGTGTCCTCTAAACTGTTCTGGCTCTTAATTTTGTAACAAACTCCCCCCTTTTATTCTTCTGTAGCTGGCAACTTCTGGGGCAGAACAATGTCTGCTATCTCTAGTTCTACTGACCCATCCAGCTATGATGGATTTGGACCCTTCATGCCAGGTTTCGAAGTGATCCCATACAATGACCTACCAGCTCTTGAGGTATTTGACCATTTTTGTTCTCTTGTCAGCAATCATTTTACAGCAGCTCACTGGTAAATAGCAAGGCAGGAAAATCAGGAGTTTATCCTTTGAAATGTGCTTTGACACTAAGATATATGTATCTATGACATATATAAGAAATATATATGTTATAATACATATAGGACATGTGTGTAAAATCTGCTTTCACTTTTGCTTTAGGATGCAAAAGGAAAACCACACAACCTATTTAATTTCCCACATCACTAAGATATTCAAGGTACAAATGAAGAACAGCAGATAGAACTTAAGGGAATTAATTCACATCAGTAGCATACATTCCAAAGTCAGGACTTGGGTTCTGAAACTAGTATCTTTAGCTACCTACCTTCCCACCCTCATAATCTGGGTTAAAGTATTAAAGGGTAGATGGTGTTTGACGGCAGCCATAGGGGGCTAGACTTGGACCTGGGAGGCAAGAGGGCTCCAGCCAAACACAGGTAGTCCTGAAGCACCAGGAACATCGGCATTGCCACTTTTCCATCATCTGGGTAATAGAAGCATAGAATCCCAGCCTGGTTTGTGTTGGAAGGGACCTTAAAGCTCCTCCAGTTCCAACCCCTGCCACGGGCAGGGACACCTTCCACTGGAGCAGCTTGCTCCAAGCCCCTGTGTCCAACCTGGCCTTGAACACTGCCAGGGATGGGGCAGCCACAGCTTCTCTGGGCACCCTGTGCCAGCACTTCAGCATCCTCACAGGGAAGACTTTTTTCCTGTTATCTGATCAAAATCTACCCTTTTTCAGCTTAATACCATTCCCCCTTGTCTCCATGACTGATGAGTTGGTTAGTCCTCTATGCATGTTGGGTCTGTCTGCTTAGTACAAGTGAGTCACTGTGGAGATCACAGGATTTAGGACAGAGATGCTTGCCTCCTTAGAGTTTGGTTAGAGGAAACAAAGGTCTCTCAGTGTATTATAGTTGCAGTGTGGAAAAGCTTACTCAAATTTGAACCTACATAAAGCTGCCCATTGTGAAAGCCCTGTAAGTATTTAGTGGCTTTCAGCCAACTTTATCAAGGCTTTGAATAATGTGCTGTGGAGACCTGAAACAGAGATCTGTGTCTGTCAGAGTGATAACTGAATTCATTCTGTTTATGGGGCCATACTGAGAAATTATGTAGTAAATTCGTGCTGGGAATCATTGTATCTCTTGAGTCTCATGGACTTCTAAACCTTTTAGAACTTGATGGTGCAAGAATATAGCTATGGACTTTGCTTTAAGGTGACAAAACTGTTCTGGAGAGGCACCGTTCTTTTTTGTTTGAAGGAAGCGTTGAGCAACTGTTTGTCCCGCATGGGGTAATACCAAAGTGGGTGTATTTCTGAGGTGATAGAACTGGTCTGATAATCTGCTTGTCTGAGTTTGCAATTTTTAAGCTTTGTAACTTTCCAAGCAAGCACAGCAACTGATTTTTCAAGGCAAAAATAACACAGGCTGTTGTGTTGGAACTGGAATGGCATTCGGGGATAACTCCTGGTATGGATGCTATTATCACTTGAGGCAGAACTCCAGGCTTAGAGCTAGGTTCTGCTACATGTATTCAATTCCATATCTTCTAAATCTGACCTAATAAAAGCTTTTTCTTCTTGTCTTCCCTATCCATGTGTCCATTTTTACAGCGCGCCCTTCAAGATCCCAACGTAGCAGCGTTCATGGTTGAACCCATTCAAGGTGAAGCAGGTGTGGTCATTCCTGACAAAGGTTATCTCACAGGAGTGCGGGACCTCTGCACAAAACACAATGTAAGGAATTCTCTATAACAAAGTGGCTTAAACATTACACACTGTGTTTACTGGTGGGTTTTGTAAGGTTGTCCTTGTATGCAAGGTACAGGACTTCATGTTCTATCTAATAATTTCCTTTTCTTTCAGTGGAATAGGGGAGGGAGACTTCTCTCCTTACCAGGAAGTACTTCTTAGCAGTGCACATTTTTCCTGCTGCTGTCACTGACTGCAGTTTCCTATGAATGCTCTTGAAATTGCATTTAGTTTATATTAACTTTTCATTTCTTTTTCACATTAGAAGTTTCTTAGGCCAGAAGCTAATTCCTGCTGTGGTTCTACCACGGCTGTCAAGGGACCTTCTTATGGAGTGCTTAAGTGCTACCAAGAGCTAGTAGTGGGTCATAGAATGACGCAGTGAAGAAAATATGCTTAAGGATGATCTTTTAAACTCTCTGAAGACCAGAGGTCTCATAATTCTGTCCTTTTTTCAGCATTTGCTTAGATTCTCTTTCATCCCCCAGTCCTGACTCCTATTCTCAATATTATGTCCTGTCTGAATTGTACTAAGAAATGTTTAGTTTTGAAAATGGAGTGTTAGATCCATAACCGTTCTCTGCAAGTGAAGAAAGACAGACTTGCATTCAGTGTCTCTGGAAGGGTGGGAAGATGTGTTTGTTGTGTATTTCCATGTCCTTCAACTTCCAAAGGTACAAATATTGCATTGGAAGTCGAAATAGACGAATCCTAACTTTTCGGAAATCATACTCCTTGTTATATGGCAAACAGATATTGGTTGGGCAGTGTCCAACCCTACGTGGACTATGCCTTATGTAGAACAGAATGTGCTAAAGATACCAGAGACAGAGGACAATATGTTCACTTGTTGATAGTTTCACATTTCATAGAACACGTAAGTCTCCAGGAGGTTTAGAGGAGCTAAAGGAAGTACCTTCATGTACTTAGAGTAATGCAGCTGGAAGGTCTTTCACTTACTGCGTGCAATTATGCTATATTATTTGAACTGAGTTGGGAACGGGAGTTAAAAGTCATTCTTTTATGTGTGGATTTTTCTTCTTTGTCTCTCTAAAGGTTCTATTTATTGCTGATGAAGTACAGACTGGTTTAGCCAGAACAGGGAAGATGCTAGCTGTTGACCATGAAAATGTGAGACCTGATATAGTTCTTCTTGGAAAGGCCCTTTCTGGTGGCTTATATCCTGTGAGTAACAAAGAAGTATCCATTTGTAGAATAGTGATTTTTAAGTAATTAACACTGAAAGTCTGCTAGTTGGAAGAACAATAAGTCTGATGTTTCTTGTGCTTGGAAATCAGTGTTTACAAGATTAACTATGATTTATGAGACCAATAGAATCATAGAATCATAGAATAGTTAGGGTTAGAAAGGACCTTAAGACAATCCAGTTCCAACCCCCCTGCCATGGGCAGGGACACCTCACACTAAACCATGTCACCAAGGCTCTGTCCAACCTGGCCTTGAACACTGTCAGGATGGAGCATTCACAACCTCCCTGGGCAACCCATTCCAGTGCCTCACCACCCTTACAGTAAAGAATTTCTTCCTTAGATCCAATCTAAACTTCCCCTGTTTCAGTTTGAACCCGTTACCCCTTGTCCTGTCACTGCAGTCCCTGATGAAGAGTCCCTCCCCAGCATCCTTGTAGGCCCCCTTCAGATACTGGAAGGCTGCTCTGAGGTCTCCACGCAGCCTTCTCTTCTCCAGGCTGAACAGCCCCAACTTTCTCAGCCTGTCTCCATACAGGAGGTGCTCCAGTCCCTGATCATCCTCGTGGCCTCCTCTGGACTTGTTCCAACAGTTCCATGTCCTTTTGATGTTGAGGACACCAGAACTGCACACAATGCTCCAAGTGAGGTCTCACAAGAACAGAGTAGAGGGGCAGGATCACCTCCTTGGACCTGCTAGTCGAAAGAGTGCTACCAAATAGTTCAAGTTGTGAGAGATACATAAGAAAACAATGGGCTATATATTACCTTTATAGCTGAAATGTCTATATGGTATCCTGAGCTTCCTATATTGATACTCAACTTGTTAGGGTGGCAAGTTATTAGATGCCATCTTCTTAGGCTGGTGATTTTTTACGTGTTTTTAGCCCTTGTCAACTAATTGAAAAACTGATCTCTGTTTTCTTCAGTTTGATATTATCCTGTCAGGAAAATAAGTATCCAGTGGTCAGCTTCTCACTCTGGAATTCCCGGTTAGTCTGTTGTACTCTCTCTGGAGAGTATTTATCACAGTCTTGCTGTGATTATTTCTAGGTGAATTCTGCAAAGGGGAAAAAAACCACCAACGTGCGTTAAAACATACATTATCAAGCTATCTCTGAACAGCTTTCATCCGCTTGGCATGCCTACATGACTGATTTTTATCCTCTTGGCGTGATTTAAATTCCTGCTGATTAGGTTGGAAATTACAATATGCCTTGAGCGATTTTGGCTGATTGGAGGTATTTCTGAGTTGTTACCCACAGTATTTGAAGCTGAAACTCTTGAAATAATATTCAGTTTGGAGAAATGCCCTTCAACTGTAGTTAGATGTTAATGTCACCACTATAGCTAAGTGTATTTAAGGGATTAAGCTGTAATGTGATTGTCAGTTACACTCCTTTACGCAGAGCTGGGAATGTGAATGTAATTTATCACCACAGGCTGAAAATTATCCTTTCCTGAGCCCTGGGGAAAAGTTTGCTTCAGAGATATTTAAGTTTACAGTATGAATATATATGTAAATCAATGAGCTGACCTTCCCATTTCAGGTCTCAGCAGTACTATGTGATGATGAAGTCATGCTGACCATTAAGCCTGGTGAACATGGATCTACATATGGAGGAAATCCATTAGCTTGCCGTGTTGCAATAGCAGCACTGGAGGTTTGTGTGTTGTAATAAAGATTTGGATTCCAAAGGGAAAAAAGTGTCACACTGACATGATTGTTGCTTAAATAAATGATGTTATTTGTTACAGAATCATAGAATCACAGAATAGTTAGGGTTGGAAAGGACCTTCAGATCATCCAGTTCCAACCCCCCTGCCATGGGCAGGGACACCTCCCACTAAACCATGGCACCCAAGGCTTTGTCCAGCCTGGCCTTGAACACCACCAGGGATGGAGCTACAAGTAGAAATCCAGCTTTTAATAAGGATAAAAAATTGGTAGTGGTTAACTTTGCATAGATCACAAAGCAACTTCTAAAGTCTTTACTGGGAACGTGTCCTAATTTTTATGTTCCTATGGTCTCAATGTCTTCAATGACAAAATTTACCTAAGGGAGGTTTCAGTAAAATAGTTTCACTAATTTCACAAAGACATTTTAAATTGGCTTATTTTACTAGACCATATTGCAGAGGCTGCTGCTCTGTGACATTGATAACATATGTGCCACTGGGGCTCAAACAGAAGCTAGCAAAATGCCTTGTACACAGTCCATATCCTAATTGGTCTGTGACTATATAATTGACTACATGTAATGCAAGTCACTCTGAAAGCCTCATCATTACCCAGTCTGTGGACCTGGACAGATTAAGAGTCTTCAGAGCTTTATCATTTACTTGTAAATAACAGCAAATGAAAAGCAGTTAATTTAGAATAAAGTTTCAAAGAGATTATTGTTTCTTGTGAACAAGAATGAATAAAAGCTTAATGCTAATCTGCTTGGATATGCAGCCTTTGCAATGATACTCTGGATGCAGCAGCTTTTGTAGCTCAGCAGTTGTAATGTCATTAGTCATCCATTGCAGCATGATACAGAAAACAAACGCAGTGCCCTGCAGTTAACTGGAGATCTGACTTCCCTTTAGGTAATAGAAGAGGAAAACTTGGCTAAAAATGCAGAAATAATGGGTAACATATTAAGAAATGAGCTCATGAAGACACCATCAGATATTGTAACTTGTGTACGAGGAAGAGGACTATTAAATGCAATTGTAATTCGGGAAACCAAAGGTAAGGAAATAAAATCAACTGCACAATCACAGCATGAACAAACATTTTTCAGCTGAAACTGAAAGTATCTTAATGGAGTAGGGGGATGGTTTATAGGCATCATGTCTGGGTTCAGATCTTGGCTATGGTACTGTAGTACCTACTGAAAATCTGGGCAAGTGACTGTGTGCTACTAAAATTAGGGGGTTTTTTACGAAGTAAGTCTGAACAATTATTTTTAATGAATTAAGTTCTTTTATGATTTGATAATGGTCAAACCTGATGGTGAATCTTGCCCCCAACAAATACCCTCTTGTGTCTTCATCAGAATAAAACTGGCCACAGCTGGAACATTAGTTTCTGTCAGATTATGGAAGGATTGGCTGAGGTTGGTTGTTTCCAGGATAGCTGGAAGAGTACAATGAATCCAGGAGAGAAGGAAAAAGCTGACAACTGAGAACAGGTTTCTAGGAATTAACACCTTGAGTTATATCAGAAAACTGCTTAGGAGCCAGAGCAGACAATTATAATTGTTCTGAATGCATTCTAAGTGACACAGTGCTGCAGGGAGCTGTTGTAGAAGACATGCACATGATGCGCTGAAATCCAGGCATAAATGGTAACGCTTTGCATGGTTCCCTGTTTTAAATTTATTGCTACGAGACAAGCAGTGAGCTGTGAAGGAGCAAAACTCAGTGTACTGGAGGCAAACTTGTGAGTCCCTTCAGGCACACGGCAGTTCTGCAGCAGTCTTGCACGTTCACTGCAAATTGTAGGGGATGGCTCAGAAGCGACTGCTTCATTTGTGAACACACTTCATCTTCTCACTGCCAGATGGCATACAGTTTACAGTCTGGCCCCACATACCACGTGCTTCAATTGTGCTGCTTTTTGTGCTGTATTCTAAGTGTCTTCTGTTTCTTTTTATCTTTAATTGTAGACTACGATGCCTGGAAGGTGTGTTTGCGGCTTCGTGATAATGGACTTCTTGCCAAACCTACTCATGGTGATATCATCCGGCTGGCACCACCCCTTGTCATTAAGGAGGATGAAATCAGAGAGTGCATTGAAATAATTCATAAGACCATTCTGTCCTTCTGAACACATGGCTTTCCAAGTGTATCTGCTGACTGACCCAAGGTGCTGCGTGGAAATAAGCGCAATGAAGGCCTGTTCTTGCAGCAAGCATCTCTCGTTCCTTTTGTCCAAGAGGACTTGACTCTTACAACGTAGCTATGCCCTTCAATTATAATAGCTCTGAAGAAAATACAGAATGATTTTAAAGAGTTTCCAGTTTAAAGAGTTTCCAGACTTGATGAGGTTCTGTTCATCTAGTTGTGTACCTACTGAACAGTTAAGTCAGAATGTTCGAGGGGAGGTATCTATAGAAATCATTGTTGAAAGTCTTGGCCAAAGTGTATTTTATATATATTTTACTAAGGGTGATCTTGCACTCTCATCCCTGCCCATGGCAAGGGTTTGGAACTAGATGATAATTAAGGTCCCTTCCAACCCAAACCATTGTATGCTTCCGTGGTTCTATATCACTCTCCAAAATGTCACATTTGGCATTTCTGCGCCTTGGTGAGGTGCCTGTAGGATAGAAGCACTTGTATTATCGATGAATAACGCAAACTGGATGTTATGCTGGTGAACCTGAGAAGCATCGAGCTGTATTCTGTATGTACAATATTCTGATTGCATGACAAGAGATGCTGTTTTCAAGCCTGGCCTCAGTGTTTGGTAATGCCCTGGTATTGTGGTTTGGGTTTTCCTGCAGTAGCGTATTTTTATCTCTCATACTGTGTTCCCAGACTCCCTTCTCGTGCAAACTGTTCTGAAGAACAGCTTTGAAGCCGTTTCCCCCCCGCCCTTTTTATTCGTGCAATAAGCAAGAATTACAAGCATGTAAAATTCTGTGGTCTGGTCTACTGATTTTCATCTTCTATTTCTGGGAGTATTTCTCTAGGTATTCAATTTGAGCTCTCATCTTGGCCAAGCCACTTTCTGGTTGCAGATTTACTAGGCCAAGACAGCTTAGAACTTGAAGTTTTTCTACATCAGGCCATTGCTGACTGATCTCTGGGCTTTTTAGTCATCTTATGTTTGCTTCATGAATCCAATTTCTTTGCAAGCTTTTGAACATCAAGGTATGTATAAACCTTTCTGAACACAAGTGAAAAACTGCCATCCTAAATTGCCCTTATTTAATGGCAGGGTAATTGAGGAGTTCTCTGTTTTAACCTGAAGGTTCTCTCTGCCTTGCTCTCAACCCTGTGTTGTACCCACAGCCACAGCTACCCGTGTGAGGAAGGTAGGTGCATGTTACTTGCCCTAAGAAGCTCAGAAATTCAGGAACAGGATGGAGGGTGACAGTCCTCAGAGCTCGTAGGCATATTCAGACCCTAATTATATGTTTCTGGTGGCCAAAGCAAGGACAAGGGTGTATGGCTGTGGCCTAGGAGCTAAAGCAGACAAAGAGCGTTTGATGTTTGCTTTAATTACAGTTCAATGCCAGAACAAGTATAGAATTATATGTATTATTTCAGGAGTGAAGACAGGAACCCAGAACTTCTCTTCCCAGACATTGAGCCTGTCACCAGTTAATCCCTGCTTCAACAACAACAGAAAACATCTTGGCAGTTGTCTGTGCGATAGCAGGAAGAGCTGGAATGGCCAAAGCAAATGTCAAAGCTCCCTCTCTTTTAGTGTGCAAAATTACAAGCTATCAGAAAGACCATCTGCGTTGATATGTGTCAGTTGGGAGGAAAAGAGGGAGCAAAGATGAATTTGCTTCATCATGGAAAGTGGGGTTTTTGTCAGTTTTCTACCAAACATAAACTGGGACTTGGCTGAATGTGACACTGCTTAAACCTCTCAAATATAGCTGCTTGTATAACTAACTGCTTGTAAATCAGCCTCTTTTGTTGTCTGGGATCTTAATTAGCCCTAGAAATTGTCTTCAGGGCTTTTATTACCAAAAGACTGTAGACAACCAAAGGGCCCTGACCTGCTTCGTGCAAGAAATCCAGTGCTGTCGAGTTTGTACTTGTTCCACTTATTGCTCAAGTGTCTATAGCTCAGCCAAATGCTGATGCTGAGCAAAGTTGAATTTGTAGGAGGCTGGACTGCAAATAATTCACAAATTCATGTAGTTTATACACTGGAATGTGCAAAGAAAATATGTAAGGCATCTCATAGAACCCCAGCCTGGTTTGTGTTGGAAGGGACCTTAAAGCTCATCCAGTTCCAACCCCTGCCACGGGCAGGGACCCCTTCCACTGGAGCAGCTTGCTCCAAGCCCCTGTGTCCAACCTGGCCTTGAACACTGCCAGGGATGGGGCAGCCACAGCTTCTCTGGGCACCCTGTGCCAGCGCCTCAGCACCCTCACAGGGAAGAGCTTCTGCCTAAGAGCTCATCTCAGTCTCCCCTCGGGCAGGTTCAAGCCATTCCCCTTGGCCTGTCCCTACAGGCCCTTGTCCCAAGCCCCTCTCCAGGTTGTAGTATTTCATAAAAATATTATGAGGGGCTTTTTTCTGCATCCAGACTTCACAGAAGGGGAAGAAGTGAGAAAAGCAAGCTCAGAGAATGCCCCTTCTGTACCTTCCTGGTGTTTCTCAATGACTTTTCTTAGAAATTTATTTCTAAACTTAATTGAAATTTATTTTTAAAGTGGTACTTGACAGAGATCTGTAGTGCCTATCCAGAGGGCTTAGGTTCCTTTAACAAGAACAATAAATGTTGTAAAGGGATATGTATGTACCTACAACACATTCCTTTAAGCATTTGGCTGTAAAGGCATAATATTTCTCCATCACATCGCCTGCACGTATTCTGGTGAAGTAGCTTCTGACGCTTCTTTGCATCAGGCACATGAACTGCTTTCCCAAATGAACAGTGACTCTGCGTTCAGTGCTGTGCAAACACAGGGAGGTAATGCAAGTACCCCAGAGCCAAACCAGCATTCCTGGGGCACCCAGGGCAGCCCTTGGCTTCACTGGAGGCTTTGTTTGCAGGAATAATGCCCAATTGTGCTGGGCACCTGTGCACTTTGGCAGGAGAAGTGTGCGTGGTTTCTGGCATGAAAGCAGGGAATATATATACTGACATTAAAAATAAATCATGCTATTTATGGATAAATGTAAGCCAAGGTTTAAAGGCACCACGTGGAACGCTGAGAGCAGCTTAGTGAACAGGGAGATAGGAAAACAAAGAATGCAGGTTTTCCCTTTCCTGCATGGGAACCATGCTTATGACATTGTTCTTTATCAGGGCTGCTTTTCAGCTATAAACCCATGAACTGATGTCATCAAAGAGTATTTCCTAAAGTTAAAAAAGACCAAAATAGATTACTTAATAGGCCCCAAATGCCTGTTGGTCATGACCTGGTCAAGAGCTGCACATCTTGACCCTATTTGTTAGACACTTCCACGATGAAGCAACCTCTGTTTTGTGTTTCACCAGCAATGTCTGTGGATTAGTGAAGCAGAAAAGCAAGCTGTACTTGTGCCTTTCAGCTTTTATTTCTTTTGGCTGCTGCTGCTTCGTGTTCCTTTCTCCTCTTTTCCATCAGGTGGAGCCAGAAGCTCAGCTTTAAGCTAAGAGCTTGCTGCTGGGTGGAGTTTTGGGTGTCTTGTGAGTCCGGGGGTTTTCCTTTTGGTCTTTACTGGTACCAAGAGGTGACGCAAACTTCAGGCTCCTCTCTGGGCTCTATCTTAATGCGTAACTTGTGTTGTGCACTGTTGTGGCCAATCTTGTGTGAAGGGGATTGTTAAAGGATTCCTGTATCTCCAGTGCAGCCTTCCAGATGGAAAAAAAGGTTTTTATTCTCACAGCACTGAAGTAGAATAAATGAGAAGGTGGAGGTTTGAGACAAAACCTAAAGGGGCTGCAGGAAACCTGGAGAGGGGCTTTGGACAAGGGCCTGTAGGGACAGGCCAAGGGGAATGGCTGAATTTCCTGTGTAAAGTCCTATTAATCTGCTGCGATTTGGGCTGCGTAGGAAGCCCCTCACAACATAAAAACCAAACGCAGGCCTGGACCTTGGATGAACTCCGAGCCCTTCCCTGGGGTCTGACCCATGGGAGACCTAACCCTCAAGCTAATACAGTCATTTGGAATAGCTGTGGAATGAGACACGGGGAGAAGCAGACTCATTACAGAGCGGTTTGGGTTGGAAAGGATGGTGAGGATCATCCAGTTCTAAGCCCCGTGCTGCACCACACCAGGCCCCCATTTCTGTGCTTAGAAACCCTTGAGCAGCCTGAGTCACCCTGAGCAGCCTGCTCCTCCCTGGGGCAATGCCAAAGTGATTTCAAGGAGAGTTTTCCACTCTTCGGGGCATTCCCAGCAGCTCAGCCCAGCTCTGGCCCTGTTACATGGACCCGATGGAGAAGCACCGGTTTTCAGCTCCTGCTCTGCTCCATCCTCAGTGGAGCGCTGGGTTTGGGTTAACTCCACCTCCATCTCAGTGCAGTGAGCCAGCTTCCCCTGGGACCACCCTTCCTGAGCTCGGAGGAGCTCAGTGTGCCCCAGCAGCGGCCATGATGGAGTTGGCCTCCCTGGTGCCACCATCGCTCCTGCCCATGCGCCAAGAGCAGTGCCCTGTTTCCCGGGTGGCCATGGCTGGGCCCCAGCTCAGCGCCTGCTGCCAGCAGTGGCCGTGTCGCAGTGGCCGTGTCACAGTGGCCGTGTCACAGGGGCCGTGTCGCAGTGGCCGTGTCACAGTGGCCGTGTCGCAGGGGCCGTGTCACAGTGGCCGTGTCGCAGTGGCCGTGTCACAGGGGCCGTGTCGCAGTGGCCGTGTCACAGTGGCCGTGTCACAGTGGCCATGTCACAGGGGCCGTGTCACAGTGGCCGTGTCGCAGGGGCGGCCACGTCACTGCTGTCACCACAGGGCTGTGCCACAGGCGCCCTGGTGTAACGCTGGGCTGCTTCCAGAGGTGGGGAGCACCGGGAGAGCCTGGGTGCTACTGGGCAGGAGTGGGAGAGTGACAGCAACGACCTGTGCTGTGTCGCTGGGCTGTGCAGGGGCTTCAGTGACGGCGGGAGAGGAGGGTCTGTGCTGACAGCGCCGGTGTCCGTGCCCCTCACAGCCAGCGCGCTGCCATGGAGGCGGCAGAGGTGAAGCAGCCGCTCAGGGCGCTCGAGGAGCAGCTGGAGGAGCGTTCTGCAGAGTCCAGGAGGTGCAAGGAGCGGCTGCAGCGCTGGGTGGGTGTGGAGGGCGACTGCACAGCCACGGCCTGGCTGGGGTGGGGAGGGAGCTCTGGGGATCACAGAACCATAGAACAGTCAGGGTTGGAAAGGACCTTGAGATCATCCAGTTCCAACCCCCCTGCCATGGGCAGGGACACCTCACACTAAACCATGTCACCAAGGCTCTGTCCAGCCTGGCCTTGAACACCGCCAGGGATGGAGCATTCACAACCTCCCTGGGCAACCCATTCCAGTGCCTCACCACCCTCTCAGTAAAGAATTTCTTCCTTAGATCCAATCTAAACTTCCCCTGTTTCAGTTTGAACCCGTTACCCCTTGTCCTGTCACTACAGTCCCTAATGAAGAGTCCATCCCCAGCATCCTTGTAGGCCCCCTTCAGATACTGGAAGCTGCTCTGAGGTCTCCACGCAGCCTTCTCTTCTCCAGGCTGAACAGCCCCAACTTTCTCAGCCTGGCTCCATACAGGAGCTGCTCCAGTCCCTGATCATCCTCGTGGCCTCCTCTGGACTTGTTCCAACAGTTCCATGTCCTTTTGATGTTGAGGACACCAGAACTGCACACAATGCTCCAAGTGAGGTCTCACGAGAGCAGAGCAGAGGGGCAGGATCACCTCCTTCGACCTGCTGGTCATGCTCCTCTTGATGCAGCCCAGGATACAGTTGCTTTCTGGGCTGCGAGCGCACACTGCAGCCGGCTCATGTTCATTTTCTCATCGACCAACACCCCCAAGTCCTTCTCTGCAGGGCTGCTCTGAATCTCTTCTCTGCCCAACCTGTAGCTGGGCCTGGGATTGCTCCGACCCAGGTGTAGGACCTTGCTGGTCTGGTCCCGTGTCCCTGCTCAAGCAGGATCACCCAGAGGCGGCTGCTGGGAACCATGTGCTGACAGGGACAGGGAAGGGGTTGCAGCCTGTGGTGGGTGTGCAGGGGCTCCTGGTCCTGGCAGGGAAGGGGGTGTCAGTGCTGGTCCGTGTACCCCAGCAGCCATGGGCAGCAGCATGGCTGGGCAGGACATGAGGGAAGATGATGAGGGGAGAGCAAGGGCAGCCATGGGGTGTGAGAAGCATCCACGTGGGGTAATGGTGAGGGGAGGTGAGGGGTGGCCATGAGGGGTAGCGGTGGCAGCTATAGGGCGTGTGCCACTATGGGCGGGAGATGAGGGGTGGCTGTGAGTGGAGATCGTGAGGGGCAGCCATGACGGGAGATCTTGAGGGCAGATCAGTTTGCCCTTAGGTTAGTGGTGGGCTTGGCAGTGCAGGGTAAGGGTTGGACTCCATGCTACAGCTCTGTTCCAACCCATTTGATTCTGTGATGCTGTGACATTTACTTTGGGGTCTGTTGTCTGCAATGGAGGGAATGGGCCATGCCCCTCCTGAAGACGCTGTTGTTGCCTCTCCTCTCCTGCAGGCAGCAGAGGCTGACAGAGCGGCCATTACACTGTCCATGCAGAGCTGCTCAGGGCAGGCCGGCAGCAAGGAGCTGCAGCAGCACATGGTAGGTGTGGAGGGGCTCCTGGTCCGTGGGCTCTGGGCCTGCAGACCCTGAGCCCGTGCTCTCCTTTCCTGTGCAGGACGGGACTCATGAGGATCTCTTTGATGCTGTGCAGCAGCTCCTCAGCCAGGTTGGTGTCCTCTCCTCTAGCCGTGTCCTAGAGCTGTGCGGCTGGGGCTGAGCGGTGTGAAGGGACCTCTGGGGTTGTCTTGTCCAGCCCCGCTGCTGAAGGAGGGTCCTCTGGCACCTATTGCCCACTGGCTGCGGGCACGAGGGTGACTGGGGAGGAGGACACATTGCCCGGGAGATGGGGCATCCATCCCTTCCCTGTGCCTGTGCCTGGCCTGGAGTCACCCGGGTTCTCAGTGCCCTGCGGCAGTGGGGTAGTGAGTGAGGGCTGGAGAGGGCTGAGAGTGCTCGACGCTGCCCTTGTTCCGCAGGAGGAAAAACACCTCGCCTGCATGAGGGCCTGGCTGCGGGAGGACCTGCAGAAGGACAAGGTAGTGCCAAAAGGGCCAGGGCCAAACAGGCCCTTGGGGAGCGTGAGCTTGGAGGAGGCCTCGGTAGGCTCAGAGCCTCCAACCCTTCTTTCTCCCAGGTTCTGCATCAGCAAATGGAGCAGCTGGAAGAGGCCGTGGCACAGCAAGAGGAGAGGGACTTGCTGGCCAGGAGACGTGGTTTCTGCTACTGGCTGCAGTGAGTTTCCCCTCGGGGTGCCCTGTACCTTGCTCCCGGCAGTGGGAGGGATGTGCTGGACGCCTGCTCCGTCTGGCCAAGCTCAAGTCCAGGCTGATGCTGTGTGCTGCTGCCCGGCTCAGGACTCGAGCTGAGCAGTGGCTAGGGTCAGTTTTCCTTGAGCCTGGGTGTTTCCTGGGATTGAGGAGTCTCATGTCTCACCCTGCCCAAGGGAGCGATGAGAAATGGCTGGGGACAGCCCATGGTGCTCCCAGACCGGCCCCTTCCAGTCCAGAGGAGACATGGGGTTGGCATCATCCACCCTGCCCTGTCTCCCATCGCTCTTCTGCTTCACAGGATGCTCTCCATGCTCTCGGTCAGCCTGGAGCTGGCCATTGGCATCTGTGTGGCTGCTGCACTTGTCTGCACCGTGTGCCTTGACCCTGACTTCTTCTACTGCGTGCTCTCGTATGTACTTCCTGAGCAGACCGACAGCAACCTCGTGTGTGCACTGGGAAGGATTTTCCCTGCTGTCAGTGAGGTGCTGCTGTCCTCCTGACATCCCTCCCCACCCCTCTCCAATAAAGCACAGGGACTGTGACATGCAAACCAGCTCCTCTTCGCTTGGGGGTCCTATGAACAGGGCAGCCTGCAGCCGCTGCT
This sequence comes from Psittacula echo, assembly GCF_963264785.1. Taxonomy (NCBI): domain Eukaryota; kingdom Metazoa; phylum Chordata; class Aves; order Psittaciformes; family Psittacidae; genus Psittacula; species Psittacula echo. The sequence goes on from NC_137743.1 coordinate 4,262,752, forward strand.
GTGCTCTGGTCTCAGCTCAGGACCCCAAACACCTGTGGGGCAAGCACTGTCCCCAGCATGTCCCTGGATGGGGGCCTGGAGCTTGTGCCCCTGCACACCCGTGCCTGTGGTAGAGGGGGCATTGTAGTCTTGTTTGGGCACCTTTGGTTTTCAACCTTCCTCATCGTGAGGGTGTAGGAAACAGGTACCGTGGGGCTCCACCGGACTCAGCCTAGGCAGCTGTGAGGTCCAGGAGCCCTCAAAGACACCAACCACGGAGTCGCTGTCCCATGTGATGAGGCAGCACAAGGTGGCTGTGGGAGAGCAGCCACTGGCCCTGAAGCACTCTGGGCAGGGCAGTGGGTCTGCAGGACACTCAGAACGTCAACCCCGTCTCCAGCTCCTCTGCAGCCAGGGGCTGGCCAGGCTATGAATGGCCAGTGTGGCCAGCAGGCACATTGGCCAGCACATCAGTCCAGCAGCTGCAGCACAAGCAGGTCCTGGCTCTCTGCAGGAACCCCTGCTCTTGCTTGGGGGCTCCGAGATGGGATCCTGCAGCTTCTTGCCTACCAGTTTGCCCTTCCTGGGCAAGATCTTCCTCTGGCCCTACTGCTTCTTGGTGAGTTGGAACTAGACGAGCTGTAAGGTCCCTTCCATTCTGAACCATTCCATGGTTCTAAGCTTTCTCCTCTGGCATGTAAGGAATGCCGTCCTGTGAGTATCCCTCACATAAATGATGCCAGTACACGTGCACAGTTGCAAACTTGCATCGTACGACACAATGTTATAAGGGGAAAAGGGGAAATGATGCTGTTGTATGAAAATCACGACAGTGTTTTGTGTCCCTGCACCCGGCTGCCTGTCCATGTGGAGTACTGTGTGTGTGTGTAGACCAGAGCCATGTCATCAGGACATTCTGTATTGTCTAGACTGCAGTAAGTGTCAGGCAGTTGGAGTAGAAACACAGCCACAGCCCTCCTGATAGACTCCTTGATCTCTCACTCTCTCATCTGCAGGAACAGTTCCTTCACAGCAAGGTTATAGGCAGTGAGGAAAAGGGACTTGTATTTGTATGTTGTGTGAGCTGTGAGCAAAAGAGCTGGGGCTTGAGCTCCCAGCTCTGAAGTTAACCTTCAAGAGCACAAAAATGAAAACAAGATTAAAGCCAAATCGGGCAGGCGTTCCTGTGCAGCCGCTGTGTTTGTAGCGGACAGTACCTACATCATTAGAGACACTGGGTGGGTGCAGAGTGGCCTCTACAAGCAGACCTGCTGCTTGCTGGCAAAGGAGCTAATGAGAGTATAGTTTTGAAAGGCCCCCGCTCTTTGTGGCACTGTGGAGGTGAACCGGGATCATGTAATGGGTTTTTTTAAGCCCTGATACCACTACTTAGGTCGAAAAGCACGAACCACAGGGATGCAGAGCTCAGTTTTGGGCAACCTGGCCAGCAGGTTGAGGGAGGAGATTCTCCCCCTCTGCTGCACTCTGGGGAGAGCCCCCTGCAGTCCTGATCCAGCTCTGGGGCAGCAGCACAAGAGGGACGTGGAGCTGCTGGAGCGAGGCCAGAGGAGGCCATGGAGATGCTGCAAGGGCTGGAGCAGCTCTGCTCTGCAGCCAGGCTGAGAGAGCTGGGCTGGGGCAGCCTGGAGAAGAGAAGGCTCCTGAAGGGGAGACCTGAGAGCAGCTCCAGTGCCTAAAGGGGCTGCAGGAAACCTGGAGAGGGGCTTGGGACAAGGGCCTGCAGGGACAGGCCAAGGGGAATGGCTTGAACCTGCCAGAGGGGAGACTGAGATGAGCTCTTAGGCAGAAGCTCTTCCCTGTGAGGGTGCTGAGGCGCTGGCACAGGGTGCCCAGAGAAGCTGTGGCTGCCCCATCCCTGGCAGTGTTCAAGGCCAGGTTGGACACAGGGGCTTGGAGCAAGCTGCTCTAGTGGAAGGTGTCCCTGCCCATAGCAGGGAGTTGGAGCTTTATGAGCTTTAAGGTCTCTTCCAACACAAACCAGTTTGGGATTCTATGACTGGACGAATTAATCACTGGGAGGTTGGCCACTTGTGCACCCGTGGGTGCTTTCAGCTTTGTGGGTGTGTTTATTTTGTGGGTGAGGAATCCAGTCATCAGATTTTTCCAGGAGAATCTCAAGGTGTTGCTGATGGTCTTCCAAAGGGATGCTCACTGCAGCCTGGACCTCTCATGGCAAGGGGGAGGCACCATGGTGGGTGGCCAGGGAGCACAGAGTGCTCAGAGACTGATGGGGATGGCTTTTCCCATGCTGGAAGTCAAGTGTTTGTCATCCACATGACATGAGTTGGAGCAGGAACATGTTGGCTTTCTGCTCTTCTTCTGCAGGCTGGTGGGTGGTCACATGCTAAACTAATAACAAGTAAATTAAAACCAGAACCCAAATAGGGCTGAGAACCGCAGTGATGCCTTGGACCTGCTTCCCCGTATGGCACAACTCACATTGTCTCATGGCTGGCCTGTGCAACTGTGCTGCCACTTCTTTGTGACCAGAGCAGCTGAGATCTCAATTCTGTAATGAAGGTAAAGTTATTGAACAGGGATCAAAGTCTGGGGTGAAACCCAGCACTTTCAGAGAAGTCCTGGTGCCTGCCTTGCCTTGTAAGAGAGTGCTGAGTCTCTTGGCAGAGCTGGAAGTTTTGCTTTATGAAGACTGTGCTTTTGTAACTTAAAAGGACGCTGGAACATGATCAATATTTATGTAAAGAACAGAAAACTAATGAGGATGTGAAAGTGTGAACTAGTTCGGTGGGAGGAAGCACAGCTAGCTGAGGTTGCACAAGAGAGATGAAGAAGCTTTTCAAGAACAGAAACAAAGTGCTGGCAGTAGCAGCAGGTCACGGAGCTCCTTCCAGCCATGCTTTTCCAAGCTGGTACTCTCTCCCCTAATCTGGGAAGCCACAAAGAACGCTTCTCTCTGCCAAGGGGGTCTGGGTCGTCATCTCCCACTTCATCCCTTTCGTGCCTCTATTGCTTGCTGTTATTACCCAGGCCTTAGAGTTCACTTTATTATTGTTTTAAAGTTTAGTACATGCTCTCTCACTCTTCACTTAAGGCTGAACAATCCAGATGTTGAACTGTTTCCACCAGTGTTGTGTCTTCAAGCACTTCTGTTGCTCTCTGGGGTGCTCTCACCCTGTGCTCCCAAAACTGGCTACAGACGAAGACTTTCTAGGGCTTACGCTTAGCAGCAGCACACCTTCAAGGCTGTTCTCCTTAGTTAGACATCCAAGCATGGATATTTGCTTTCTTTTGTAAAAGACTTGGTTTTTATTTCAGACTGAAAGAGGGTAGAAATAGATTAGATAGTAGAAGTTATTTACTGTGTGGGTGCTGAGGTGCTGGCACAGGGTGCCCAGCGAAGCTGTGGCTGCACCATCCTTGCAGTGTTCAATGTCCCTGCTGCCATGCCTGTCTCCAGTTTGTCAAGATCTTGCTGAATTTCATCCCTGACACCTTTCTGCTGCCCATCCTTGCTCTGTCAAGGTTAATCTGTTTTGGAGGCCATGGCAGCACTGAGCCAAGCCAGGTCATGGACAGACCCTTACTAAATGCTTCATCCCATTTTCCCAGGGAGCCATTGATAACTGCCAACAGATTTATTTGCACCTGATCTGTGGAGTGGCTAAGGGACGGTGGACATTTCGTGACCAACCCAGACGTCTTAGCCTTAGGAGATGGTGGATATGAAGAATACAGCTGAACAATGGACATGTGAGCAATCCCAGCTGTTTGGTCTTAGCCAAACTCTGAATTAAGTTGCAAGGCCTGAACTCAAGTTATCCAGGCTGCAAGGCCTAGCCTTAGATTACTAAAGGACAGTTACGTGCAGTAGAATAAGGAGCTTGGCATTTGCTCAAGGTTAACAAGATGTGGGAGTGGGACGGTGAAACTACAAGTTATGTGAGAAAGGTAGCGAATGGATAATTTTAGCTAGCTTGTTATCTGCTTCAGAAATGTGTGGACTGCACTGTTGAGCCAATCACAATCTATATTGGTTGCATCAGCTAGTTCTGTAAACTATAAAAGCTCTTGGTGTGTGTGAATAAAGTTGGCAATCGCTTGATCACATCGATCGTCTCCGCGTTGTCCGTGACTCCCACGTCAACAAGTGGCGCCCGAACAGGGACCCTCAGATCGGTAACTTGCAAAGTCAAGTTTCAAAGTCCCACGGGAAAAGAGGGAGCGGAGAGCCGGCCGAAAGCAGCGCTGCCCCGGCGCTGGAAGTCACACATCTGCAAAACTTCGGGATCTCGCCCTGATCAGGTGAGCGGCCGGGGAGGAGATGGGGAACACGCTATCCAAAGAGGAACAGGCGGTAGCGGAGCTCCTCCAACACATTTCTCTCTAAGAGAGGACTGCAATATGATAGTGCCGCCTTACAAAGGCTGCTAAAACGGTCCCGTGATCGTGAGGTCGATAAAGGGACTGAAGATACCATTGGGCATAACGGAACGGAGCCTTTGAGCCCGGGAGGCAGACGCCTCGGAACAGAACGGAGCCTTTGAGCCTGGGAGACACTACAGTGGAATTCAGGTGAGCAGCACCCGAGGGCCATGTGCAGGGGGGACCGGCTGCTGTGGGTCCGACACCTGACACCGTAGTTAAGGGGGAACTGCCTGCCGCTTCAAGCGCAAAACATCTGGTTCGAAAGCTTGTGCGCCCAAGAGTGCGAATGTTTGAGGAGCCAGCGCATCCTCCCTATCCTGTGCCGACAACGCCTTCACCGGCAACAACAATAACTAGTGATGGGGATTTTGAAAAGGATGATGGACCGCCAAAGCGCCCTCACTTGAATCCTCTTCGTGCCGCTACCGCCCCTGAGCCCAGCCCCCCAATTCCCCCGCCCGCCCCTCACGCTGGTCCGCCCGCCCCTGGCGTCACCATCGCAGCCCCCCCGTTCCCGCCTGACGGCCGCTTTTACACCGCCGCCCCTCCACCGGCTGATGCTGAGAATGGGAACCTCCAGGGGAGGAGAGTGAGTCCCTGAATTTATACCCACCCGTACCATGGACACCATCGTTAGCGTTGCCCCAACCGGGGCCAAAAATTAAGCAGGATTGGGGGCAGTGGACTAAGCTTTTAAATAAAAAGTTACAGGAGCTATGAGACCAATTAGAGCAAATTAGACCAAATTAGAGCAAATGAGACCAATTAGAAAGGGGCACGAGCTTAATTTTGAGAGCAGCAGGAAGAGCCTTCCCCATGTGAGGATACAGGACAATGACTGCTTTCCCCTCGTTCACAAATCCTGTCAGTCTGCTATGGAAGGGACTAAAACGGTTTACGTGATGTTTTCCTGATACATCCATCATGCTTGCTAATCAATTTATGTGAGAGGGTGACTTTTGTCAGAGTATTCCATGCAGGGGTGAGAAGATTTGAATGTTCTGGTGGATTTGAATGGGCAATATTAAAATCATAGTGAAGCAGATACAAACTTGACAGTTGAGTTCAGCCCATCTTGTGGATAGGAAGCTGTGAAATTAAGGAAGGAGATTAGTCACTGAGAATGAAGGCTATTAATAGCACATAATCCCTGCTCATTACCAAGCTGCAAGCAAACAGTTAACATTAAGAACACATCATGCCAACATGGGTAACCGCTGGCCCCATGGGCTTGTATTTCCCAGCCCCCAGCTTACAGTTGTCTCTGCAAGATGGTGATTCAAACAGCTTTGGGAAAGCAAACTAAAGCATCCTTTAATATTGAGCAGTGGCAGAGGAGGTTGCAGGTGAAATGGGTTGCTGGATCCCTGCTAGATCCCCGCTAGATCCTTGCTAGATCCCTGCAGCTGCTGGGATCTTCATCTTACCCAGGTTGCCTTACACTACAGGCCGTTAGCTTAGTAGGATCACTGTGCTGCTGCCTCTGCGGCATGGCCTCCTCCTTCTCCTCAGGTCCCTAATCTCTGTATTGTCTGCAAGCTTGATTAGGGTTTGCGAGTTTGATTAGGGACAAGCTTTCTTCTGTCTTCCTGTTTATTGATAGAAGTTTAAGGCAGCATGAGGTGAAGCTGATTGGAATGGACCTGCTGCTCACAGGTTTCTACAATAAAAGCATTTGATTGGTTACCTGACTGTTCCCAAACCTGATTTCCATGCTGTATCACACAATGCATCCTGCCTTTATGTGAAATTCCGGCTCATCAGTTGGATTTGGGCTGCTTTAGCCTAAAGTTGGGCCCCTGTGAGAGCAGCAGGTTCAGCCTGTGCCTCTTGGCTCCTGCCTGTGGCTGCCTGTGTGGGCAAAGCGCTGGTGCGCAGAAAAAGGTGTTGAGAAACTCCCCCAGGCTATGACGCCCTGTTCCTCCTCCACTCCTCTTTGCATGCCCTGGCAGAGGATGAGTGGGAATGGGGAGTATCACTCTGCCCTTGGGCAACCTGGTGCTCCTGGAATAACCCACATGAAGGTGTATTTATCAAGGCTTAAAATAAAGACTCAGAAGAAAGTATAATGTCCAAAACCAACATAAAATATTCTCTAGGCTAGATACGCTTAGAAGACTCTTTCTTACATGTTCTTTGAGGCTGAGTATATGATGTCTCATCTTTCTGTATGATAATTTAACCCTCAGTTAGCCACCCTAACTCTCTGAATGGGTCTCTTGTCCGCACACACCAGAGATCTGGGCCTGTTCCCCATCCGAAATGCCCAGGTCATGGGTGGATCATACTCAGCGACTGACTACAGGTGTTATATGCAGCCCTTCCCACATAGATCTATATCTGTCTCTATATAATCTATACCTAATGTGTCAATATCTATAACTGTATATCCATCTACATATCTATATTTATGTCTATATATCTATATTGATATCATCTCTATCTGTCTATATCCATATCTCTATATATCTATCTATTAATCTATATCTGATATATCAGTATCTATATATCCATCTACGTAGCTATACTAATCTATATCTATCTATCTATCTATTTCTTACAGTAAGCTGAATTTGGATACTTTTCAGATAAGAAAAACCTCTGCAGAGCTGCAGTCTCTTTGGGGCAGCTCTAGCCTTAATTCTTGAGCACTTTGGCTTTTATCACAGCTTTAATGTGATTTTATATTGAGGGAGTGTACATGTGGAGCATGCTGCTGTCTTCTTGGTAGTCCCAGAAGACCTGAAGGAAGTGGTTGTGTTGCAGGATGTGCCGGGGGGAGCTACACCCGCATCCTTGGATGGCACCATGCCCTGCCCGAAGGTTTTGTTTCAAGTAGGAAATGAGCTTTGGTCCCGTGAAGGGCTAATACCATCGTACACACCTCTGATGCAAGAGAAGGACAGCTGGAAATCCACAAACAGCTTCTTTTCCCATTCCCCACCCTACTGTGAAAGTGGCCTTTCATGTAGAACAAGGAAGATCCAACCCTTGTGTTTCTTGCAGTGCCCTTCCCATAGTGATAAGCTTCCTCGCTTTGCTATGTAATCTCATTTTTTCCGCGAAGCCTGACTTCATGACCTGTTTACTGGTGCTGACCTATTCACTGGTCTGCTGAAAGAAGGGTCTGCCCATGCAGAGGAGCTGATTTATGTGCTGCTTTACACTCACGCCTTCACAGCTCTGGCTGCACACACTCAGGTTTGGATGTGACTAGGACATAGGACATAGGACAAACCTATAAAAACCGTGTGTTGAGTATGTCTGACACAGGTCCATGGCTGGAAAAAGAAGGAATACTGAGGGCTAACAAGTAGTTGGCAGGAATCGTTTTTAAATCTGCATTCCTTGGAGAGCCTGTCATCAGCACAGAGAATGTAATGGGCATGATTAAATAGTTAAGTCTTATGTAAAAGCAATGGGAACAGTGATCTTTCAAGTTATCTCTGATTACATCGTTCCTCCCAATGAGATTCAGTGCAATTCCCAATATTTTCCTTCAGGAAACACACAACATAAATTAACACAATGTACAGTTTGCTCTGTTGCAAGCAGCTACAGCAGATTCTGGAAGGAGATCTGAAAATGTGGAGTGGATGTTCTGCTCTTCCCTTGTCTTTATTCTTGCTCCAGGACAACTGGACTTTTCCAGGAGGTTTTTCCTTCTGGTGACTCTTCCTGATAATCTTTAAGCCTCACTTAAATGACAATTTCATTCACTAGAACTTTGTCACCTTTCATTTTCAAAAGTTCTGTGTGATTATACCCATAAATTCTTCAGGAGAGGAACTGCAATCAAACATCATTCATGCAGCGTCCACAGATACTGAAAGCTGCTCTCTGAAACAGTGACTCATCTCATTCTGCATGCCAAAACACATGCCTTGCATTTCTAGTACCTGAAGTAGTCTTTAACTGATAAAAGCTTGGCTTAGCAACCCTCATCAGATAACATCATATTTAACAACTGTAGTTAGAGCCCATAAATCAGTGCACACACTGCCTTGATTTAGGAGCAAGTGGTGCGCAGGGCTTCCCACTCCCCTTCTGTATCTCACTCACTGTTTCCATTTCTACATCCCACTAAAAGCCATCATCGCTGATGTCCCGCTCTGTTGCCCATTTTAATGGATCTTCTTATTTACTCTTTAACTTCAGGGCACTTCAGACATCCTCGAGGACATCTGGGAGGTTTTGGCTGTGTGCCACCCCATGTAGGGGTGGCTTCCAGGGGGCAGCTTTTAAAGATGGATTGGTGACAGTCTTTGGTCTGGCTGCAGCAGGGACAGTGCAGTTTTGCCTGAGAAATCCCAGAATACTATATAAACATGCCTGGTATTGCATTTCCTACCTTCAGACCCAGCTATGCTGGGTTTTCTCAGCACGTGGGGGGAGCACATTTCTGTGTGTTTTCCGTTCCACCCGCTTTCCAAATCTGTGGAAAGCAGGAGGTGAAGGAACATTCCTGGCTTATTCGTTAGCTTAGGAACTTAATCTGGTTGATGCCACCTGATGACAGTCTATTAAGCAATAAACTGCTACACCTGGTTTTGTTAAGCCAAACAGAGGAAATAAGAAGCTCTGCATTCAACTGACTCTTATCCTATTGCCTGATAGCCTGCCCAGCTCAAAGTTCTGCTCTTTTAAACCACATTTATTCCAAATATGATTAAAATTACATCCCCTATGGAAAGGTTACCCCAGCATAAGGCTAAAGGTTTTGGAAAAAATCTTTCCTTAAGTGTAGGAAAAATGGCCTTTAATGTAGACTGATAAAAACCAACAGACCATTCTTTTTCGGAGTAAATCACAGCACTGGGGCAGGACAGCAAGGAGGGGTTTATGGTTTCTTGGGGTTGTATAGGAAGGTCTGCTTTTTTGCCCAATTTCATCTGGCCCCAGCTGGTTTGTATCACCTCCAGTGATTTGCAATGAGCATTTATTTCTACTACTTGTAAACCATTTTCCCCTGTGCAAATCCACCTCAAAATGACCTTTTCCTGGATATATACAGATTACTCAGCCCAGCAGCCTCTAGGGCTGAGGATGAGCTGTGATTGCACCCTCTGTTGTGGTTTCCCTGGTGTCCCAGCTCTCCTGTGTGTTGCATCATAGAACAAATCATAGAATGATATGTGTTGGAAGGGACCTTAAAGCTCACCCTGTGTCCAACCTGGCCTTGAACACTGCCAGGGATGGGGCAGCCACAGCTTCTCTGCGCACCCTGGGCCAGCGCCTCAGCACCCTCACAGGGAAGAGCTTCTGCCTAAGAGCTCAGCTCAGTCTCCCCTCTGGCAGGTTCAAGCCATTCCCCTTGGCCTGTCCCTACAGGCCCTTGTCCCAAGCCCCTCTCCAGGTTTCCTGCAGCCCCTTTAGGCACTGGAGCTGCTCTCAGGTCTCCCCTTCAGGAGCCTTCTCTTCTCCAGGCTGCCCCAGCCCAGCTCTCTCAGCCTGGCTCCAGAGCAGAGCTGCTCCAGCCCTCGTAGCATCTCCATGGCCTCTTCTGCACTCGCTCCAACAGCTCCATGTCCCTCTTCTGTTGTTGCCTCTCGAACTGATTGTAATATTCCCTTTCATCGCTCTACAGTGAACCCCTGGAGAAGGTATTGGTAAGGATGAGCATCACCTGTTTCAACAAATCCTTGAAGATGATGAAAAACCAACAACAACCAGTTCAGCAAGTTGGCACAAACCATCCTCTTGCAAGTGGCTGGCACGCTAGTGTTGTCAGGTTTTGGTACATCCTATTTTCCTTGCTATTCTGTATATTCTGGAATGATGCTTTTGTAAAAGGACCTGTTACGGGTATTTACCTGCTGTGACTGTTTGGCACTTCCCAGCTAACTGCCTTAACCCAGGAATTGCTCTGAAGAAATCTCTTCTCTTATAGTTGCCTTGGCCAAAGTCTGGCTCCATCCTGCTTCCGAGGAAAAGAAGCTGGACCAGTGAGCCCATGACCAAACAGAAGCTCAGATACACGTAGTTACTGCATTCCCAGTATCATGGGGTAGGTTGTCCCTCTTGTATAACATTACAGCAGTGCTTAATGTTGCAGTGATAAAGCATATACCTCATTGCTTTGCCCTCACTTAAACCAGCTGATTTGAGAGGCACCTCTCAAAGACCAACCTTTAGTTTCCCATTAGATGTTTCCAGTCTGTTAAACCAGAATCTGCAGCCCCTGCTACCCAGCCATTAAATGAGCATACCTAACTCAATAAGTGGCACACATGGATAACATTCCTGATGGATGCCTGGGCTTGCAGGGTTTTGACTCAACACATCTTCATGACTGTGCAACTCCGTTCCCACGAAGGTACCTGGAGCAGTTGGTATTTACACACCTACAAGGCAAATAAGGTGAGATTGATGTGTTCATGTCAGTTCTGTGCCCACTGAAGACAAGCAGCAAATTGTATTGAAGCAACAGCAAAGCAAGCTGAAGATAATATGTCTATTGATAAATTAATTGCAATTTAAAGTTAGTGGGTTTTCTTTCACAAATCCCAAAGAAAGCAAGTGGCACTATGTAAAGCAGATGGTGTCTTGTCAGTCAAGGAAACAGAGTGAACCAAGCTTGCAGGGATTCAAACCTGTGTGAAGGAGAACCTCTGTTGCAGAGTGCAGGTGAATGATGAATGCCAAGACAGTCATTAAAAACTGGTGATCTTTTTATTGCCTTTATGTCTGTGTCTTTGTCTCCAGGGACCTGTGCTTCTCTCCAGTGGTTTTGTGCAAACCAGGCACAGCTTTGTTTCTTTGCAAGAGTTTTCAGTGGATAATGGAATTTTACTCACTCCCTGTTTATCACCCGACCTGTGCATTATCCGAGCGCTCAGGCGCTGCAGTGTTATAGGGTCAGTCTGCTTTGCTTCCTCTAAAATACATCCAAAGCACCCAAACAACGCATCCCACGTGTCAGGGCTTGTGTGAAGCAGCACACAATCCGCTCCCTGGCTGCCTGGTTTCTCGCCATCATCATCATCTTCTGGCTGAGAAAGAGGGAAGGCTTGTCCCAGCAGGCTCATCATGCAGCTCAACTGCACTGCAAGGAATCAGCTTTCCTTCAAGGCTCAAAGCCATGAATCACGGTGAGCCCATGATCCAGCAGAAGCTCAGATATCCATGCCCCATCCCTGGCAGGGTTCAAGGCCAGGTTGGACACAGGGGCTTGGAGCAAGCTGCTCTAGTGGAAGGGGTCCCTGCCCGTGGCAGGGGTTGGAGCTGGAGGAGCTTTAAGGTCCCTTCCAACACAAACCATTCCATGATTTTACGCTGTACATAATTAATGCACTCTTTGTATCAGAGGGTAGGCTCTCCTTGATCACAGCAGTGCTTAATTTTACAGTCATAAAGCATACACCCTATTGGCTGTGCCTTCAGTTAAAACAGCTGACTTGTGGGGCAGTTCTCAAAGACCAGCCTTTCATTCCCCATTAGGTGTTTTCCATCTGTTAAACCAAAACAATAATTTATTACATTCAGGGACTTTTGGATGGCCCTGATTTGCTTTCTGCAGAAATTTAGAGGGGGAGAAATATTTCTGGCTCAGACACCGAAGTGTTAATCCCCATCTGAACTCAGGTAGCAGGTTCCTGTAGCATAAAGGTAGACCTTCAGGCTACTCTTTAATAGAAGCGAACACTTTTAACTCCTGGATGGTGGTGATTCACCACGCAGCTCTCCAGCGCTGTCGTTAAACTTCCTTTGCTAAGTGCTCTGCAAATGCAGCTCCTTGTTTATCCTGCGATCACACACTGTTACTACCCAAACAGCCCTCGGTCATGAACATCATCTCTGCATCTTATTATAGAGTGAGCATCTTGTTAGACACAGATAATGCTATTCCAGAGCTCGTTACTGTTCAACCAACAAATGAATACATTTACAAAATAGAATACTCAGCAATCTAGTGTTGCTGGCTGTACTTTTCCACACTTCTATAATTAGACAGGTCCTAACCGCGCTATGTGTAGGAGTCTGACTAGGCCTGGAAATAATAGGCTTATTCTCTAGAGACCCATCTGCTGTACTGCTCTAAATGGGCACTGAGTATTTTTGTTGTTTACAGTGATGATTTATTCTTACTGCATGCCTTGATTTCACCCACACCAGCCTACCTCCTGCTCAGTACCCTCTGCATTACCTTTAGTAGTAACCTAACTTCAGAACAAGAAGCTGTAGAAGTTTGAATGTAATTGGTTTGAAGCTGCCTAACAGGAGAGCTCACTGCAGATATTTGATATTTAGGCGATGCTGTGCTCTGAATCTCTCAGCAGAAAGATGCTGCTGCTGCTTCTTTCTACCACCCTTGTGGCTGGTCATCCTCAGCTGATGCAAACTGCCTAAAGGTATGTCTTGGAACAAAGTTAGTAGATACTTGGATCACAGAGCCTGTCAGAGAGCTGGAGAGTTGGGAAAGGGCAACAGAGCCTGGCCCGAGGTAAGCAGAACCACTGATGCACGCAGGCACTGTTAATGTACATGATATACACAGAGGACCAATGCTACTTTCTGTGGATAACTGCCAAGATGGCAGTTATCCACATGTCATATTTTCCACGCTTACGAAATGCCGCTTGTGTCCTGGACACAGTAGCTACTCTTGCCTTTCCTGTGTTTTGATTCCTATGTATTTATCTTGGCCACTGCAAGGAAAAATCCCTTCCCTGATGCAGCCTCATTTCCTCTGCTCTCCCCCTCTTAGCCTTTGTGAGCTCCTAACATACCAGTTCTTGTAAATGATGAGCAGTTATGATAGGCTCATGGCACGGACCACACTGTGTAGACTCACCTGGAGGTCACATCCCTACATTAACGATCCTTTTCTACTTGAAATCAGGAGCAAAGCATCAGGAGATGGTGATTTTTCCACATGGTAATAGGCAATATTTTCCTGACAGCAGGAGAAGGAAAATTTCTGCTTGAACACAAGGGGAATAAAACTCAAAAGGGGCTTTGCAGAGAAATAAGACCTTTCCAGTTCCTTCGTGCATCGCTCATGCAGCCAGCCCAAACATGCACAGCCTCTTACCTCCAAGCAGGGCAGGGCACAAAGATGCCAAAGTCCAGGGTGCATTTTAATATGCTGCAGATATGGACCAGGATGTGGATCTGGCATCCCCAGGGAAGAAGGAGAAAAGAGGAGGCTGTGTGAGGGGTATAGATGCTTGGTCCTTGTGAGGCAGGCTGATGCAGGGGCTGTCCACAAATGCCCAAGGATCCAGCTTCGGGCTGGAGACAGAGGCGGGGAAATCGTGGACAACCAGCAAAGCAGCCTGGAAAAGAAAAAGAGACAAGATACTGGATTAAAGTATTCCAAGATAAGCAACTTTCCTCCCCCTGCTACATGCAGGGGAGAAACGGAAAAAAGGCCCAAATCTCCACCCCTTGTCCCTGCATATTTCACACAGATTTGCCAGAGCATTGCCTGATGCTGGTGGATAATAGTAGATTTGCCTTCTGATTTTCTACCCTGTGTTCCCCTCTCAGAGGTGACTCCCATCAATGACTGCTCCTCTCCTGCAGCAAAGCTTTGCCCCTTCTGAATAAAGAGCACAAACCCAGCATGGAGGATTTGTGGTGCATCTGATAAAAAAAGCCTTATCTGCTCAGGTTTTTGTTGCTGACCACAAAAAGCAGTTGGATTACGGTGTATTACAGCCTCCCAGTAGCTGGAACTCAACAAGTTTTATAGCTGGCATTTTACTCTTGGTGGTTCAGCTATTGATGTAAAATTGGATTTGAGCGTCAACCCTGGTTTTATGAGTGTGCATGGGGTTAAACACAGTGAAGTTACATTGTGCACCTGGCAGTGAGGCAGGAGCCTGCATTTATAAGCAGTGATGTTATCAGGAGTAACAAAGTTGGCTGGAGAAACACATTCGACCTTGGAAGTGCTGAGTTTTAGTGCTGGAAACCATAAACATTACTGCTTTGATTAGGAAACACAACTGCATCGAATGACCATCCGGTCCTAAGGGCCTGGGGTTTTGTCACTTGCTGGTGATAAAAGACTATAAATATTATTCTTCTCTGAAAAACTTATAGGACTTGCTTTCCATACTACATTACAAATCTTAATGCCCTCAGCCTACCCCTAGTACTGGGAGCACTACTACTGCTTTACAAATAGGTTACAGAGGCACAGGGGAGCTGAACCTTGCTTCATGTTAGACATAAAGTCTGCTCCAGAGTAAGAAGACTTGGCTTGGAATTGCAAAACCCAGCCCTCATCACTAACCAGGGCACAGTATTTCCTTGTTCTTCTAGCTTCTGAAAGGGCCACTGAGGGTTTGGATAAGAGCCCTTTTTAATAGATGGGGAAAAAAAGAGAAAAAGAATGAACACTTTGGCTTATCAAGTGTTATTTGCTGGAACTGAGCACTGGGTTGTGAATCTTCCACATCAGAGGTTGGCTCTGTTGCGTGTTTGTATGTTGTCTAACACAGTGGATAATTAGTCCCAGTTGGGGTACTTTGGATGTACAAATGATGCAAATGTATTTACTACAAATGATAAAAACAGTTAAAAAGTGCGGAAAACCCTGCTGCTCTCTAAAAGAGTTTTTCATTTGAACCATGGCATTTGCAGTTAAGATTCCAGCAATTCATTCCATATAGCAACCTTGGCTTCAAGGTCTCTAATGGTATCCTCTGGGGAAGTGATTTTTCCAATCGTTTTCATTTGATATTTTCCTAGATAAAAGAGGGCTTATTCCCAGCCTTGATCTATCAATAGTCGCTTGATCTCTTCAGACCTCACTCTCATTCTGCTCAGGGCTGGCTCGTAATCAGGTGGTGAACAGAAACACTGCTCATGGGTGACGAGGCCAGTCAAGAGAAGGTGGGGGTTAGAAAATACTCAGTTTGGTCTTTGCTCCCAGTGACCTTAAAGACGATGGGAACAGTTCTAGAGCAGTGACACATGATTTTTTAAATCCCAGATGAAAACAGCTATGAAAATAGTTGGATTAGAGAAGTGTTGACCAGTCAGATGTTGGGAGAGATTGGGATTTACAGTCTAAGACGTATGGTGTGAATTACCACAGCTTTACTGGCTCAGTGTCACGTAGCTTCTCAACTTCTTTCTCTTCTTCTAATTGTTTAATGTTTGACCCCAAAGTAATGGCAGTAGCAACTCTTACTTGTGTGGCCCCTATGTCTCTCAAAGTCTTGAAAGGAGAATCAATGGTAAATTAATTCTCCAAGATCTGACCCTATCAGGATTAGATGATGTATATAGCACATTTTCCAGTGTAAAATGGAGAACTGCAATTCACAATTTCCATTAACTGTCCTCAAATGTTCTGGTTCGACAGAGAAACATACAGGTGAGGCCCCCAAACCCATAAGAGCAGATGCATCCATGCTGCAGTCATGTTTCTTGGTGGCCTTGCAGACCTTTGCGCTGTGGTGAGCCACCAGGCATGTTCCATAGCTGAAAGAAAGACATGCTAGCAGAAAATCGTGATTTTCCTGGAAAAAACCCCACACTTATTTCTACAGGATTTATCATTTTGACTTAGCAATTGACTTCAAAAGACTGACCTAAATGTTTTTTTCTCCTGTTAACTCCAGAGACATCAGGTTCATGGTTAAGATGATAACACAGCCTTCAACCGCTGACGCATAACAATTCATCATAACAATTCATAATACCCTTTCTTTGTTCCTGATCCTTCCCAAACTGGCTTTTGGAGGCATTCAGAGTCACTCAGCTGGTCCTTTTAATGAGAAAACCCTGCAAAACACAGATGTGTTTGACTTCTAAAGAGTCAATGCAACACTTCATGCTTCATGGGTGGTTTGAGAGGATGATGCTAAGCGCTGAGTCAGTGAGCACTCTTCCTACCTGACCTCTGCTTTTGGAAATCACTGTTTGCCTCAGTGCTTTTACCAAACTATTGGGAATAAACAGGAAAATTAACACAGCAAGTTAAAACTAATTTCCTTAGTACTTCTAGGAAACATGGAGCCAGCTAAAAAGCAGGTGAGACTGGCAAAGCCCTCCCATACTTAGAGCTGTGTTTCTGTAGTTTGACTGGAAAAGAAATGTCAAGAATAAAAATTGTGAGGCTGACAAATAATGTTTTATCAGGAATAATGTTTTTGTTATCCCAGGACATTGTATTTTACACAGTGTGGTTTAATCCATGAATTATGGAATTACTGACACTCCACTATCCTCGGTAATACCGGTGTGGCTTCACACAACTCTTAGCTGAATGAGTGATGCTCATTTCCATGAAAGCTTTAGTGAATGGGTATTTTATTAGGAGCCATTGAAGAACATTCACAGTAAAGCAATAGTAGCTTTCTAATGGAAAATATTCCTATCAGAAGCCAGGCCACTTAGACAAGATGCAGTAAACAGCTTGCTGGGTAAAAAAAGAGCTATAAAGTAATATTAAGTGAGAAACAACAACAAAGGACAGCTTGGTTTTGAAAAACTACTGAAGGGTTAGGCACAGGAATTTCTTGATGTACAAATTCAGTCAGTTCCCAGATCATTCAAGAACAACGTGACATATTTCACACTGTGATCTTCTCCCAGGTTTATTTATCATTTCCCATCTCCTTTTTCTCCGAGGCCTCTTATTTTCCATGTTGTCAGGGTAGCCGACAGCAGCCGCCACTTCCATACCTTTAATATCAGAATGACACGATGCAAATAAGGCACTTAAATCTCAGGACTCTTCACATCAGGGAGGTAGAAATGCTGTAGAAGAGCTACTACTGACCTGCACAGTCCTCAGAACCCCTTGTATCACTTACTCATCGTGAGATGGAGCTCTCCTAACCCACCCTGGTGAGAGGGGAGGCTATGTGTATGGGATGAGGAAGCCATGGTCTCCTCCCCTGGCTGGAAGTGTCTGGGGGTGACCTGTGTACCCCATGTGTACATGTGCCCCATCCCCAAGGCAGCACCTAGGTGGCTTCATCTGCCACTCACTGTCCCTGGGAGCTTCCCAGCGAAACCTTCTGGACTTCCACTTTAGATGGGGCTTGGAGCAACCTGGTCTAGGGGAAGGTGTCCCTGCCCATGGGAACTAGGTGATCCTTAAGGTCCCTTTGAGCCCAAACCTTTCTGTGAATCTGTGACTTTTCCAACTTGCCCCTGGTGCTCTACCAAATACTGCTGTCAAGGTTTGTCCTTGCTCTGTTGGCAGCAAAACTACATTTATCAACTTTGCTGAGAAGCCTTGAGCCTCTTCCATTCAAAGCTTAACCATTAGATCCTCACACCAAAAGATTTGGAGCCATGAAGCTCTCTGCCATCGACAACCTCAGTTTCTACTTGTTTTGGACTGTGACTGGCACAGAGCAAATTTAACTGCTGTGGAAATCAGATTCTTATTCCTAGTCCCAGTTCAGAGCTTGTAAGGATGCTATTGCTGTCACCTAAACAGAAGCTCAGGTTACATTAAAGCCACTTTTGAAGTCAGCTCTGATTTTTCCACACATAGCACAACAATGTTATTTTCAATCTAAAAGACTTCTACTACCCTTCAGGGAAAAGAGCAGTAAGAAAAACAGCACAAGTTAAAGCTTTTAGGGAAGATGAGCATTAGGATTTGTGTCTGCTCTCTGACAGCCTCCACTGAAATGAATGCAAAGTGGCTGCCAGGCATGGTGGTGAACGAGGGGATAGATGCCTTCGAGATTTAAGAGTGCAATGTACCAAAATAAAGACATAACAGTTCCACAGGACATGCAACGCAAATCTCCCTAAGTGTAATTCCATAGAAACCTGTAGGAATCTGTAAATATCCTGCTGCCACATGTTCTTTATTAGTGGGATCTACAAAGTTGCAGGATAATTAAAGGGTAAGTTACATGGTATTTGTGCCCAGTGACTCAGTAAAATCACTTTTACAGCTGTTTTGACATAACATTCACTTTATTTACAAGGAACTTGTAATACTGGAACAGCTGTGAAATTGCTTTCAATGTTGCCTGGCTTTACATCTATTCATAACTGGGACACTCATAAAAATCCTATTTATCCAAATTATCCTGTGGGTTGAATAAACTACGGAGGATAACACTTTAGGAGTGTGTTCATGGGTCTGTGTGTAGTGAAAGGACCCGCCTGAAATTCTGTAGTTCTCCCTGTCTATAGGAAAAAGAAAAGTTTATAAAGGTCTTTTAGGCCAGAGAATATTCCCCATTATATAAACAGAAGCCAATTACCTAACAGTTAAAGAAGTGCAAACCTGTGCACTTCTGTATTTCGTGTTGTATTTCATGTCACATTTAGTTACATCTGTATTAGGCTGGAGAAATTATACTGAAAGCAGTTGCCTTCCATCACTACAAAACTGGCAACAGAAATGGGGCAGTGAATGCTGGTTCACAGGAATTACAATCATAGAATCAACTAGGTTGGAAAAGACCTGTAAGATCATTGACTCCAACTATTACCCTAGCACTGCCAAGCCCACCACTAAACCATGTCACTAAGCGCCACATCTTTTAAATACCTCCATTGATGGTGACTCCACCACTTCCATGGGCAGCCTGTTCCAGTGCTTGACAACCCTTCAAGACATAGCATCATGAATAATACTACTGCTGTAAGCCAGGAAAATGCTGTTCCTTAATAAGAAACACTGAGAAAAGAAGGTAGAAATCATCAAGAGGAGCACTTACATGATTAGAAGTTTAAAAGTGAAATAGGATGGTACTTTGATTTTTTCCTTCTTGTATGAATGCGCTGTATAATTCAGGGGTAGGTCCTCTCCTGGGGTAACCAGGCACTGGTTGTCTGGTTTCCACAGTCCCTAGGTGCATGGTGACATGCCAGGCTTTCCCTTTCCTCTTTTTGCATGGTGAATGGTGCTTTTCCATCAGCTGAGTTGTTCAGTAGCAATGTTCAGCCCTACTCTGCTGCCGTACTCTGCGTACACCCAGCTCTGTGTTCAATAGGGCAGTGCTCCAGAGAGCCCCCTCGCTCTCATCACACATGTGAAGCAAGGGAAGAACAGCAACCCTGCAACTGGGTAATTACAGGCTATATTTAATGATCATGCAGAGCCACCCAGAGCTGTGGAGTGATGTTAACTTTGGTTCTTTTGGACTCCACATTATGTATTGTTTCATTTAGGACCTTTAATTCATTTTTTATAGTTTTCTGTGCAGGGGTTCCAAGCAAAGCAGAGCCAAAAAATTCCATTTCTGAAACCTGCTCACTGGATATTGTCTGTTCTGCAAAGGTTTGCATTCAGGAAGATGGGGATGCTGAATTTCCCAATTCCTTGCAGTTGCATCATCCAGACTCACTGTCATGTTTCCTTTTGAGAAGAGATCTGGCAAGAAGAGCTCAGGGAAAGCAAGGCTTCAGGGCTGGCATGGCACTTTTAAAGGACAGTCTCCAAAGTGATTTGTTCGATGTTGCCCAGCGTCTAAATTAATCCATTTAAATTGAGATTGCAAAAGGAGCCATTTAAAGAAAGCTGGGGTGAAAACTCCATCTGTGTAGAAAGTGTTGTGATGCTCAGAGCTCTCATGATTTTGTGTCTGCATATTTGTCAGAGGTCACGTTTGCCTAATCAGGAATGATCAATAGAATCATAGACTCATAGAATGCTTTGGATTGGAAAGGACCTTAAAAGATCATCCAGTTCCATCCCCCTGCCATGCGCAGGGACACCTCACACTAAACCATAGCACCCAAGGCCTCATCCAACCTGGCCTTGAACACTGCCAAGGACGGAGCATTCACAACCTCCCTGGGCAACCCATTCCAGTGCCTCACCACCCTCTCAGTAAAGAATTTCTTCCTTAGATCCAATCTGAACTTCCCCTGTTTCAGTTTGAACCCGTTACCCCTTGTCCTGTCACTACAGTCCCTGATGAAGAGTCCCTCCCCAGCATCCCTATAGCCCCCCTTCATAGAATGGTTTGGATTGGAAAGGACCTTAAGATCATCCAGTTCCACCCCCCTGCCATGGGCAGGGACACCTCACCCTAGACCATGTTGCCCAAGGCTCTTTCCAGCCTAGCCTTGAACACTGAAGGGGATGGAGCATTTACAACTTCATCTGCCAGTGCCTCACCACCCTCTCAGTAAAGAATTTCTTCCTTATATCCAACCTGAACTTCCCCTTTCAGTTTGAACCCGTTACCCCTTGTCCTGTCACTACAGTCCCTGATGAAGGGTCCCTCTCCAGCATCCTCGTAGCCCCCTTCAGATACTGGAAGGCTGCAATTGCCATTGCCTCTCGTAAACAAGCAGAGGGCATGCAGCAGCCTTTGTGGTGACACAGGAACATGATTTCTGTCTATGAAAAATCAAATCCTTGGTTGTAACAGTTAGTGATGGTCAGCCTGGGCTCGAAGGGTTCATGAGACACAGGAGCTGTAAGAGTTTTATTCATGCAAATCACCATCACTTCTGGTAGGTGTGATTTATACAAACTGATGTTTTAAGGGAGATTGATATGCAGTGTTTCAGAACAACTCTGAAGGCAATCTAAGCAACATACCTGTGCTGTGCATCTCAGCTGAGGGCTTCAAGTACCTTGAGAAGTGATTTCAAGCTTATACATTATTCATTTGCAATAGCTGTCTTTTAAACGCAACTGTTAGAGGTAACAACAATCAAAGTGTATTCACCACTGCCATCACTGCACTTAACAAAGTCTAGCCTGTAATTTCAGTGCACATGAATGTTCCTGAAATCTCTCCCCCTTCTCAGGTTCTTACAGGGAATAGTGACAAAATCAGGCTGGTTGGGGGTATCCGTTCCATGGGACTTCCTCAGCATCACAGCTGGTTTCAGTGCTGAACTGTGCTGAAAACTTGGTGAGCTGAAATCCTACAGTTAAGAGAACTGTAAGTCAGAGTTATAAGAATGTAAAAGAAAGCCCCATTTGTGATGTAGCAAAGACATTTCTCCCGTTTTCTTTCAGCGAGGTGTGTTGTACAAGCTGGCTTCTGAGGATGAACATAATTGTGTATGAAAATAATGGAAAATGTATCTAGGCCGCGTGCTATTTCTGGTGATGATTTTAATGATTTTTAAACACATGTCACATTGTGAAGACTGCATTTCCTTTTGGAATTGTATTTTATCAGCTAGACCTGTTGCTTCTGGCACAGATACGAGTGTTACACAAAAAACACCGTGAAAGATCAGGCCCAATCAAAGCCAGGGGCTTCTAGACAACTGTTAACCAGCTACCGCTTTGCCAAGAAGTCATTCTTTCTCTTTCCTAACCAGAATGATGAAAATCTAGTACGACACTTGTTGGAGGGATGAAAAGCCAGCATGAATTGGAACTGGATGATGTTAAGGTCCTTTCCAACCCTAACTATTCTATGATTCTGTGTTCCTATGAAGCAAAATGGATTGGCTCGACACAGTATGTTGGGGCGTTCATTCGATTTTAACTTTGTGGATGGGACACTTTGGTTTGCAGAGCTGCTTGCTTTTTGTGAGAAGTAAGTGAGATGCTGCTTGGATACAGTGTTTTCCTCTTATACTCTCAAATCCTACACAAAGACTTAGATATAGACTAAGAGAAAGACTAAGATAGGCTGGGCAGAGAAGAGAATCAGAGCAGCCCTGCGGGAAAGAACTGTAACTCAGCACTGGGGCTGCTGTCATTTCCACCTGCAACACCTTCAAAGTCATCACAGTACAGCTGCTTGGTTATGGACATTGCATGGTTAATCTTCATTCTTTTATCAGTAATGCTCGCATAAAGTAGAGCGATTTTGCTGGGCCACAGAGTAAAAAGGCTGTGGCAGGGCAGTGCAGATGTGGAGCTGGGGAGATGGATGGGATAAGTGGTGCTGAGTGAATCTCAGCATGGATAGAGTTCAGTGGGTGTACTTTGAGTGGGAGAAATTCTGATTTATGCTCAAAATGGACCTATTATTATTATTACTACTACTACTACTACTACTACTAATATTATTATTGCTACTAGTATTGCTATTGCTATTAATTATCCAGCTTGCTGAGCATGGGTGCATAAATTTGTAATGGTTTTGTGTGCATATGGAATGATGAATGTGGAGCTGTTGGAAAGAGTCCTGAAGGCCACAGAGATGCTGTGAGGGCTGGAGCAGCTCTGCTCTGGAGCCAGGCTGAGAGAGCTGGGCTGGGTCAGCCTGGAGAAGAGAAGGCTCCTGAAGGGGAGACCTCAGAGCAGCTCCAGTGCCTAAAGGGGCTGCAGGAAACCTGGAGAGGGGCTTGGGACAAGGGCCTGTAGGGACAGGCCAAAGGGAATGGCTTGAACCTGCCAGAGGGGAGACTGAGATGAGCTCTTAGGCAGAAGCTCTTCCCTGTGAGGGTGCTGAGGCGCTGGCCCAGGGTGCCCAGAGAAGCTGTGGCTGCCCCATCCCTGGCAGTGTTCAAGGCCAGGTTGGACACAGGGGCTTGGAGCAAGCTGCTCTAGTGGAAGGGGTCCCTGCCCGTGGCAGGGGTTGGAACTGGATGAGCTTTAAGGTTCCTTGCAGCTGTGCAGCTGAACAGTTCACACATGAATCTAGGGGCTGTAATGTGGAACAGAAGATGAGTTCCTGTTCCTTCAGACAGGAATATGATAAATCCTTCCTGAAGACCATTCAGAAAAGAGTATCTTTGAGTCATGCTGGGATCACACATGGCCGGAGCTCATCATCTCAGCAGAGCAGATAACTCGCTGCTTTGAGAAGCAGGTTTTGAGGGATGTTAAGGGCTAAAGCTTGCAAGAGCTGAAGTGAACTGAAGCCCTTCAAAGCTCCTAGGAATGAATATTGAAGCTGCAATTATAAAAACTTAATTTTCCCTCAGGGATACTGTGCAAGAGCGGGGAAATCCACACTGTATGCTCTACTTCTGCTCAAACCTTACCATCCCGCTTTATAGCAATGACTTCTCCAGAAAGCTCTAAATGTGACAAAGGGTGTTGGCACCACTCCTTGGTCTGCTGTTTGTAAGCTACAGATTATAGTGTGTATGACTTTTTTAGTACCTCTCTGTCTGAAGGTGTTTGAAGGAAAGACTCCCAGAGCATAGAGTAGGCAGTAGCTCTGAGTACACACACAGCGCTGTGGAAAGCCCAGTCTTATTTAGGTCCTTAATGGGAAAACCCTTCATATGCAAAGATGTTTTTGAGTTTCTTGCCCAGGTTTCTCTGTGGGTAAATGTGATGGAGGGTAGCTATTTTTTGCTATGAAGAATATTTTTACTATGAAGATAATATAGGCTATGGTGTGGTTCTGAAACTTGGCAAAATGGAAATGCTTTCAGGTTTAGCAAAAATCCTTGATGTCTATGCAGCTAAAGGGAAAAGGAAGTCGTGGTCTCACTCATATATTGGTGAAAAGCTCCTATCTTGGATTGCCAAGTGACATATTTCCTATCATTTTGGATTCATCAGCTGACACCCTAAAAGCAACCCAAATCCATGACCAGAACCTCTGCTCATTTCCTACATGCTCCCAGAATAAATGTCCAAGAAAATGGAATTTCGTAGATCAAGGAAAGATTAATGTAGCAGTAAATGGGCAGAGGCAGAGCAATGTCTGAGCAAGCTGCTGTTCCCTCATCTTGACTCTCTCATCAATACTTTTCAATCTACTGTGCTGAGAGGGATATCACTTTTAATGCCCTGAGGTCACTGAAACCACGCATCAGATCTGTAATCCCTTAGCTGGCAGCACGGCAAATGGTTTCTCTATTGCTCTTTATAACTGTAATTGCCACTGAACAGAATCTTTATGTATTTCTCACTCTAAATGATGTGGCTGATGACACGGATGGTCTCTCTGCAAAGATGAAACCAGTGGTTTCAGATGGCGTGAAGCTGATGAGCAGTGTGCACTGGTGGCTTTTACGTCTTTCAGAAACAATTTCTTGGCGATGGTCTTCTGAGATTGCCTCATCTCCTCTCTAGTTGAGGTAACATTGACATTGCAGTATAACCCTTAATTTCCAAGGTGGTGTAACCTGTAGCCACATAATGGAAAACAAAGAAAATAAAATCATTTTCCCTCTTGTTGTCATAATAGAACAGAGAAGATTGCAATGGTGAAGGGTTGTGCAGGTTTGTGAAACTACTGATTCATGGAGTGTGTATGGCTTGGGGTATAATTAACAAGGTGCTGAGTTTTTCTTCATTTATGTCCTCACTTCACCCATGCTCTGGTTTAATCCAAGCCACTGAAGAACTGTGATGTCTAATGGCTGCTCATTCACTTCTTCAGGTCATGAAGGCTCAGAGGGGACAAGCAGGCACAGCCCATAACCCAACAGCCATTAGAAAGGGGTTCAGCAGTCACCTCTATGTGAGCAAGGGCCTTCCAGGCTGGTGTGGCACTTTGGGGTGATATGACTGGGGAGGAATAGAAACATCCAAAGCCTGTTCTCTACATGCTCTGTGCCTAATCTGACTTTCCTGGCTCAGCTGTGTATGCTTTATTAGAAGTAGTGTGCATGAGTCGCTGTATGAATCAGTGTTTTATCTACTATCAGTAGAAACACCAATTAGACAGCTGTAGGGCCTTAAACTGGAGGTGGGAATGAGAGTGTTTAACAATACAACTCAAGATTGGTGCATATTTATTGAATCAATCTCCTTCTCCTGAGGTTGGGGTCTTGCCCTCTTGGTCTTGGGTAAGATCTGTTTTAATGGTCTCTTAACAAGACTTAGGTCAAGTCATGATGAGCAAAGCTTGAGATGAATCAGTGTTTATTTCATGTAGTACCTGTTCTCCTCCATCTGTGCATCCTCCCAACAAGGAGCATGAGTTTCTTGGCTTTATTGTAACTCTCCATCTTGCTCCGGTGCTGGCAGGACCTGTGAAATGGATTAATGGAAATACCCAGCAAAGGGATTTTTCCCCTGCTGTTTCTGGTAGCACAGAAACAGCAATGTCAGTTTTTATCAGGAATGAGTGGGAAATGACTTTTCCTAGGTGCACTCTGCAGTGCTGAGCTCAGCGGCAGCAGGAGAGCTTTCCTTTATAGGTAAAAAAAGTGCCAACCTTTGAACTGCTTGTCAGGTAGCAGAACTTTAATGTTGTTGAAAGACTTCTCTTTTCCTTCTTTTCAGCATCGATGTGGAAGCAAGAGGCTAGATTCTTAGCTGGTTGAGCTGTCACTGTTGACTCAACAAGGATACATTGATTTAAAGCAGCTGATAGTCTGGTTTTGTGCAAAACTTATTAAAAACATAACCCCCGCAACCAAATCACTGCATCTGATCCTACTAATCCTTAATCGTTTCTGTGAACCAAGGCAGTGGTTTTTGCCAGTAGCTTTATGCATCTCTCCTGTCTAAGATGTCTGATTTTGTGAACAGCTCTGCCTTTAAATTCTCTTTCACTGAGGACCAGTCTATTGTATTCCCTCGTAATAAGAACAAAGCAAATTAGTACATTTCCTGTGAGACAACACTCCAAATGTTTTAGACACAAAGTGATTTGTGGTGGAAGGCACATATTTTTCTGAAGCAGACAATCACCAGTACAGAGGAGCACAGAGCTCACAGGAAATATGGTTGATTTTAGAGCAAATACCATATGTCATAAAGCCATGGGGAAACACTCAGCTATGTCATAAATGTGTCCGTGGATGAACTCGGAGAATATATCCAGAAAGAAAAGCCATTTTGGGGAAATTCTGTATCTTGAACTCATGGAAATTGCACAAGGAAGTATTAATCCTTGGGAAAATGTTCAAAGCAGTTGAAAGGTGAGAAAGGAAAACAGCATATGGGGACAAAATACCATGAATTAAATATGTAACAGGAACAGAGGAAGCTCCACAGTCAACAGCACAACTGACAGAGAAACCAGCCAGGAAGCCAGATGCTGTGGCAATAGAAAATATCTTCCACCACTTGGCATTGACTCTTGTAATTGCCAAGGACAATGGAAAAGATTTGTGTGTGGGAAGTAGCACCACAGGATCCAGAAAGCAATTGCATCCAAAGAGAGCTGGGTTTAAAAAAGGAATGACTGCTGGTTTTTGGAATGGAGAGTGCCAAAGGAAAAAGGCAAGAGAGCTTTTGTGCAGGAGAAATGACATTTAAATGCTTGTCCATGTAATTCCTAGCCGGGGTGATGTGTTTGGGTACTTTAGGTTGCAACCTCAGCGTAAGGTTTGACGTGCACGGGGTGGCAGTGATGTATAATGGGTTGCCATGAGTGATGGGCACTGTGTATGGTGGGCCCCAGGAGGCACAATGTGGGGAACAAAGACCAGTTGAAGGCAATTATTATTATTAAGGTGTTTTAGGGATAACACCACAACATTGCCTACAAGAACCTCACTTCTCTGTTCTCTGTGCACGCAGACACCCAAAGGTTGCTTTTACAGGGGAAGGGTGGGGATATCAGGGAAGAAAGCTGGGGATATCAGGGAGGAAAGCTCTGCCATTAAATGCTCAGGAGACTTTAGACAGCGAATTGGGCTACACCTGTGTGAATTAACTTTTAGTCTTAATCTGCAGAAATTCACATGTGTAGCCTATCTGCCATGAGAAGCTGGAGCATGAATCCCTTATTTTCTGAGATAAGACTATAATTAGCTCTTTTAAAGAATGATATATTCCCAAAGAGAGGGTGATCCGAGGTTTGGAAGAGTCTATTTGCTGAAGAGGCAGGAGAGGCTTTTTTATGCATTCACATATGCTCCTGACTGTTTGCGTTCATTAAATAAAAGAGAAAAAAAACTAAAACTTTAATGGCTTCTCCTGTGCAACAGGAAATCTCATTTGAAGCAAAAGATGGGGATTTGCAGTGATTCTGTTGCCTCTGCAGGTAAGAGCCTAGTGGGCAGTGAACCTGGGATACACACATGCTGTGTCCATTTTCCAGCAGCACCACCTGAGCTCTGAGTGTGGATGGAGCTGTATAGGCAGCCACCCCAACCAGCATCACTCCAGACAGTCAGGTCCAGGAGAAGGAATGAGACAACTCATTTAAGGAACCCCTCCTAGCTCATTGTGTCTAAATGTAAAGACTTCCCCGGCTAAATCACAGCTTTGCAGTAGGAGGATTTTGCTGTCATTAGTTATAAAACCTTAGCACTGTTCTCATTGTTTTTATAATCACACCCCGGTCGCACATTTTTAATTACTAGCCTTCATTAATGCAAAAATGGCTAAATCTGTTCTTTCAGTCACCAGAGAGACAAAAAGCTTGGCAAGGAGACTTTATGCTGCTTCTACTGGGAAAATTATAGCAGGACAATATGTGCAAAGCACCTGCTGTGGTCTGGGATCAAATCCAGTGTGGATTGCCTACTGTGTCCAGCTTTACAACACACCAGCACCATGGGGCTGGCTATCTGAAGGCTATAAAAAGATCATAAACTTCTCTCCCATGAACAAAAACAAATCAAAGGCAGAAAAGGGGAGATGTGTCCAACGTAATCAAACAGCCTGTGAATCCCGGGGCCTTGTCTCTGGATGACTCTGAGCCAGGATTTGCTGATCAGAGCACACTGGATTTTTGTGGCTAGAAGGGAGATGGATCCTTGGAGCTTCCTCCTCCAGCTGGAGAGTGGGGTGGGAACCACTGGGATGGAAAATGCTCCAGGACCAGAACCACTGGGATGGAAAATGCAACAGTGCCCATTGCAGCAAGGGTGTCCTCTGAGCCCAGGGAATGCTATTTCATTAAGGGGGATCCTGGATTTATTCAGCTGTAAATCTCAACAGTGTTTGCTGGCAACTCAGAATCCTTGAGGCACCCATTGGTAGGGAAAAGGAAGAAATGGGGGACACAGATCTCTTATTGGGATTTTTCCACAGTTCATCTATGTCCACAAAAATGACCGGAAACCAGCTGGGGACGTAAATTCACGTCTTGTTTGCACTGGATATTTCCTGCCTCTTGCTGTGTTTTCCCACCCTGACAGACTGTTTTTGGCACAGGCAAACTAAAACATGTACTAAAAAATTAGCATTAGAAACATGGCCTTTTAATCTTCCTCCTTTGTTTTTTCCCCATATAAGGGGATCCATGTAAATACATTTAGGAAAAGAACATTTGCCTGCATTGACAGGGCTGCTGCTAGAAATGAAACTTGTATTCTGTGCTTCTCAGTGGGCCCTGATGTCAGTCCCTGTAATCCCATTAACCGGTGAGCGTCATGGTCTTCCTTGGTAGTTTCCAGCACAGTGGTTTCATTGGCTACACTAATCAATGTTTCGCTTAATTTAGTATCAAGTTGGTGCTGCAAAGGGAAGCTCCTATGAGGAGCATGGAGGCGGTTGATAGATCTGGTTCCCAAGGCTCTGTGGCTTGTTCCATAGGACCATCCTGGTCGTCCTGGTTCTCCACCTGGGAGGTTCCTCCAGCAAGGAGCAGCACGCAGGCTCCAGACCTCAGTTCATCCGCGCTGCAACTCCCTGCCAGAAAGAGAGCTACAAAGGGGATATGAACCAAGAAGAGCAGCAGCACCAACACATCTCTGAAGTGTTTCTCTCCCACTTTGTAGCAGTAAACATATATTAATCTGAGATTCAAAGCACTGATGATTTTGCATGAAGCTTCTTTTTTCCTTTTCCTAAGAATAACATCCTGTAAATTGTTACTCACTAGAGACTTTTATGATCATTTCAAAGTATTTAAGCCCACACTACCTGACACAGTTACTTAGATAACTTCCTTGTGACTAAGCTAGTGCCAAGACAAGCTGAAAGACTTATCCAGTGCAATTAAACCTCAAAATTTACAGTGACAGGCCCATTAAAAATTCAGTTCACTCCTCACAGTTTCAAACAAGCAGCAGCTTGACATGTGCATAGCCTGTTTCCTCAGCAGGTTTTCAAAGGAGAGAAAGATAACCTCTATAAATGTCAGTGCAAATAGGACATGCGTTTCCAGTGATGCCCCCCTGGGAACCTGTTAATAAAGTGGCAGCAGAATGCCTGGTGTGAGTAAGTAACTTTCTTCTAGTAGAAGGGCATGAAGCTGGATGTAAAGGGCCCCAGGTTCATCACCAGATCCTTTCTGATGTGGAATTTCAGTGAGAGAGTTGCAAAGGAGGAGTGAAAGAGAAGGTGGTTGTGTCCTCAGTAAAGCCGTAAGCTGCAGAAACCCAGCTAATACCTCTATAAGGAAGGCTATACGAGACAAACCACCATGGGGCTGAAAACAAGGAGGGTGGACCTGAAGGCTGGCGTCACCACCACCCTGATCAATATCACTGTTCTGTTCCTGTGCAGCTGTTTCCTCACACACACACGAGCTGTCACCCAGCAGACACGGGAGCAATGATCAGCTGCAAACCCCAACCTCGTTTGCATTTCCTTTCTTCACAACAGACTGGAAAGCACAGAACGTTTGTGCTCCCTACTGCGATACCTGTCAGTGACTTCACTTGGTACATCAGGGAAGGAAAATGGTGTTTATTGTCTCTCAGGACAGGAAAGTGAGGGTTTAAATCATTTTGCTTCTTTTAACTCCTCTGATTTCTCCAGCACGGATGAAAGAAAACAACACATCAAATATTAATAAGATAAAGATTTCAAATTGTGCTTGCGCTCCGTGTGCTCCTGAAATTACGTGACACTTCTCACTGTCAGTATCCTGATGCTTCCACAACAGCCATACCCTATACAGACCATTATTCTGACAGCAGTAGGCTCACTGAAACCTGAACATCCTTCTTATTAGGATGCTAGGAAGCATGTTAATAGCAGATAGCACTGCTTGTGTTGTATAAGTATGTACTGCAACAGAGAAGTTAGCTATTTCCAAACAAACATTAACATGTCTTCACCGTAAGGATTGTCAAGCATTGGAACAGGCTGCCCAGGGCAGTGGTGGAATCACCGTTTCTGGAGGTGTATAAAAGATGTGTAGATGTGGCATTTAGGGACACAGTTTAGTGATGGACTTGGCAGTGCTGGGTTAACGGTTCGACTTGATGATCTGAAAGGTCTTTTCCTTTCTGTGATAACACCTAATGCTTGGGAATGTTAAATTGTACTGGGAACTGGACAGTCTCTGGAGACATGAAAAATAAGGCTTTTGAAGCACATCTCATAGCAATCCAAGGGTATGCCAAAATGAAGGTGGGCATAAACTCATTTCAGAAGGTATGAGGTACTGCTGAGGAGGAAAAACACAGAAGGAGAAAGGAGTGAGAGGAGGAAGGCTGGTCGCAAGGGAAAGGTGAGGTTTGCTGAGGAGGACAATAGCTGCTGGACATGAGCCTCATGCCTTTGTGCCCCGATTTGTGCCACTGCCTGAGAGCTGTGAGAAACCAGCCACAGGTCACACCAGGACATCCTCTGCTCAGCCCTGGGGCTGCCCGTGTGATGATCTGCAAATACATCAGTGCTACCCAATAGAAAACACTTGCCCAGTTTCTTATACAAGAAGAAAACCTTTCAGTTCATGCCTACGAGACCCTGGTAACAATGGATGTATGCAGTATATAATGAGTTCATGCTTGTAGGAGTACTTTTAAGATTTATGGTGTGTACTGAATTCATTTCATCACTACAGAGATTACGTTAATGTGGTTTTCTACTACATTTAGCTCAGAAGCTGTGGTTGTGGCTGATGGAGCATGCAGGCTGTTAACCAGGAAAGATGTTGTAAGAAAACACAGACATCCAGAGGATGTTTTGCATTGAAAAGGGCAGAGAACGTTGTTAGGTAGCGGAGGTATCAGTAATGTCACAGAAACATGATCCCCCTTTGAGAGGAATTTGGAAACCCTCATAAAAAAGGGAAGAGTGGAATAGGAGAGGAAATAAAAGAAGGAAAAGCCTGTGGCCCCGTACTGTGCAGGAAGCCCATCTTCTGTGTTCTAAATGGCCTCAGATAAATCACCTGCATTTCCTGCACAGACTGGCCAGCTGTGGAAAGGACAGAAATAAGTTGCTCTCCACCGGCGTCGTTTGGAACAAATTAGTCATTTCCACTTCAAAGAACAAGAACAAAATGGGAAAACAAATGAAAACAAGGCTATGGGGCCAGAGCTGGTTGCCTGTGGGACTGTGTGGTCCCTTCTGAGCCATGCGGGAAGGGCGTGCATGTCCCACCTCCTCCTGTTTCAGGAGACGGAGGGGACATCCTTCCTAGTGTCCCCATCACATCCCAATCACTGCCTGCAAGGAGCTCCTTTGTGCTTCTGAACCTCCTCAGCTCCTGTAGGACAAAGGAATAGAGACTGCTGTTTCTTAGGTTCCCTCTACTCATGCTAAACTACATGCTGGAGCATACAGTTGAAAAGGAGCTGTGAATCAGAGGACTTGTGTGGCTGATTACATGGGCACACAACCCTCCACACCACTCAAAACCTCAGCTGCTGCTGAATTTTCCTCAGCTCATCATGGTGCCGAGCTCCTCCAAAGTAAGGAAAATTGGTGGTTTGTTGCCACATAGTTCTGTTTCCTGTCATCATCAGCTGGCAATAAATTGTTCTGACAACCTGGGAAGCCAGCCCTCCACCATCCTGAACATGGAATCACAGGATCCCAGCCTGGTTTGTGTTGGAAGGGACCTTAGAGCTCATCCAGTTCCAACCCCTGCCACAGGCAGGGACATCTTCCACCAGACCAGATTGCTCCAAGCCCCTGTGTCCAACCTGGCCTGGAACACTAATGTTAAATATATAGAAACACCTCCCCATGCTACTGAATTTGAAGCTGAGGCCAGTGCAAAAAATATATAATCCTCCATCAGAACTGAAAATCTTTTCAGCTTTTACTCATTTTTAACATGTTTACCATTAAGAAGCTGGCAAAGTCTTCTGCTACAACTTCAAAGCAGATAGGTTGGGGGCAAAACAGTGATAAAAACGCTTGTTGTCTAATATATAAGTAAACCAGCCTGGAACATTGGATGACTGGCAGCACATGGAAGGATTCATCAGCCTCAAGCACAGTGGCTGCAGGGTGAGCTTGAAAACTGATCAGAATTACAGTTTTTGGATGATCTATGCAAGCTTTCCCTGTTGGGGGGGGATGTCTGATTAAAATCCAGTATGGTCACAAGAGAAAGCTAATTTTATTTTGCTATCTGATTTACAAGCCATTTGGCTGACTTCAAAGGAATCAATGAAAACGATTAGAAGCAAAATAGCACTTTGATTTCAGGAACATGTCTGTGGCTTTCCAGGGGGATGTTTTAATAGACACCATCCTGACCACCTGGAAAGAAACACTGGAACTAGTCTTCATGGGAGTCACAAAGTGGGACTAATTGTGCACTGCAGGGTTTTGATACGTGCTTGAACAAATGATGCTGACTGCTTTGTCATTGATTTCGATGCATCATAGAATCCTAGAATGGTTTGGGTTGGAAAGGACCCTAAGATCACCCAGGTCCAACCCCTCTGCCATGAGCAGGGACACCTCACACTAGAGGACTTTCACATTGTGTTTGACAGAGCTCATGAGCCATAACTGAAGCTGAACCATAAAATATAACCAAACTGCTGAATCATGTCTTCCCTTGTCAGATTGTTTCCTCTTTATGAAGATGTTCTGCAAAATCAAGGAGGAGCCTTAGTTCAACCTACCTATTGAGCAGGAGATATGATGATGATAGACACCAAACACTTCTGTCTGTAATGTCAGTAATACAGTTTATGGATCATGGAGCAAGTTGTGGATCCAAGAGCTTTATACAACTATTGGAGTAGGAACTGTTGCAGAAGATCACACTTACAATTTTGGTCTTAGGAAGCAAATAATATTGCAATTAGAGAAACTAATTAATGAGGATCTTTACATCATTAAATTAATGACCTGATTGTGGCAAAATGTCACATTACCATTTCATTGACATTCATATTTAGTAGTAGAACCAGTGATGCATTACATTTTCAAGATACTTCTAGAAAGAAAGTAGTGCACTGTAAAGGAACTTGCTTTTTCTTCATCACCTACCCCTTTCCCTGGGTAGGGCACATGATTGCACATTTGAATACCCACATCCTTTCCCTGAGAGTAACTTTGGTTCTTTGACATTAGACAAGCCATTAAGCTCTGTGTGTACAGCCGAGCTATTCCAGCATATTACAACACCCAACTGTCTCCTGTGCAGCAGTGCAGTGGTTAATTTGAGTTGTATTTTGTTGCTGTAGAGTTACTTAAATGCCCTGTTCCCTCCCTGGCTTTTTTATATCAGGAATATTCTTTCAGTGTCTGGGCATCCCTTGAGAAAAATAATGTCTAAGATGGTTTGGGATTTTATTGCTGGGCCTATGCAAAACAGATGGGTTTTGAGTTACACGGGACTTGGTAACTGGAGGATTAAAATGCCATATAAATGAAATATGTAAAGGCGTAACCCTATAACCTAATGCAGGAACTCCTATGACAAAAACGTGGTGGTCACATTGCTCCTGGCTAGCTGGGGACATGCATTAGGGTAACATTACTGGTAACAAGCAGTGGACTTAGGGAAGATCATAGAATCATAGAATAGTTAGGGTTGAAAAGATGGAGGGGACTGATTCTGCACATCTCTACCCAGTAGAGTTGCCTGATGTACATTTCCCAACACCTTCTCCCCTTTGTGCCTTTAGTGCTGACTTTTCCATCACTTGTCTTAAGAAACCACTAGGAAACACCTATAGCATCCATTGTCAGGAAATTCCCCTGGATATTCAGCCTTAATGTTTCTGAAATCTCATCTCATTATTTTTATTTATAACCTCTTCAAACACCTTGAATAATTCTCTCCCATCCTTTCTATTTCCAGGCACAGGCAGACGCATATTCACATTCCTCTCAGCATTCACCCAGCCAAGGCTATTCAGAAGCTTCCTTTAAACTTCCTTCAAAAGCCTCTGCAAGTCCTGTCTCATTCAGTCTTTAGCAGGATTTCAGAGGAGGAGGAGAGTCTGGGGGAGAAGCTGTGCAGCAAAAAGAGTACAGACAGTGTGTCTATTTGGGGAAAGGAGAAGCAGAGGAAGGCACCCAGCAAGAACCAGTCTGTGCTGTTTCTCTCATAAAAGCCTCTTGTGTTGGAAAGGAGTTTCTTGGTTCTGTGATGCTCTTGCAACACCCCAGCATGGGCAGGTTTCCCTGCAGAACAATTGCTGCAGCGGCTTCATGCCCTCAGAAGGATGATGGTGGGGACAGTTTCTGACCCTGTTAAGCCACAGCATCTGTCAAAACGAAGTCTATCCAGTATGAGACAGCATTTCCTTGCTGGCAGCTGGTTTCATCTGCTTCTTACAAATGGACTTTCCAAAAGCTCATTTAAGAAGACGCAGTGGAAAAAAGGAAGGTTTCAGCCAAATGGTGGTTGGCTTTTGTGGCTGAACAAAGGAGTCGGCCAGGTTTTTGTTGTTTGAATGTCCTTGTCGGAGTTCACAACTTGTAAACCCATTTCCCTCTTCCAAACTAATTCTTCCTGCAGGGGATCACACTCAAAAGCTTTTGTTAGAGCTGCTGGGGGAGTGGGAAGCCTTAGATACCACAGAGGTATCTAAGTGCCTAATTGCCACCAGTTTCAATAGGAGATGCCATAAATATAGCTTGGAGGCTACATATCAAAGACAGATACTTCTAAAGGGGTTTGCTCTCTGGGTTGATCACGTCCTTTTTTCCTGACAGGGTTTTTTTATTGAAAAAGATTTAATTCTTTCACTTTTCCTTGCTGGTTTGAGTGGAGGAGGACTGCAAGGTTGGCAAAAGATGGCTTCAATAACCTGTGAATCCTAGAAAGGAAAGGGCCCTTTGCTACAGCAGTTACGTTACCCACTGATTTAGAAAAGCCCTGCCTATCTAACACATGCTCAGCGTGCTCGGCTTCCTCGGAAAGAATGTGCTCTTGGCCTTTGCTTTCAGCCCATATTGTTTCAGCCTTCAGAACACAGCTATGTTTTCAAAGTGCCTTAAATTAGTTTCTCCTGTCACAGTGGTATGGAAATAGCAATGAATTCCAGTGATCCTCCTGCAGCATTTAGCAGGCAGTGTCACTACAGCTTGTTCCTTGACTTTCCCACAGAAGATGCCAGGCAGTTTTGGAGCCCATATGCTACGACTGTAAGGTAGAAGCTCATGACCTAGAGTTGCTCTCTTCTGGGAGCAGCAAAAGCGGAGTAGGTGAGAGGGAAGAGCAGAACAAATATAGAGTTGGTTAGCACATATAGAGAAGTAGGACATGCCAGTATTAGCTGGGGTGGCCCAACTCTTCTGCAGATCCTTCGAAGTACCATAAGGAGATGTTCGCATGACAGCTCTTTTCCATACTTCAGTGGGAGATGTTGCACCAAGTGGCATGTTACCCCAAACACTCTGAAATGTCAATCGGTTACAGCAATACCATCCAGGGCTATAATTACCCTAGAGCTGTGACCCTCTTTGCTAACATAAAACAACTTCCACCACTGATAATACATCTGTACTTTGAATAGCCCAGAAGGCACCACCATGCTGAGAAACTGGTGCTTGTTCCTTTGGTAGGAGCTACTCCTACTTCAAATTCAAAGCTAAAATAGATATTTGGAAGCAAATGGAATAGTGGGGGTATTTTAAGATATCTGGCTCACATCCACCTTCTAGCAAGAATGCTGAACAACCAAAAATGCAGTTACCTGATCTGACTTGGGCTACCATGGAATTAATTAGCCCAATAAAATCAGTCTACATCCATTTCTAGCACGGAGGAAACCACATCTACACAAAAATGATTTCACATCCCACTTGCCCTCACTGCCTGAGCCTTGAGCGATGTTAGAGTTGGCTGAATTGTCAAGATAATCTTCCAACCTGTGTTTTGGTAAACACTTGACGAAAATAACAGCCTTCCACTTAAAACCAGTTTCCCTCTTCTTTCTGTATTTTGGTGGATGCTCCAATGCACTGAAGCATCTCCTTGTTGCTAATTTGCAGTGTCTGGAGAGGGGAAACATGGCCACGGGGTTGATCCTGAGTTAATATTTTATTTATGAATTTATTTTTACAGAATATATAAAAGAAGCTGGAGCTTGCCCATCTCCTGAAGGTTTCTGCCCTTTACAGTCCTGCTCTGAACTATCCTTAATCCATTAGAGGGGATGCCCTCACCCGCTGCTCCTCAGTAATGCCTGGTGGGATGTGCAGCAGCATTTTGTGGCTGCCCTGCTTCAGAAAGGAGGGGTTTCTGTTCACTCTTCATGGAGGAGGCTCTGTCCTTTGCTGGCCTTTATGCCAAGCAGCATGAACTCAGGCAGCCCACAGCCTTTCATGGCTTTGCATATTTCATTACAGCTGCCAGTGTCAGAAAAATGTTAAACTAAAATGGAGAAAACAAAGAGGAAAAACAGTGGAAGGTTTTGGGAGGTTCTTCTGTTGGGCTGCCTCTCATGGCTCTGGCCATGGCAGCTATGGAGAGATGCAGCAGGACATAAAACTGCCAAAGAACAGCTGAAGGAGGGGAGACTGAGATGAGCTCTTAGGCAGAAGCTCTTCCCTGTGAGGGTGCTGAGGCGCTGGCACAGGGTGCCCAGAGAAGCTGTGGCTGCCCCATCCCTGGCAGTGTTCAAGGCCAGGTTGGACACAGGGGCTTGGAGCAAGCTGCTCTAGTGGAAGGTGTCCCTGCCCGTGGCAGGGGTTGGAACTGGATGAGCTTTAAGGTCCCTTCCAACCCAAGCCAGTCTGGGGTTCTTTGATTCTATGACACATGCTGCCAGAATGGAGCCAAAAAGAGGGAAAGCCCATTTTTTTGAAGCCATTCGCTCATGTGAGTTTCCTCCTAGTGATAATACTTAAACCCTGTAGAGTAATTTGTTAAGGTTGCAACACGATGTGGTCAGCGTGTGCCTCCTTGTGAAACAGCTGCCAGTGGTAGAGCTGGTGAGTACAAGAAGGCTTCACCCTTAGGGGCTGAACCTCTTTCCAAGGCCATTTATATCAGCACAAATCATCAGCACTCGCCTTGCCAGAGTGTCTGGATACCTGATCCTTCAGGAGCTGAAACACAGGATGAGTCTGGTTGTCTCGACTGGGAGAAGGACATGTCATCGATGAAGTGATAACTCCACTTGTGGCAAACAGCATGACTATAGAACCAGCATCTGCAGCATAGTCTGGGTAAAAAGAAACTTAAAAGAAGTAGTTTTCAATCAGAGGAAGAAGAGTTCTTCCCATCTTGTATTTTTCCAGTAATTATGTGCAATTTGTTAAATGCCAGCCAAGGGAGGGTGGCAGAATCGGCTCCTCAAATAAATGCGCTCACCTTGCCACTGCTGGAATATAGCGAAGTATGCGGAGCTTGAATTAACGTGTTTGCTGAACTAGCCTCACATTTTCCCTGCAAATTCCTGTTTTACCTGAGGTTTGTTCCTGTAATCCATAATTCTGGATTTGATGAAAGTGATTTTTACAAGTTGTTCTTTACTCGTCCAAGAAAAAAAGAATGGAATTCTTTTTCACCATCACTTCACCACCATTTACCAAACCAAAATGCTTTCCCCAGCTCTAGCTCCTAACACTGTCAGTCATGCCTCGAATGGAAAGTGCTGGGTTTTATGCACATGTACTTAAAACAACTTTCCTAAGGAATTCTTGGCACCCTCCTACGTACCCTTTATTATTATGATGATTTTTTTTTAGGTGCTTTTTTAGGTCTGTGCAATTGTCACAATGCATTTGAATATATTGAATCCTTTCAGGAGAAGAACAAAACTGAATGGGTTGGACTTGGCTGACTAAACAAAGCTAAATCCAGAGAGCTGCTTTAGAGATACCTTGGACTGTTATGAGTGGGATTACTCAAATGGGAAAAACCATCATTAGAGCCTGGCTAAAATACCTGCTGAAGGGTTTTTGCCTTAGAAAAGTCAGTTTAGGGAAAAACAGACCAAAGGATCGTATTTTATGACTTGACTACAACTTGGCCCAGCCCCCTCTATGGGAGCCAGCCTGCACATACCTTTCATGAACAGGCAGTTTTGCAGATGATTATGTTCCAGTGGGACTCCTTGTGCTAACGACTTTTCAAGATGACTGAGGTGTCATCAGCTATCCCGGGAAGCATAAATCAGCCCTTCCAGTGGCTGGGGAGCAACAAGAGAGGCTCGAAAGCAGTGATTTGTAAGGTACTGACAATACATCCAGCTTTCTGTTTGAGGGGTTTTCTATGAGACAGAGAATGCAACAGCCCGTTTTCCCACTGGGGAGGAAAAAACCCCTCAATTTAGAGTGTTTTCTGGTCTTTTCAAAGTATAACTCAGTTGAGTTTCTCTGGGAGACGGGAATTCCTGGCAGGGACAAGGCCTTTGATTCTTCACCTCTCTGGAAATGGAGCTGATGTTTTTTGTTCCATGGTGCAGCCTGTTCCTGCTTTGTTGACCTGGATATTCCTCCTTGTTTAGAGAAGTTTTGTCTTAGGCTGGAAAAAGAAAAACATGGGCTTTTGCTCATCTTTCATCAGGCTAAAGTGAAAGGCAAAAAACAAGCAAGCCTTTGAGTTTCCAGAGAATTACAGGCATTCCTGATATGGTAAAAACACTAAAAATTCCAAGTCTGGCAAGCGGAGTCAAATGAGTTCAGATGATGTTTGTTTCCTTTGGTCTTTTAAAATCCATCTCCTCCCTTGTGCTTTTTGATGATGGTGAAAGAATAATTCAGAAAGCTACAGTAGAAAAGGACCATTTTTCCCTATATATCCGAGGGTTTTGACTTTGAAGCTCCTCACTGCCTTCAGAGGGAGTGGTGCAGTATGAAACAGTCTGCAGGCAAGCACTCACATAGCAAAGCACTTGTTGCCCCTCTTAGGAAGCATAATGCACTGATGGGAATAGCAGGAGGAGGTACAGGGTTTATGGTGTCCTTATCCTAAGGGCGTTTCAAGTTTCATTTGTACCTCTACCACCACGCCGTGGGAAGGCAGTTAAATCTCTTCAGCTTGATGTGTTTTCCTGGTAGGAGCAGAGCCAGAGGAAGAGGGGAATAAACAGCAGGATGGGATAAAACAGCCTCCAAGTATTTCACTTGTTTGCTTTCCCTTTCCATTCCTGGCTCCAGACACAGCACTGTCTGTAACAGGCTGTCCTCATGCATTCACCATCCCTGCCATTGCACCCAGCCAAGCCCCTGCCTCACTCGGGGGCCTGACATTTAGGTTACATACCCCTTCAGTTAGAATCACAGAATCCCAGACTGGTTTGCATTGGAAGGGAGCTTTAAGCTCATGCAGTTCCATGCCATGGGCTGGGACATCTTCCACTAGGGCAGGTTGCTCATAATGCCACTGACCTCCCTCCACTGTGCAGTGCTGGTGACCACTGCTGGCAGATGAATGGTCCCTGCGGGGTGACCGACCACCATCTGAGCATGGTGCCTTGTGGATGCTGTAAATCCAAGGAAAACACTGAACTCAGCATTAGAAGGAAGTGGGGGGGGGAAGGAGGACTTTGACAACTGGTCAGAAAGCGAGTGCTGATTAAAGAAGTCCCTCTTATTAATCACACCGTGTGGGTATATTCTCTGAGGTAGTCTGGGATAGATAATATTTAACAACACCTCATCTTTTTCATTTGCCAGCAACAGAATGCTCTCAGCATTTCTTTAAAAAGCAGCCAAGGGAGGGTGGAAGTGGGTGAGCAAACAACAGCTCTCCCTCCTGGAGCACACGTTGGAGGGACAATGTGCTGTCATTCATGGTGACACCTGAAATCCTGCTCAAAAGAGAGCCATAATACCAAAAACATGAGCTTATCCTTAATTATGGAGTGTGTGGATTCAAGAAAACTGAGAAGAAATGTGACCCAGGATAGTTAGGTGCTTGCAGTCAGCATCTTCCCAGCTATTGCATCACTTGCAATACTGAGCATTAAAATATTCAATGGGCTAATGTTTCAATCAAACTCTGAATTGATTCAGTTCCTTGTCAAGGTCTAAAGCTTTGATCATTGTAGAAGAAGCTGAAACTGCAGCAAAGCTATTGACTGACATCCCTTGGGAGCACTGACATATGCCGTGGTCAGAAGAAGCTCAACTGAAAGACCAAAAACGTCAAGAGCTCAGAAGTGAGTCTAGTGAGGAGCTGAAATGGAAATTGGGGTCAGGTTCAGGGGTGGGTAAAGCAACCAGGAAGGAAGCAGGACTTTGTCAGGCTACTGAACTGGTAGAGAGGAGCTTCTGCATCTCAGTTTGCAGGTATGGACAAGGAGGAAGCTTGCAGGGAGGTCTTGAGAGGTGTGGGTGCAGAGGAGACACATACAGAGCATCCTTCCCTGCCCACAGGTTGACTCAGGAGCCACCTCAGCACTGGGCACTGCACAGTGCCACTGAAGCAGAGAGTCTCATAAGTGAGACTTGAGCACGGGTTTGCAGATACGCATGTGGAGGTCAGCAAAGCAGTGCTGTAAATTTAGGGAGATGTAAAAAATGGACGGGAAATGCCAACTACTGTAACAAAAGGACAAGAGCGAAGTTAATGTTAAAAGGTGAAGTGCTGCAAGAGAAGAAGTGTTAATTACATGCATAGCAATGCATATGTTAACCTTTGGTTACACTGGAAAGTGTTTCAGCAACAGGCACACATTCCTGCACAGACTACAGACAGTCGGCACCATGCTCTTAGTGCTCTGGCCTTGGATTCACAGGGTAAAAATGTGAATGCCTGAGAGTTGCCTCCTGTTTGATGGGAGCCATTGATTTAAAGCACAACTATCATGAAGTGATGGCACAACAGACTGGGTACCGCAGCATGAGGAGGGCAAGGCCGTGCTTCCGACAAAGCCATCCAGGAGCAGAACATGGCATCAGCAGTATCACGTTATGATGGTTAGGCGTGTGCTGCTGTTAGTAATCCTGTTGACACATTAACTTATCGCTGCTGCATCTTTAAGATGTATCGCAATAAATTAGTCAGATACTCTGACCTGCTTACACAAGGCAGGAGCCCACTGCTGATACAAGATGATTTCCCTGAGTGAAAATTTGGGCATTAACTCTTGATTGCTTTATGCCTGGGATCAACAGCATTAAAAGGTTGGTTTCAGATCAAATGATCTCTTTTTTATTAGGATTGGAAATGAGAGATCACTGGGGCTGTGAGGTCCATTCAGGTGAACGGATGCTCCGTATGCGGGTAAAGAGCTTTTGAAAGGTTAGCATCATACCACGCTTTAATCCCCACCAAATAGGAATGACACTCACTGCCTGCATTACCATGTCACTCAGTGCTGCCTGCCTGGACTTTTGTTTTAGTGCCGACAAAGTGCATGGCATTGCAACTGAACTCTCCAACAGCACAGGGAGAGAAAAATCAGTCATGCCTCTGACACTTGCAGAAGGAAGGTGTTTAACACACGGGGGATCCCTCACACACCACCAGCCAGATAAGCCTCCCAATGCTTGTAGCAGCCTGATTGTGCGGCATGCCTTAAATTAAATTAAGCTGGTATTAAAGGGTTCAAAATACCCAGCTCTCTACCAGACCCCTTGTAAAGCACCCTGCCAATTCCTGCTCAGCATTTTAAAAGCACACCGCTCCTATGACAGGGTACAAATGGATTTAACTTGTGCTGAGGTTGTTTGGTTCAAAACTAGCAAACTCACCATTATTTATTGATCTGGCTTGTCAAGCTGTAGCATCAATTACTGCAGCCCTGGTATATGGGGCTTTGGAATTAAAAGCATCCATAGCCTTTTTGTGGAAAGAGCTTACTGTTTTTTGGCTGAAGAATACCATTTTTCTTCTATGATGTGTTTTTTACTTCTATACACGTAGCTGTTTTGTTTCCCAGCACAGGTATCAGTTCTGAGTTGATTAAATAACAGTAGTAAATGGTACCCACATGGACCCCCTGATAAGCATAAGGTTGTTATTTCTGAAGCTGATGCTCTGTTCCGTGGGGAGAGAGAACCTGTATCACTGTTTTTGGTCCTCAGTATGAATGTCTTTCAGTTTTAGGCTTGCAAGAATATCTTTGCTCTTCATCCATTCCAGCTATGACATATATTTGATGGGTAGAAATGAAAGTTATGGCCATCAGGGGTGGAAGATGAATCAGTTGACATTCCCTGGTGTAATAGGATTCAGATTGACTCTGGAGTATGGGAAAATGACTCCGACAGGGAGCCCTGAAATCCTGGGCTAGGGAAATAAGGTTTTGTAATTGCACTTGTTGATGAGGACAGGATAGGCAAAGGATGGAGCAATATTTCTTCTCTGTCTGATTGAAGAAATATTAGCTTGCCAATTTTAGAAATGTATGAAAAATCACCTTGTAGTTATTAGGGCTGGGAGTTGCAACAAGAATTACAGAAGTCTTAGAGCAATATTTCTGAGAGCTTTTATATAGACACATTTCTGAGCACTGAAAAACAGGGAAATAATATTTCACATGGGAGTTGTGGGTTTGCAAATGAAAGCAACGCTTGCTTTTAGCAACATCAGTGCACAGAAGAGCTGAGTCTTCACCCTAACCTCAGTGGATGTTGCAATCCACAAAATAAAGCTCACATTCTACCTGGGTTTTGGCTGCTGCGCCAGAATGTGCATTTTAGAGGGACCTTCTCCTTCAGAAGTCTTGCTAGGTCTCAGGCAGTTGCCAGCCTGTTTGGTCCCCATTTCATCTTGTGTTTCATGGTTGGATTGGGAATTTCTCTGCCTTCTGTGGTTTCTACAGCACCTGTTTCAAGACAATCTTCATCCTGCGATGACAGCATACATTAAAGTCAGCGTGTTTATGAAGTGCTATAGAATCATAGAACAGTTTTAGTTTCAATGCACCTTAAAGCTCACCCAGTTCCAACCCCCTGCAATGAGCAGGAACACCTTTCGCTAGACGAGATTGCTTCAAGCCCCATCCAACCTGGTATTTAAGAATGAATTGCAGAGTGTGAAACTGCTGCCTGTAACCCACAGCATCAATTATTTACCTTCAGGATCTTCCAGCTAAAGCAAATAAGCAAAGTCCTGCTGTTTTAAGCCTCACATGTAGCTCTGTCCCTTGACTGGAAAGGAATCAAGCAGCCCAAGGACATTCCACTTGTACACTCAATGGGGAGGTGCAGCTCACCGAGGCTTTGTATCAAATGCATCCAAGTGAATGAGGGTAAATTAAGAATCTCATTTATTTCAGAGGGGAAAGCCATGCACATTAAAATATTTGCAGGAAAATGCTTCCATTTCATTTATCTGCTTTATTAGACAGGAAGAATTGGTCTCTAGACCTTACCAAAACACGTACCTTAAATCAGCCCATGCAGCTAAGGATGTTAAGCCAGTGAGCTCATCACACCCTTTCCTTTCATACCTGACCTGGAAGATACATTAATAGTTTTCTGCCTTAGCTGGTGTGGGAGCAGCCAAGAAATCATGCCGAAGGTTGTTCCTTGAGACCCAGTCAGCACATAGTGACTGCTTGAGGGATGCCTTCAGAGAAGAAAGAGCCACAGCGGATGGGTGCCCTGGCATCATTCCATGGCTTCAACTTGGTATCAGCCA
The DNA here is from genome assembly GCF_963264785.1 of Psittacula echo. Lineage (NCBI taxonomy): Eukaryota > Metazoa > Chordata > Aves > Psittaciformes > Psittacidae > Psittacula > Psittacula echo. Next base: position 4,306,500 of record NC_137743.1, read on the forward strand.
AGAGGAATTGCTGAGATTAACGGTGAGGTCATGGAGATGGTTTAACTGCAGCCCAGCGTGGTGGAAATTCATAACTAATGACTTCACCATGACCTATGAATAAGAATCTGACCTTCCTGGTGGGACAGCTGAGTCAGTGGTTAGACCAGCCCTTGCTATCCTACGAACACACAGCTGCTGAAACAGAGACCTCCCAGAAGGGGTGCTATGCCTGGGATTCCATGCTTTGAAAACCAGGGGCAGCTTTCAGCTACTGACCAATCCTCTGCCGAAGGCTACTCTCGGAGGCTGTAAGAGTTGGAGATGCACGGTGTTAAGGTAGAGCATGGGGAAGCTTTTGTGTGTTTGTGTGGTACCTTCCTCCTCCTGTCTCCTCACAGGAGCCAATACTCCCTTGGGCTTTCAGTGGGAAAAATTACATCCAAATGGTTCTCCCTTTGCTGCAGACAGCAGACAGAGGAAGTTGAAGAGCTCAGTGGGCTGCAATTGCCGTTCTTCTCAAGGGAAACAAGGAAGTTGCTGCTTCCTATTACTTGAGTCAGAATTTAGGGGAAATAAAGTTAGTATCAGCCATTGCACCTTCCAGGAACACTTCAAACCGCATACACTTAGCTGGTCTAACCTTAAACAAGCTAGCTACTGGGTTCAGCATGTCTGTTAGCAGTGAAAGAGAAGGGACTAAAGGTTTCAGTCGTTTGCCATTTCCTCCTCAGACAGACTCACTCTATGATGGCTGAACAACCTGGAAGAATTTGGAGATAGGCAACACAGAAGATCCCATGCCAGGCTGGATGGAGCTTTGAGCAACCTGCTCTAGTGGAAGGTGTCCATACTCGTGGCAAGGGGTTGGGACTGGATGAGCTTTAAGGTCCCTTCCAACACAAACCATTCCGGGATTCTGTGATTTTTCTTGCACTTTCTGGCCCCACAGATGTTTGGGAACGGTGAGTCTTCTGTGAGGATATGAAGGACAATGGAATGCAGGTAAACATTTCCATGCTTGATTCTGTCAATCCACTCACCTTCACCATCTTAAACCTGGTCCCATATGACTCTACATGATTGTGAATTTATGGGTCACTTGCTCAAGTAGGGTGTCAGTCAACCACGCAACCATCAGCACCATCAAAGCACCCTTGCTGCCTTCAGAAGAAGGGCTATGCTTGGGAAAGCTGGCATGCCAAAAGTGGATTAGAGAAAATACTTACCCTTTAACAAACTGGATTAAAAGGAAGAAGTCTCGTCAGGAGGCTCGGTTTAATTGCTAGGATTATGCTAGCAGTGGAGATGTAATGGGAGGAAAACTAACAGGAGATGTGTCCAGAAGAAATGCGTTCCCTTGACTTCCCTCACAAACTGGAGGAGAAAACTGGCCGATGATTCAGTTTTGCCTTTGATTCAACATAATGACTAAATCCTGCACAGATAATTGGTGTTATGGCCATTTGTGCTGGCAGCTGCACTCCAGCACTCTTTAAAATCATTATCTGTTAAGACATTTGCAAATATACAGTGAGCCTGGCAATGCCTCATTAAAGCACTGAAGAAGACAGTCATAAATTTTATTGCCTCAGCATTATACGTTGAAGTCATAATGGTGCAGAATCTGTTCTGAATATATAAATTCCCCTCTTGCTTCAGCAGAATCTCGTGTTTTTCTGGACAAGCTCTTGAGAAAGGCATAAAGATGAAAAATGCCATCAGCATTTACAGTGAGGGAAGTCTGAGTGACTCCATTGCTTTTCATTTAAGGAAAATGTTTGCTCTAACCACTCAGAGAGTGTGTTTTAAAATGTAACCGCACTGAAACATCAGACCAACACTATTCCTGCAGTGATTTCAGGCTATATACTTATCTCTGGTATTTCATTTCCAGTTCACTATTTCTCCTGATCATAGAATCATAGAATGGTTTGGGTTGGAAAGGACCTTAAGATCAACCAGTTCCAACCCCCTGCCATGAGCAGGGACACCACACACTCTAAGCCATGTCACCCAAGATGCACATTAACTTCTATTTTGGGGTCTCTATCCAAACTTGTTGAGGTCAGTGGAAAGACTATCATCAGTTTCCTTCAGTTTTCCATCAGACATTGTTCAGGACATCTCGTTTTATAAGGAGAGAAAACATTTGCTAGTGGTTTAGAAAAACTCTTTTGCCATTGGCTTAGAAATATGTTGTTATTAAATGGAGCTGTGTCGTGGTTTAAGCCAGTCAGCAAGTCAGCCATGCAGTTTCTACTCCACCCCCCCCCCCCCACTCCAGAAGGGATGGGAAGGAGAATGGAAAGAATGTAACTGCCACGTGTTGAGATAAGAACAGTCCAGTAACTAAGGTATAACACAAATCACTGCTGCTACCACCAATAATAATAATGATAAGGGAAATAACGAGGGGATAAAAGATGATACCACCTGCTGAAAACGAGTCCGACTGAGCAGAGAGAGTGCCCTTCCGGGTTACTCCCAGTTACATCCCCTGGCATGACGTGCTGTGGTATGGAATACCTGTTTGGCTAGTTTGGATCAGGTGCCCTGTCCCTGCTTCCTCCTGGCTTCCCCTCCACCCTGGCAGAGCATGAGACTCACAAAGTCCTTGGTCAGACTAAACATTTGAGCAGTAACTGAAAACATTGGTTTTGTCAGTCCTATCCCCAGGCCGAAAGTCAAAACCACAGCACTGCACCAGCTACTAAGAAGGAGAAAAAGTGACTGCTGCTGCTGAACCCAGGACAAGCTGAAACATGGAAATTCATGTGGTATCATGTTATATTCTAGGGACAGGCTTCTAGGCTGTCTTTAAGATGCTGTTTGATGTTGTAAATTTATACTTATGGAAAAGAAACATCAGTAAGATTTTTATTCTGTCAACTTTCCAGAATAACAGTGTTTCAGAGACAAGCAAATCCCACCGAGTGAGTCACCTGTGTCTTATTCCACATGAACCTGGATTTGGGCTCTAGATAAATGACTGCAGATAAACATTACTTAGCCTAATGAAATCCCCATAGGCTGGGATCAGCTTCTCACTATTACTCACACTGCTGTTCTCTGCAGGTCTTTGGATGTGGTGAGGGATTTTGCAGGGTGTTTATTCTCCTTGATGTACATGCAAGTCAGCTCTTTGTGTGGCTGTGTATTTGCATGGGTATCCAGGGGAAAATAAATCACCTCTGTATAGCTTCTCAGAGGGAGTTAATCTGTTTAGGATTGAGCCATCTATTCTATAACACTGGAGACAGTTGTATTAAATGACATGGATGCTGGAACATCCATGCTGGAGTTTCACTGCCACGCTGCCATGGTGAAGGAGACATAAAGCAGGGACAATAAGATGACACTATCAATATAAAGCCAGATTTACCATCATTGTGCCCAGTGATTTAATTCAAGGGTATGATATCATCCACTTTGAGTTAATGCAGAAATACAGCCTGTATTTCAAGGTCTGAACACTTCCGTATACATAAAAATACCGCTTGCTCACAAATTGTTCAAAGCCTTTACATGCTTTTTGGAGCTGGGTTGCCAAGCAGCATCCTGGGAGGCTCTCCTAACCCTGCAGGAGAAGGGCATTCCTGCTCTTAGCTATTTCACTGGAGCTGGGATAACATAAAAAGGGATGGAGGGAACACGAAAAGTATAGAATCATAGAATCATAGAATAGTTAGGGTTGGAAAGGACCTTGAGATCATCCAGTTCCAACCCCCCTGCCATGGGCAGGGACACCTCACACTAAACCATGGCACCCAAGGCCTCATCCAACCTGGCCTTGAACACTGCCAGGGATGGAGCATTCACAACCTCCCTGGGCAACCCATTCCAGTGCCTCACCACCCTCTCAGTAAAGAATTTCTTCCTTAGATCCAATCTAAACTTCGCCTGTTTCAGTTTTAACCCATTACCCCTTGTCCTGTCACTCCAGTCCCTGATGAAGAGTCCATCCCCAGCATCCTTGTAGGCCCCTTCAGATACTGGAAGCTGCTCTGAGGTCTCCACGCAGCTTCTCTTCTCCAGGCTGAACAGCCCCAACTTTCTCAGCCTCTCTTCATACAGGAGGTGCTCCAGCCCCTGATCATCCTTGTGGCCTCCTCTGGACTTGTTCCAACAGCTCCATGTCCTTCAGCCTCCAAAAGAGTTTCACCTGTGCCATCAATAATGGAGCCAGACATGAGCTGTGGGCTGGTACATAGCCATCAGATACCCAGCATGGCTACACCGCTGACCTCCACACAGCCTCTTCCATCCTTCTGCATCTCTTTTGCTACCCCAGTCAAGAACTGCTTTGAAGAGAGTAAAGCAATCACAGTTAGGGTTTGTCATTCTAAAGGAAAGGCAAAATCTATAAAAAGAAAACCAAACAAGGAACCATAGGAAAATCTTACCAATGTGGGAGGCCCCTGAGTGTTTTGATCCCTGAAGCTGTCCAGAGGCATTGCCGGATTTTTTTCCAGCATGCTGGAAAAACTCTACACAGGGATAGGTCTGCTTTGTCAAGTGTTAGGAGAATTGGTTTGGCCTTGCTGAAGCTGAGGGTAGAGTTGGGAATGAAGCCTGATTCTTGGTCAGATCCTGGCTTTGATCATAACTATAGAGACACTAGAACCTCCCGCCATAATTTAGGATCTGCCACAAACATTTAGGCTTCAGACTTCCCTCCTCTCCTTCCTTTTTCCATGCTTTAGGTTTCTTCCTTTGCTTGGACTCTCTCATAATTTCACGAGCTTGACCTCTGAGCAATGTTGGCAGCTGTGTGTGCCAATGTTGACATCCCAGCCATGTACAGCTGCACAGCCCACGAACCTCTGCAGTCAGAAGGTCAAATCACCTCAGGAAAATGATTCAATTTAAGAACTAATAATTGTCCTACCCCCAACACCTCCAGTTTGAAAACCTTACTGCATTTAAGAACATAGGGTTCTTCATTCTTAGGGCTGCCCAGCCCTTTGCTGACACTTGGCACTGCTACGTCTCATCCCAACTGGACAGAATAGGAGGGACAAAGACTTGGCTTAGTTCCCCAAAGTACTGGTCATCTTCCTAAGATACATCAAGGCAAAGGAGCTGGCTCAGGGTAATTCCTATCTACCTGGACCAAGAAGCCATTCAAATCAGGAGTTACATCCTAGTTCTGACCCTGCCTAGGATGTTATACAGCTGTGTACTCGTAGAGGGACAGCCCAGTCCTCGGTGAACCTCAGGGGGTACAGTCAAGCATGTTCTTACCGAAACACCAAGCCCTCGAGGGCAATATGTACAAGATACAGCATCTACAAAAAAGAATCTTAGGATTAAAAACAGGAAAGAACTTTCTACCGTGTTTCAGTTTAGGCTTTGAAATTAACATGTTGTCCCTAGCTGCATAGTTAAGGGATATTGATGCAGGAAAGACTGATTTTTATCAAATCACAAGCATTGCTGGTGTGGCACCTTTATTTCTTTAAAGCTATTTTTTTCCCCAGAATATGGGGTTACAGGACACCAGAGAAATCTACAGCTATTGAAATAACTGGGTAATTTCACCAACATCCTGTGCTGATATTACAGCTTTCATTGCGTTCCTATTACAGCAGCACATTTCAATGCCTCCTTCTTTCATTTGGTGATGCTTTTCAACTCCAGGTCTCTCCCAGGGAAATCTATAAATCTTCCTGTGTGTTCTCTTCCATCCTCAGCGTACTTTGAGCATAAGAAGGTACCACAAGTAAAACCATGTGAGTAATGTACTTAACAAAGCCGATGTACAGAGTACATGTACAGTGATGGGCAGATGGTCGGAGCTGAGATCTATGGTACCGCTGTGAGTTGACATTCTTTGAACTTTATAATGGTGGGAACAGAGCAGCTCCAAATGCTTTGTAAATTGACCTCCAGCCCAGAAATGCCAAAGGCAAATTTCATTTAGGGTTAAGCAAAGAGGTCAAAATGTTCTGGTTGTGATGTGAAGGACTGCAAAAAGAGCCTGGGCTTTTCAAGGGTCATACTTGGGCTTATGTGACATGAGACAGGCCTCAGCTCCTTGGATCCATACCAAGAAAGACTCTTGTTTATCTTAGTATAAACAGTAAGAGCCAAAGACAAGAGGCTCATCCACTCAAGCTCTTCAACAATGTCATGCATAGTGCTTATCGCTTTTCAGTAACATCTAAAATGAAGCCAAAAAGGCAGAGCACAGTTTGTTCCATTTCCACCCTCATTAACTGTACTTTGTTATTTTCTGGATCATTCACCCTTGGTTCAATTTAAGTTTATTTTAAGGCAGACTAATCAGCCTTTTAACTTAAGAATCCTCGGCCTCCCACTGCTCACTTACAGTGGTGCCTAATCAGGTAGAAAGAGTGTTTCTGCTTTGTGTAAAGGCAAGGCTGATGTTGACCTTAAGAAGTGGCCTGCCAATAAGTCACCACTGTGGGCTGCCATGATGGACTCAGTGATGCGACACAAATGGATCGTGCCATGATAAAAGGTACATTATGTGTCCAAGAAAGAGGTAAATGACCTGGACATACATAAATATAACTGTGAACTAGATCCACATCCCCATTACATTTTCCAAATCTAATTCTTTTCAAGTAAGGACCAAAGGAAATTCCTGTTATGACCAAATGCAGGCTGAAAATACATCTTATAGTATAAACGCATCTGAATATACACCTGAAAATGCATCTTATCATAGAATTCCAGCCTGGTTTGTGTTGGAAGGGACCTTAAAGCTCATCCAGTTCCAACCCCCTGCCATGGGCAGGGACACCTTCCAGTAGAGCAGGTTGCTCCATGCCCCTGTGTCCAACCTGCCCTTGAACACTGCCAGGGATGGGGCATCTTCTGATGAACAATTTAAAGTCTCCTAAATCTTTAAGCAAAGCAGAATACAAGTAGTGCATATGGAAGAGGGAAAGCCAAGCACATGTAAATGTTAGTTCTCGTGCATGCAATGCTATGAGGAGACCCCCTCAGTACTTTCTTGCTGCTGCTATAAACAAAGGAACTTCTCTTAAGAAGTCATCTTAAAGAGAACTAGATAATAGACTCTATCTTACTGTACACTATCATAACCCATTTTACACCACGAACACAACAGCTCTCCAGGTAAAGTCTTTGCTCTTGATCTTTATTTCCCAGTCTTTATGAAGCAGTGGTGGAAATGGAGATGAGAGAGATGATGGTTATTGGGATTCTGCACTGGAGCCTGAGGAGAGAGGGAAATTCTTTGCATGTTTAACTCTGCTAACTTCACCAGGGATGTTGCTGGCCTTGCGGGGCTATTGTCTTGGTACAATATGTTTTTATACTTTTATGAATGGGCTATTTATGTAGCTTCTATGGAAGATCTTCATTTGGTGGAAAACAATAGACAGTGATGAGGATCTGTTCCACAGGGTTACAGATCTGGCATCCGAGGGCCCCATGAACCCATCGAAGATCAAGTCCATTGTGTTTAGATTTGAATAGAAGGAATGTTCAAATCTGAAATAAAAAAAGCTGTTTGATACCCTGACGAAGCTTACACACTGCTTCGTTTGTGGGTGATGGGAACACAGGTAGCTTCAGTTCCTTCTTCTTCTGAGCTATGCACAATCACATAACTAATCTGAGGAAAGCAAGCTATTAGCATCTCCAAACATCACCTTGCAGGGTTGTGTATGGGCTTGGCTCACATTGCTCATAGTGGGACTCAGTCTTTACCCCAGTAGGACCTCAGTTCCCATCATCTCCACCTCTCTATTGACAGGTTTCTATGTAGTGCAATGGTAATTTGCTTCTGAGTGGAAACATTAATAGCGTTAATATGCTTATATGCTCACCAGGAGATCTGGTGTGGATTAAACTATGCGCAGTATTCTTCAGAATTATTCTCGAACAAATTTTGCACTTGGAAAGCAGTCATTTTCCCCATTATTATTTCCCTTTTGTCTGTATGTCACTTTTTTGCCATCTCCGTGCCTTCTTGGGTGGTAAACAATGGTTATTAACATTGGTCAGGTTCCTAGAAGACGATTACAAACACCTTCTTTGATCTCCTGCAGAACCCAGTCTAAAGAAACCAAGTCAATAATTCTGTCCACAGCTCATAAAAGGCACTTGAAGGATAGCTTATCTCTCAGGGAGTTATTGTCTAGATGCATTGAAACAGAGACCTCAAAAAATGGAGATTCCACCACATTTTCCTTTCCCATAGACTTCAAATATGAAAAAACCTGGTGTGCCTGAAGCCTAATTTGCTCTGCTTGCAGCACTGGCATAGACAACAAATGGGAAAATAATGTCAGTGGTGTAAAAAGGATTACTTTCAAATTAAAATTAAGCTAGCATGATAAATTGACCCTTTTACACTTAACCAGCCTCTCTGCCTGCAGGTCAGCAGTTAGAACAATGTCCTTACCCCATCTTTTGACTCAATGATATTTGTGATTTCCATTGGCCTTGACTGAAAGACCTCACAGTAGGAGAAAATCTGGTGGTCTTACACCATCATCTGTGGCAACAGCATGTGGAAAACAACTTTGCGTCACTTTCTGCAGTGGGATAAGGGATAACGGAGAGAATAGAAATAAAGGAATTAAAGGTTGTAGGAAGACAACATTTTCCATCGCTGGGAAGAACCATTTGTAAACATCATTCTCGTACTGACTATAGGCTTTTGGCTCGGAGCAGGATCAAGCACTCTCCACTGACAGGGTAAGGATGCATCAAAAAAGCCTGTCCCTTGGCTTTCTGCCCCTCAAAGGAGGTAAAACCAGTGGTGTGCCAGCTACTGAGAGTGAAAAAATGTGTTGTGAACTCCTCTCTAACCAAGCACAGGGGGCTCCCTCCATCCCAAGCATACTTCCATGTTCCAAAAACAGTGTGTTGGTCCCACATCACTCTCCTGACCCACAGTAGGAAGCAGTGCTTTGGTCTGTTTGGGTTTGCAGACAGAAACAGACCATGCTTGTGTTAAACCCTTCTTCTGGCTGGCAAGTAACAAGGCTGCCCAGAGGCAAGAGCACCTACCCCTTGCATGATACCTGCTTCTTGGAAATATCAGAGTCATAGAATAGTTTCTGTTGGAAGGGACCTTCAAAGCTCATCCAGTCCAACCCCCTGCAATGAGCAGGGACACCTTCAACTAGATCAGGTTGCCCAGAACCACATCCAGCCTGGCCTGTGGTGGAGCATCCAGCACCTCTCTGGGCAGCCTGTGCCAGTGTTTTACCACCCTCATTGTAAAGAATTTCTTCCTCACATCCAGCCTGAATCTCCGCTCTTTTAGTTCAAAACCATCACCCCTCCTCCTATTGCAACAGGCCCTGCTAAAAAGTCCTTCCATGGGGCTCTTTGCACAGCCTACTCACTGGTCTGCTGAAGAAAGCATGAAGTCTCCCAAGACTATTTGTTCATGAGCAGTGAGAGCAAGAATGGGCAAAACTGTGCTTCTAGTGCTATAATGTAGCACCGTATCTTCATGTGATGCAGCAGGAACCTCTTGCTCCTGATAGATTCAAGTCTCGTATCAGCTGAGTATGGCATTGCTGACTTTTTCATAACCATAGGTGCTTAGCTGCATCTTAAAATTAATGAGAATTTAGACTGGTGGATCTGTGGGAACAAAGTAGGACATACTGTTGGTGTCGCACCATGCTACTCCCTGGGGACACTGTTCTGGTGGCTGAGAGGCTGGAAGACATCATCTTCAGCAATGAAAAAGGAGCTGATGAGTCACTCCAGCTACAAAAGGGATTAAAATATTTTTAAACAGAGGAGCAGTTATTAATAAAGTGCAGGAAATGATAGGGAGTTATTGCACTTGGAGCAAAAAGTCAACACGACTTCCTCCCACGTAGTACCTACTTTGATGGTGCTCTCCCTCCCTCTTAAGTCTTATTTTTACTCCGTCTCAATGTTCTTTCAAAACTTGTTTACAAATGTGTCTATGACGTTATCCTTTCTCTGGCTGAATACTCGTCTGTAGTAAGTGGTTTCTACTTCTCAGCCTTTGAAACTGGCCAAGGTTTGGAAGAACATCTCCACTCTTTGTTTCTTGGGAATCTTTCTTTGTTTCTTAGTGAGGCGCTGGCACAGGGTGCCCAGAGAAGCTGTGGCTGCCCCATCCCTGGCAGTATTCAAGGCCAGGTTGGACACAGGGGCTTGGAGCAAGCTGCTCCAGTGGAAGGTGTCCCTGCCCGTGGCAGGGGTTGGAGCTGGATGAGCTTTAAGGTCCCTTCCAACTCAGACCATTGCACAATTCTACAAAATGCCCACTTCTTGGGAACATGACCCAAAATGTCGGTAGCCAGTGCAAGTGGCCAAGCCCTTCTGAATCTTCCTGAGACTTCTTTCTTTGCAAGTATCATAGAATAGTCAGGGTTGGAAAGGACCTTAAGATCATCCAGTTCCAACCCCCCTGCCATGGGCAGGGACACCTCACACTAAACCATGGCACCCAAGGCTCCATCCAACCTGGCCTTGAACACTGCCAGGGATGGAGTGTTCACAACGTCCCTGGGCAACCCATTCCAGTGCCTCACCACCCTCTCAGTAAAGAATTTCTTCCTTAGATCCAATCTAAACTTCCCCTGTTTCAGTTTGAACCCATTACCCCTTGTTGTATTAATACAGAAAGTTTAACCTCTACCATATAAATATACAAATAGAACTGCCAGTAATTTCAGTCATACCAGATAGGAAGGGTGCAGAGCTGCAGAACACGGCCGCAATGTTTTACTGACTGCAAAATTATCACTGGGGAAAGAACAGTGATAAACATGTATTCAGAATCCTCTACCAGTCAAACCCTGTTCTCCAACCTATGTAACCCATTGCCTTCAGAGATGTCATCTGGCATCAAGGGCACAATGCTTTCTCCATACTCTGTTCTCACCTTTGACACTGTTTTGGAAGATAAATTTAATGTATTAAAGTACTTAGAAAGCATCTTACCTGCTGCCATTTTCCGTTGCTTCTGAATGTCACAATGCACCTTATTTTTCTCTTGATAAATTTATGAGTTTACTTTAACTTCTTGAAGTATTTTGACTGCTTTCCAAAGAAATTCAACCTCCATTAAGTGAAGTATTACTGAAGTGCAGTCTTGTTAGCTTGAGCGCTTTCTGACAGGAAAGCAACTTTGCATCAGTTCTCTTTTTAACTCACTGGTGCTCCAAATCGAAGTGTTAAAACCATCCCCATCTAATCTATAAGGTTTTGTACAGCTCTGGCTTTCTAGCTGCATGAATAACTTTGTTCTGATTTACTCTGCTTCCTTCCTTTCATTGCCAGTAATAGGATCCTGCCCCTGGAAACAACCCCAAACCTCAAGTTTCATTTTAGTTCATGTTGCTTTACTTTTGTGACGGTCACTTTACAAATCAGAATTCCCTTCAGCTACCAGCTCATATTTATTGTTATAAATCCTATGAAGCATGAGGATACAAGGGAAAAATGTCCTTCTTCATCTTGAAAGCATAATGCTGAATAGCTGGAACACGCTGAAATGGAAAACACAATTATTTTATGATGTATTTGATCCACATCTGGTGCAGGACAGGTAAGACACCATCCAGAAAGTTATGAACCACAAAATGAGTACTTCAGAGGAAATAAAACCAAATTCTTATTTTTGTCCTTTTTTAAACTGATGTTTGTGTTACCATAACACCTCAAGCCCTTTATAAGAAAAACACATAATCATACAGTTACATTCTCTCTGATTTGAAAGATAAGGCTCTGGGGCATTGAGTTTAGTATCCCTATTTAATATCCTTTTAGTCTACCCCTGCTTCTCTTTTTCAACATATTTCCTCTTTGGATTTCTTCTGAACAGCGAGATGGATCTTTGTTTAATTTTGGCTTGCTACCCCACTGCTGAGATTTTATTTCTTGATCAGCTGTTACAGCAATGATTTTCTGCAATGTTTCTCTCTTTTCTTTTGGAAACTGTACATCTGCTCTTGGCATCTGTTCCATATCCTTTATGAACACTGAAGCAAAGAACTGATTTTCATGCAGAGGCTGAATCTATTGTCTAGAAATTATTTGCCTTAAAAAGCCCGTGTCTCCTTCACTGACACTTTTCTCATACTGGAAACACTTCCTATTGCTCATCATCTGGTAAAATCATATTATAATCTATATCACTACTTTCACTGGAATTTCTGTGGCATCTTTAATTGTATTCACTAACCATTCAAGCCTTTCTCTGTTATCTACTTCTTTTTTGCTCCTTGAGACTTCTTACACCTCATTGTTTTTGCACACCAATGTTTGCCTTTTTATGCTGCTAGAGTAGATTTAATGACATCCACAGTCTCCAAGCCTCCTAGAAATTGGCTTTGAAACTGAGGCTTTTGTACCCTGTGTGATTTCTGCCTCCTTATTCAACATAGTTTCATTGCATTTCCTCTGCCTCAATGCAAACACCTCATTTTTATCATTTATCCTTCCCCACACTATAGAGCAAGCCACTTCTGCTGAAGAGTTGTAGCCTCCATTGAAATGTTGTGCTTCTGATAGCACCAAATCAAATGGAGAATCCTTCTTTCTGTAGTTTTTGCATTAAGAAAAAAACCCTTCTGCACCTCAAAGTGCTTGACTAATGCAGTTATTGCTCCAACTTGTTTGCATCTGTAAAGTTAACATCTTTCATCTTGAAGTAGTATTACACACTGTTGGCCAGTAAAGTGAAAATGGACAAACATGCAGCCTGGTTTATAATAGATCTTTAAACAGGCATTTTTATGCTTCGCTGAAGAATTACCGACAGAGAGTTTGGTCTCTGGTGAGTGCCAAGATCTTGTAAAGCTCAACAATTATAATACATGCGCACAGGGAATGCTAACACAAAGCAGACCAAGCGTTTATTAAACCTTCAAGGGTTGTTGGATGCACAGCTTCGCTGCAGCTGAACTCGGTGACCGTGCAAAGCTCAGAGACAGAGATGTGCAATCTGATGAGCAATTCAAGCCCTTGCCAAACATCAACCAGCCACCTGGAGACTCAAGCAGCAGCATCAGCATATCTCGTGTCTCTTCTTTTGGCCTTTTCAAAGAGTCTCGGAGGAAGGAGAGCTTCTCCCTCCTCCCTCATCCTCTCCAAACAGTGGTCAAGGGGAGGAAAGTTGATCTTGCCCCATGTAAATAACCAAGAGAAGCCTTGAAGCAGGAGATTAGTACAATGTAAGTATAATACCAACACTCATTATCAACAAATACATGAGGAATTTGTCAACATCTCAGACACATGAATTTATCAGAGCAAAAAGTGTTGCATTCCAATACCTAAAGGAGCCAACAAGAAAGCTGGAGAAGGGCTTTGGAAAAGGACTTGTAGGGAGAGGACAAGGGGAATGGCTTCAACCTGCCAGAGGGGAGACTGAGATGAGCTCTTAGGCAGAAGCTCTTCCCTGTGAGGGTGCTGAGGCGCTGGCCCAGGGTGCCCAGAGAAGCTGTGGCTGCCCCATCCCTGGCAGTGTTCAAGGCCAGGTTGGACACAGGGGCTTGGAGCAAGCTGCTCCAGTGGAAGGTGTCCCTGCCCGTGGCAGGGGTTGGAGCTGGAGGAGCTTTAAGGTCCCTTCCAACACAAACCAGTCTGGGATTACTCTTTCCCTATAATTTCTTTTCTATAACTTATCTCCATCTCAAACCCCTTTTATTTTCCTTATTCCTACCAACACATTTGGGAGGCTGCGCTGAAGTTTTACTTTTGGAAAGATTTAAAGCTTTCACATAGCTCTCAGCCTGGAGATCATTCAAGACCAGCCTGAAAAAAGACACCAAACATGTAAAGGAACCTGTTAAGAAAAGAAGCCAACTCCAGAACAGACCTTAAAAGATTCAGTAGCTAAACAACAGCAGGACTTGCTTTCTAAAGAAAATGTCACACAAAGAACTTTGTGGCCATTAAGAAATTCTTTCTCCTTATATCACTCAAACTCAAGACTCCAATCTACTCTGCAAGTTCCCTCCATAGGCTATTTTCCACCACCATCATTTAACACCGAAATCAGCAGGATGTACCATAAGCAAATGCTTGTGGAGCTCCGTGGATTTAAGTTTTCCTGATTTGTATCAAAAGTGGTTCACTTATTGCTCATGTTTTGGTAGATTATCTATTCTCCCTTTGGAATATGCTGAAAAATTGGGAAGGCATCAGAGAACTCATGTTACAGAGAAAACTTTGCAAAATCATCTAATACTAATTCCCCTGGATTTCACATTCCCCATTATCCTTTGGGATAACAGAACAGATCCAGCAAGACTATTACACTGATGCTGAAAAGGCTTATTGTAATAAATGGGAAGAGTTGGAACTCCTCATCCCACTGGTGTTTATGGCTGCTGGTGGAAAAGAAACACCTCTTTTGGGGGGCAAGGCAGGAAGAGAACTGTGATTGCCAGGAGGCTTGGGCTGGGAAATCAGCCATATATATGCAAGAGGATTTCCACTGATATTTTCATGCAAAAACTTGTGAGAATCATATTCAAACATTCATTTGGATAACAGAAATAATCAAAGAATATCAAAACAGAAAGCAAAGGCAGTTTGTTGGCAGAGGGAAAATGACTGGAAAGCAAATGGTTTAGGGGAGGGCTGCCCTACGCAGTAGTAGAGCACATCTGGTTGCACCCCTGTCGTAAAACGAACAATGTAATAATTGTGAACTGAGCTGGCTTTAGATGCTGTTACTGAGCAATCTTGGAGTGAAAGCTATCATCTAGATGAGATTAAACTGTACGATTTCCTTAGAGTGAGGAAATCCATGTCAAGGCAAACTCTAGCCAAGCCTGACAATATAAAGTTGTGTTTTATGAGCCACAGCAGAAAAAAACATTCCTATCTTCCAGAAAGTAGTAGAGAAAGGGGTTTCTGTTATAGAAAAGTCTGGTGCAGTGACCTCAGATCAGATCCCTCATTGATTTGGGGCTTATACTTCATGCCTTCATTTTTAACCTCTTATTTGGTGCAAATGTAGATGTTTCGTGCATTTACATTTTAAACCTTTCCCACTAGAATGTAAATTAAAGAGGGCACTTCTACACGATTTAGGAAATATATTTCTCTGTTGAAAAGTACAGTAGAATTTTATCAATTATACTAATGAAAAATTGGTATCCAGAGCCTGGCATTGAAAATAAATTTGCTATTTAGAATATGCATGATGTTGTTAACTTGTTGAGGCAGCTGCGAGTGAAAATTAATGATTCATTTCAGCACATGATCAAGAAGGCAAGAAGAAATTGCATGTGCAGAGAAATTATTGGTACGGCTTATAGAGGCTATGTGTTACCCACCCTCATTAACCCACTGAAATAAGGAACAGAAAACCTCACAACTATGCTGAGGATGAATGAGCAGCTAAATGGTATCATTGGTGGTGCAGAGCTGAGGTTTCCAGGAACTGGCACTTCACCAAATTAATGTGACATCCCACAGAGATATGGGCAGGTCAATAGGGAGAGCAGGAAACCTACCCTACTCCTCTCCCTCATTTACCAAGTGAGACCTTCATGCAGCCAAAGCCACCTGTGATATAAAGAGTTGGTGTTATCTACCAACAAATCATCCAGACAGCATGAAGGCCTCAATTATATCATTATTCTAATTGTTTTAAAGCTTCATAAGTGCTCTACATTAAATCAGCTAAGCTATTATACCTGCACCAGGTTGCTCCTTCTAAGTCAGCCACAGATTCAGCGCAAACATAATCATCAGGAAAACATTAAATACATGTCTCTTCAGCTGCCCCCTTTGAAGGTGTTCTTAAAGCTCTCATTAAGCAATAGGAGAACCTTCTCAAGCTACCAGCATCACACTACACAGGCCAGTTTATTTTCTTCCTAATGAAATAAATAATAATAAATAAATATAAGTGTATGGACACTTGCTTTTTAAATGAAACGTTTCACAGATTTCTCTGGTGCAGCAACAGAGTGAAAGGCGGAGATTTACGCGCTCCCTTATATTCTGAGCATGTTCACATTGAAGCTCATGCTACGGCTATGAACAGCACTGAAAGACTGCTTTTACTTATGGGTGCTAGACTATTGCAGTGTTCTTTAGCCCCCAGGAGGCTGAAGACAGCTCTGCTGATACTTTATGACTTTGTTAATTGTTAATTAACACAAGTAAACTCTTTATTTGCAGACAGTGGGATAATGTTGTAAATGTAAAGTCACAGCCATGGGTGCTGCAGGAAACTTCTGAGAATAGCTCTGTTTCTTTTGACTGCGTATCAGAAAAGGTGTTTTCTGTGATTCCAATCTCTAAAGTAGTTCTGTGCCTCAAGAATTGTCTTTCATAAATAAAACTCTTTATTCATCTTGATTACTGAAGTTCTGAATCTACACAACACTGAAATGATCAGCTATTTCATCTGTATTTGGTGGCTGTCAAGAGGAGTAAAGTGATCTGCATATACAGTGCAAGTCAGCAGTAATTTAGAGTTCTGATGCACTTACAAAGCCATGAAAACCATGCCCTGTTGACTGTACAATATTACACCTAGGGGGTCTTTTTAGATGTTCAGTTATGATTGAAACTACAAGTCACAGCCTACACCAGCAAAAAGGCTGGAGTAAATCCAGAGTTTTGAAGTTTCCAAAAGTGAACCATTGCATTTAGAAGGTGTCAAATGCTTGTTATAGCCCTGGTTTTCATGAAGCATAAAGAAGTGAGCATCAAGAATCTTCTCTCAGTTCCTACACTGTACTTTAAAACATTCTGTGTTTCAAAGGCACGTGCCTTTGAAAGCCAGGAGAATACTTTCTTATAGACTGCACAGGTAGGAACCAGCTACTGAAATAGTTCCATGTGTGTCATTAACAAGCTGGTTTATGTTGTATGAATTAAAAACAGACCTGGTGGAAAAAAAAACAGGAAACCCCACCTGATTATCAGGTGCCCCCAGTAAGCAGTGTTGAATCCTGACATTTAACTTTGCTATCTGAAATGCACCCTCTTTTACCATTAGCTCTTTCACATTTGCAAGTATATCTCCTCTCAGTCTTTCCTTGACTAAGTAGACCAGAATCCCTTCCAATGTTCCCAATGGGTTATTTTTATTAGCTGGGTGATCACTCCCATTCCTCTCACCTGGATACCTGCAGTGCAAGGGCAGGGTGGGACCAATCTCAGCACCCAAAACAGAGGAGTCTAAAACCTATCTGGGCTTGGTGAAAGACCTGCAGGGAGGAAGAAGGGCAAGACAAGAACAACCAGATATAGTCTCAGCTCACTTTTATTCACTGTTCCCAAGGTGTCTCTGGTGTTCCTGTGTCACTGTCAAAGCCCTGGGGAATCTCAGCCATGAGGAAGGGAAGCATTCTCCCACCATTGGCACATCCAGCATAGGTAAATCCCATCCTTTCCTCTGCGAGATATGAGCCCACAATACTGACAGGTAAGGCTCTCCTTCCCCAGCAGCCTGGCACTGCTGCTCAGTTTCTCTCTTCTCCACCTTTCATGACAACAGTCATTTATCAACTTGCTCAAGCAAAACAGCTTAAGCTGGTCTGCTGCTCATCTTAATGAGTCAAAGCCTCTTCATGTCTTTAATAGGATTTTGGACGTGGGAAGGTCAGAGGTAAACAACACACGGTGTCAGGCTAGATTAGATTGCATTTGAAGGTATGGCACCCCTTTGTTTCTGCTATTAATGCTGCCAGGCAAGAAGGAGTCTCATTCAGCTGCCTGCAGCAATGCAGCATGCTTGTTTTGTACAACAGCAACATGCACCAAGCATTTGCATTAAGAAAATGGGTTATCTTGACCTCAATGAATTTCATTTTGTTAGTTGTCTACTTGCACCCCTTAATTTTACTAAAGGCAGCCTGCCTCACTTAATGTCCATCACAAATGTTGATGCTACCTTCCTCTTAGGATTGCACATGGTGTCAACTTGTAGCTCCAGCAGGCTGGAGTAGCTCTGCCAGCTTTCAGAAGATGCAATTCTCTGCCATATTCTGTTCCTTAGCTATTCTTTAGACTATTATAGCCCATTAACTTGCACCCTGCACCTTCTTTGTTTCACAAAGCTTTTCCTAAGTGGGTTTAATCAATGGCTTTTTAAGGACCCCAATAAGCACCACCTGGTCCCATTTCATGGGTACTTAGCCGATACACAGAGAAGCAAAGTAACAGATAAGGGTGGGTATTGATTAGCTTAAGCTAAAATGCAGCTGCAGGGGGTGATGGAGCAGCGTTGCACAAAATCTCCTGGAGGATCCCTTTCTCTGAGGTAAGAATTATAGGGAACAAAATTCTGGAGGATTTGAGACTTTTGTGTCCGATTTAGCTTAAACCAGGAATTCAGTCACTATTTAGTATGGCTGAACAAGATGGGAAGACCAAGAAATAACCCTGTGCATTTTTTGAGGAAAAAATGCATAGGAAAGACAAATTAAAACACTAAAATAAACAAGCAGCCACAGACTACATAGAACTCCCTCTGCGCATTACACTGTAGCAGCAAGATAGAGCCACTCATACAATTGTAGATACTTGTATTCTAGCAAAAGCTTTTTCTTTCCACCCATCCTAACACAAGAAGCAGAAGTAAAGCCTGCAAAACAAGAAAGCCAACAAAGAAGCACTAGCAAAGAACCAGAATGTGCAAGGAAGGAGAACAGCCCCTACATCCTAAAGCCATAACACACCTACCTCCTCACACAGCACAGGCACATGGTGGGACCTTTTCTAACAAAGTCTCTACCCCATTTCCCACCATGCTCTAACCTCATAGCTATATTTAAGCCAGTGAAGGAGTCATGGGGGTATATGCTTTTCACTTTCCCTAGCTGTGGGAAGGTTGGTGGCATAGCTGGTGTTTCTAATGAGGCATTAATATCTAAGGCCAACTGTGAGTATAGTTTGTTCTTCAGGGACATACAGGTAAGCTACAAAGAGCACACCAAACTTGCTCATGTTTTATGAATCTGGCCAACGTTAGCAAAGTGTTGGAGGTGTAGATTATGGCACTAAATTAACATTTACTGTGATGCTTTCTCATTTGTTTGGAATAATGTCTGATTGTTCAATAATCTGGTCTTTGAGTAAGGAACAGCTCTGTTTAAGCATTGCATTTGATTAAAGGGATTCTTATGAAAGCAGCAGAAGTACCCATTATGTAATTAAAACTTTCCTGTTTGCATGGAAAATTGCTATGAGACTAATGCTGTGTGAAAATGAAGACTTTAACAGGTAGAGCCTTGACTTTCAAGTGCTGTTAAAGAACATGAGTCACATTTGGGAATGGGATTAAAGTGAATTTCTGCTTTAGCAGTAGGCTTACTTATGGCACTCCTTTTTTCCTTTTCTCTGGCTGCTTGATGTCAATGCTCAGAGGCAAGCTGGGAAGGGGAATAAACTAATGCTATCAAGGCATTCTTGCAGGAGACTCTTTGTTGCAATTAGGGATGCGAGATCTCTTGCATGCATCTCTGTTAGCCAATGGGTCAACTTCAACAAGACTGTCTTGACTTCTGCAGTTTCTTCCTAGTTCTTTGTACTGAGTTGATGCTGCTGAGAGCTTAGCTTGAAGTCCTGTGGTGGTAATTCCCAAACCAATGATGCTCTGGGGGTAGTATGTTCATGGTCTGGTCTTATTGGGGTGAAGAAAAAATGAGACTGCTGAAAGTTTGTTGTACTGCTTTTCTGTTGCTGCATTTCATCAACAGTTGTTTTCCAGATGGTATATGAAGCATCTATTTTCTTAAAGGTTATAGGTAATATAATATGTAGTGTCAGCAGTTTGCTAACTAGGATGATACTCTCAAGTGCACAGTTACAATAGGAAGGTCTAGTAGAAGGCATCTCTGCCCTTGGCAGGGAGGTTGGAACTGAATGAGGTTTGAGGTCCCTTCCCACCTGAACTATTCCAGGATTCTCTGATAAGATGCAGCATTTTTAAAGCCAGGATGACCTTTGCTGTTTGATGGGATGTGTATAGTTTCCATCGTTCCTGAAGACGTAGGAGGAAACTCATTTCAGCCGTAGGTTTAGTTGGCACTCTCCCCTCAATAAGGAGGAAGAAATGACATCTGAAAGAGCAAGCCAAGGAATGAGTGCTGTGTGATGTGTGGTGCCACTGTGTCCTCTCCTGGGATGTGTTTGAGGAGCCCTATGAGGAGCAGGGAAAGAGGTGTCTCTCTGTGTGCCAAGGGCTTTCCTGGGAGGGAGGTTTTCTTTCCAAGCAGAGGAAGGCAACCGGAGTAAATGCCAGAAACCAGCAACCTATGAAAGATCAGGGAGAAATTCCTAGGGGAAAAGAGAAAACTATTTCAGAGAAAAAGGAAGGGATAGGAATGAAAAGGGATGGGAATAGAAGATCCAGATGTCTTTTTACATGGCACCTCTTCGGAAGCTTGTGGAGGAAGCTCAAGTCTAGAGTCCCTTGTGAGAGACCTCCTGCTCAAGGTGTAAGCCTGTAAATGATGTGAAAGTTAACTTTAACGTTTCTAAGAATCTGTTAGAACAGAATCTTTTATATATAGTGATTTCTGTATGTCTCTGAAAGTAGCTTTGTCACAGTGAGCTGAAGTACTGACAGTGCAGTAAGATGTTCTGTAAATGGCATGTGGGGAAGGCTTGCACAACCTGCACTAAATCCGTTTTACCATATGTGCTAACCCACATTGGAGTGGGGGATTCATGGGGATTTAGAAGAAATCAGCTGAGAAAATGAGAAGAACTGGAGGAAAGCAGTTCTATGGGTTGTGTCTGCACAGAATGATCCTTCAGGAATATGGTGAATAAAAGAAACCTAAAACTAGACTGTTTTGATGAGCATCACTTTGAGAATAACTCAGTATGTTAAAAGCAAGAGCTCTCAAAATCTGGTTTAGTGCTAAATAGGGATACTTGGTGGAGAAATTTAAGCACTTAGCCAAGAACCCCATCAAGCAGAATGTACCCTTAAGGATGTCACTTGAGCTTTGAAATGCTCTTACAGAAGGTGTATTCCCCAAACAGGTAATCCTGCTTTTAAAAAGGCAAATGTCAGGCAATTGCTTGCAGAAAGGAAAGAGCAGAGAGGTGTAGCAAGCACTCTGTGTAGGGGTACTGTTGAGAGATGCTATTGGAATCTGTGGATGTGATTTGATATCTATTTGATAACTATTAAAGGAATAACTCGATTCTCTTGCAGTGTTGTATCATTCTGCTGACATCTTGCTGGTATTTATGGGACTTGCTTTTTTATAGGCTAAGCTAACTTCTGCTTCATGTTGTAAAGAGTGATTTATCATTTTTGGTTTAGCCAGCTAGGCTGATCAGCTGACAAACAATAGATTTCAGGCTGCAGGTTTTAAATGCAGAAGCAATTATTTATAAATATCAAGGGATTTACCTGTTCTTTCAGAGACTGAGACTGTATTTGTGTCTAATCCAGATTTCCAGCCAAGCCCAGATTATGCATGGATTTAATGGTGCTGAAGTGTATATACCAGTTCTGAAGTGAGCAGGACTCCTTGTAGCACAGGAAAGTCATGGAATGACAATGAAACCACAGTACCCTGCCTTATGGAGGTCTCGGATGCTGTAGAACAGGCAGGCAAGGGATGCTTCACGAGCCAGGTTAAAAAGCAATAATTGGACTCAAATCCTTCAGCACTGCATGGAAGTGTAAAATAAGCACGTAAAATAGGCAGCGCTCTCCTGGTGACTCCATCTGCTCCATGGCACCACCATGGCTGCTCTGCCTTATGTCTCTGGCAGGCTCCTCACCTCTCCTATGGTTTATAGCTCGTCCAGCTTGCTGCAGATCATCCTCTGCCCCCAGGCAAGGCTGCAGACTGAAATCACTGCTCCTAAGTAAAAAAAGGGCATCTTCATCTCGGGCTCAGCCATCAAATCTCATTTTCCCTTTTAGTGCTGGACTCCTATCTCCAGCCAGCTTTCACAGCTGATGTGCAACTGGGTATTTAGCTTTCGTGTTGCACACTGTGGGTTTTGTATTCTCTTCCAACCGGGAATGCCATTACCCAGGGAGGTGTTTATGTGCTTCAGTGTTTTGACTACATCAGTTTTCCATTCAATTTCTGGTGAAAATGAAACCAAGCCTGCAGTGAGAGAACAGGGCAAAGAATTGGTGCAGCTATTCCCTTGGACTAGACAAGGGAAGAGGGCAAATCACAAACAGGGTTGTAGTGTCATAAGCAAGAAGGACGTATTATTTTCTTAGTGGCTTTACCACTGGGTGTAGGGATGCTCGGTGTTATCCACAGAGAACAGCCCAGTTGGAGATGAGTGATGTTACACTCCAGCCCTGAAACTGTGCTCTAGGATGAATCAATTCTGAGCTACCAAGTGAAAGAAAAACATAGAATACTTATACGGTGTCAAGTTTATGCCCTTGAAAGTGCAGATCCCAGCACTGTGGACTGGTGGGCTCCACAGTCTTCAGTGAAGATATATTGATGCAGAGCAACTGAGAACAGGCAGCTTCACTGGCTACCAGAGAAGATGCTTGTTGCTTTGTGAAGTAAGTGCTATTTATCTTTCTCAAGTTACAATCAAATAGAGAGGCAACTGCCAAGGGAAAACAGTCAGGCTTCATTATTTTTCAGCCCATCTTAGATTTTGCTAATAAAATACAGTTTAAGTATGGTTTTGTGTGGCTGTTTGGGAAGCCCGTTTATTTTTCTGAGCAACGATTTAATACCTTTTCATAAGCCCGTGTTGTACTTGGGTGCTATAAATCTGAGCTCCTCTTTTCAGTGTATTTGACCACCATCCTGATTATACATAATGGCAGAATTTGGGATAATATTGCTGGGAAAAAAGGCTTCCATAGATAATGTTGGGATTTTTTCACCGCACTAGCCTGACAACACAGCCTGACAGTCTTTACAAACTATATAGATCAAGCTTTCCCATAATTTTCAAAGCTGGGTAGGTTTCTGGGGCTGGATTGTAACGGAAATCAATAGAAAGGAGTCTGTCACTCTAAATGCAACACATGCACCAGTTTGTACATGGCTGAGGATCTCATTTTAGAGGTGTCCCCAACACCTGGGGTGAGGTGCACACAAAGAAATGAGAGTGGGTCCTGCTGGCCTTAATTCCTGTCCCATTCACCTGTGGTTGCATTCATTTCTGCAGTGAAATTCTGCTTTATACTCCAGTTTTTATTGCTAAGATACAGCACTGCTGAACAGGTATGTGAGTGGCTGAAATCCTGGTGTGCTCCTACTTGTTCCACCTGAAGGATTCATCCAGACACATGAGCTCAGGGCATCCCTATGGTGTATTTTAGTGACCTTTTGTGGGAGGTGGGAAATGAGGGCTCTATGCCATGTCTCAAGTAGAAAGGGCTTTTAAACCCATTGCTCTTTGCTAATTACAGGTGAAGATGATTAATCTGCCTCTTCCAGAAGCCCATCCATGCTTCTGCAACCACACTTGGGAGCTGGTTTACAGCCATGGATGGTGGGGCAGGCAGGAGTCCAGCTGTCTGAAGGGTGTTTAATCCATGCTCCTCAGCCAGCAAAGTCAAGTGTGTGTCAGCACTCCTGTTAGCGTTGTGTTTTTAGCCATTTAATTACTCTCATGTATTTCAGGAGTCGTCGGTGCACTCTTACATGTCTAGGTCCTGAAGCCGATGTGTAACTACCTCTTCTTTGGTAAACCTAAATGGATGCATTATCTGATGGAGTGCTTTTTGTGATTTAGAAGCAGCAGTGGGACTGAGCACAGGAATCAGTCAATATTGATTATCACAGTTTTTCCTGGGCTTAAGAGAAGTGGGCTGTAATAAGAGGCTGTGGGGTTTCAGTGCTCTGAAGCCTGCCTTATCCCTGTGAGAAATCAAAGCGAGGGTAATTAATGCTGTTGGCATGAACATTAATTCTGGACCAGTGATGATATGGACATTAAATGGAGGATGTAGCCTTTCCCATAATGTATTGCGCTAAGTGTGTGAGTAGTTGAGTTTGAATTATCTGCCCTGGTTCTGCCACTGATATATCCCTAGAGCTCATGAGACACAAAATAGTGCCAGAGACACTGGTGTGATGCGCAGGGCTTTGATTGCTGCTCATGGGCCACTCACAACACGTATTTGTGCACCAATATGTGCTTTATCTCCAGCTGTGCAGAAGGAGCCATTGAGGCTCATAAGTACTGCAGGCAATAAAGAGCTGTATTAAAAAGGCAAGACATACTGCTACAGTCTACATGCAGTCTTCCCAGGGAAAACAGCACTCGATGGTTCCTGTGGTGCTTGGTGTTGGAAGGGGGAGCATTTACACTTTGCTTCTGTTTGCCCTTGAAGTCTGTAACACCCCAGCCTCTCACTGCATTGAACTAGGGGAATAGCTGTGTGTTCTGTCGCTGCTGGCCTGGGGTGAACTCTGCTTTTCTGCTGTATTTCATGCAGGGTCTGGTCGCAGAGGCAGGTACAGGTTTAATGCAAATGATCAGCTGAGCTCGGGAGGGGGTTAGCATAAAAAAAGCTAGGAGCAGAATGGGTTACCACATCACGGTGACAGTCTCCCTCTTCTCCATGACTCCCTTTATAAACAATAAAAGCTCATTTGTGTCTTTAAAACCACCATAGATTACAGCCTCATCTGCGTGCCAGCTTGTGCGGCTGCAATAGTCTGAACACTTTCTTTTATTCCAGAGACTTCATCTAAAACTCTTCTGATTTTGTTGTGGCTGCCCTGAAAAAAGCCCCCTTTGAGCGGGTATAAAACCCACTTAAAGCACTAAGCCTTGTACCTGCAGCTGCTCGGGCAAAGCCCCTGGGATGCTAAATAGACGCAAGGAAAGCCTGGCACATCCTGAGGCTAAGTACCAGCTGGGGTGGGGAAGACAAATCTGCCTCCAGGGTGAGGGCACAGAGGAGGTCCTAAGAGTGGAGAGCTGCCAATTGCTTTGGGAAGCTTCCCTGCCTGGAGGGGCTGCAAAGTCATCAGTAACATCAAGAGTGGGAGAGGGTTTCTAACTTGGTGACTTCCCAGGTGGGTGTCCCGTTCTGAAGCTTATTTTGCTGTTGAGGCTCTGTGTGATGGGGTGTTGTCTGGCCGTTCCCACCTTTGGGGTCCAAACCCTACCAGTATGTATGTGGGGAAGCAACTTTGTGGGCTGCTTTGACTCTCCTCCAGCTGTGCTGTGATTGTGCTTTGGATGGGAGGTGCTCAGAAGAAGACATCCTTGGCACCAGTGAGCTGCACCTAGTTGTTTGTACGAGTCCATCACACAATCTTGCTGTTGTCTGTGGCCAGTCTTAATAGTCTAAAATGGAAAAGCAGATTCTACTTAGAGCTCAAAGCAGCTTTTATTCACTCGCTTATGGGGAAACTGAGGCAGAGATTTCCTTTCTCTCCTTATGCACTGATCAGTGGTTACATTTCATTGTGGTTCGATAAAGCGTATGTTCTAAGTAGCTTGCTGAGCTTATGGCATTCTATAGATATCTTCCAAAAGGTTAATAGGTTGAAAGGAAGACTGACACATACCCTCTAAACCACCTCAAAAGCTTTGTCTCAAACCTTTCCCTCTAAGGTGAATCCAGTGGGGCTGAGCACTGTCCATCCACAAATATGAATAGTTCTGCAACTATAAAACTTGTTGCTGATATCAGAAATAATCTCATCAGGTTCTCCTTTACTTCCACACTTTCCTTAAGTAATGTGTCTGGAGGTAAAATATTGACACACAAAATCACTGGGACTTTCTGATCTGTGTTTGAATTAATTCCAAAGTTTTAAGTCGGGTTTTTGGTATCTTTTTAATGTTGTGTTACCAAGATGCCTGTCTCCAGTTATCTAGCGGGTGCTCAGCTTGTATTTTGAACCTCTTAATAGCTTGATATTATCGAATTGACTTCATTTGTTTGCATATCAAAGACAAAGACTACACGGCTTGCTTACAATGCTAGATCTAATCTTGGACCTTGTGTTCAATCTTTGATCTCGGGACTTCCAGTGCAGTGTAAAACAACAAACCACAGCGTTTTCATTAAGATACACAAGTGATACCATTTCCTGAGAAAATAAGATTTTATTGCTTGATCTTCTGAGGGGGTTGGTGAACATCAGCTCTATTAGCATGGACATAAAAAGATCAGCACATCTACAAGGCTGTTTATGAAAGGGCACGTTTATCACTTGGGAAAACAAACTGTGAAGCCGAGCTACCTCTGTGCAACCCCAGCCTTAGCCTCTCTGATGGGGATGAACCTTGCAGAGAGCCTGGGTATGGGGGCCCAGGTAACAGGAAGGGTGAGCAAGGCATTTCTTATCCCACATGTCATATACAAAAAGGGTTAAACATGCTAAAGAGCCACAAATCTGATTTCTTGCAGTACAGTGTTTCTTAAGCATTGAGGTTTAAATACTCTTGTTTTGGTCTTCCTGATGAGATCTACACAAGGAGGGAAAGGAAAGAGCAAAAGCAATGCATGCGTGCAATCCAAGTCATGCTTCGCAGCACAAAGCTTATAGACAAGACCTTTTTCCTCATCCTTAACTCGGGACTTTAGCTGGTGTTGGATTTGTCCCAGCCATTAGCCTAACTATGCGCAGTCATTTGTAACAGTCTATAAATGCTTTCAGTATCTGAAGAAAGGCCTGTGATTACCCTGGAATTCCCACAATTCCTCCTACAATATTAGTACCACTGATTGAAGCCCCAAATCCTCAGTCTGTGCTGTTGCGCTAGCCCAGTGCCTTGTGGTACCCAGGCTGGTGATTAATGGTGGTGAGATGGCCAGCCAAGCAGTACAAAGGAAGCAAACCTTGAATTGCTGTTATCCTGTGCCCCCCTGGGAGAGCAGTGGGGCAGGATGGTCAGGAGGAGCTTTTAAGAAGCATTTCTTTGAAGTTGCTTGTGAAAGGCTGTTAGACAAAGGGCAGGATGTGCCAGTCAGCTGTGGGATGCAGGGTGGGTAGGGAGGCTGGGAGGGAGCTGAGGTCTGCAATTGAAGTCTGAGTGTTTCTTACTGATGGTGGAAAATCCTATGTAGATGTGATTACGTTTTATTTCATGGCAATAATGGTGGTGGATGGAGCCTGGAAGAGTAATAAACCCCCTGTCACTGGGGAGCCAGGCAGGGATTGGGCCAGCTGTGATACATCTGGGTAAGGGCAGTAAATGCAGGCCATGGCCTTTCCCTGCAGCTGTCTGAAGATTTGGCATTCCCCTCTCTTCCCTTTGCCTTTGGGCCTCTTCTTGACATCTTTAGGGATGATGGACCCTGTATAGAAAATGGAGACAGACTGCATACACAGCCCAGGCTCCTCTCCTAGACCTTGGTGAGTCATTAGGGAGCCTTTTTTCTTGAAGGCTGGGAAATGCCAGCAATGGATCATAGAATCACAGCCTGATTTGTGTTGGAAGGGACCTTAAAGCTCCTCCAGCTCCAACCCCTGCCACGGGCAGGGACACCTTCCACTGGAGCAGCTTGCTCCAAGCCCCTGTGTCCAACCTGGCCTTGAACACTGCCAGGGATGGGGCAGCCACAGCTTCTCTGGGCACCCTGTGCCAGCGCCTCAGCACCCTCACAGGGAAGAGCTTCTGCCTAAGAGCTCATCTCAGTCTCCCCTCGGGCAGGTTCAAGCCATTCCCCTTGGCCTGTCCCTACAGGCCCTTGTCCCAAGCCCCTCTCCAGGTTTCCTGCAGCCCCTTTAGGCACTGGAGCTGCTCTCAGGTCTCCCCTTCAGGAGCCTTCTCTTCTCCAGGCTGCCCCAGCCCAGCTCTCCCAGCCTGGCTCCAGAGCAGAGCTGCTCCAGCCCTCGCAGCATCTACATGGCCTCCTCTGGAGTTGCTCAGGCAGGATATGGATGATGAAGTCCTGTTTTTTGAGAGCCGTATTCATGATAGGTTCAATTCAGAGTCTGAGGTTTGCAATCATTTCTTTTGCTGTGGGTGCCATGGCTCAACCAAAATTGTCCTTCCAAAACCTCTGAAAAGAGAAGTTAGATCTGAGTTTTGGGGTAAAGCTGCATCTTTTCTAGATATGCTGCAACTGTTTTCTGTTTTCTGTCAAACTACCAAGTTCTACTCCTATTTTTGACATAAAGCTAGTATTTCATAAGCTTAAAGTGCATTTGGCAAGCATAAGGATGCTGCATTCATTGTTATTCTAAAGAGACAGCAGATGAGAGAAGATGCCTGCATTAACAAGCAGAGTCAGACGGTTTGCCATTTGTAGCTTGCTTAAACTAATCAATGATATGGTATTGTGAGCAAAACTTGCCGAAAGGCTGAGGATTTTATTGGAACATTTGCAAATGGTATTAAAGTGAGACCTCCAACAATGCTATTGATGGAATTTCATCTTTCTTAACTACAGAGCTGTGATGCAGTTCAGCACGAAAACCCCCTGGGTGCCTAGGAGCTGATTTCCGTAGCCTGGATAGGTGCTTGAGTCCCTGACATACGCCATGGTTAATGCCTATGGGCTCTAGTCGCATGAATTGAGAGTTTTCTTGTGTACCCTTCTGTTGATGTGATTTTACTTGTAAATGTCTCTGGACACATTGCTCTGGGTATTGAACATCCAGCCCTTCAGGTTTCATCTTAGACAAACATGAAAGCATTCCTGTGCTTCATTGATCAAAATGCAGCAAGGATGTGACTAGAACGGGTGCCTGCGGTCTGTTTATTGTCAGGATGCTGCTCCGGATGGTAAAGGTGTGTGAGATGCTAATGAGAGGGGGGATAAAAAGGGAGCTGTAGATAAGCAGGGGGAGGTTACTTGCATCTCCATCATCTTGTGCCAGCTTTAATTTCCATCACTTCTCTTAAGTGCTCATTTCACAATTAGGGAAATTGTATTTTGGGTGATTAAAATGGAGAGCTGGGGTTGGTCAGAGAGGTCTCTGCAGAGACCTCATTGTGGCCTTTCAGTGTGTTAATGGGGGCTGACAAGAAAGCTGGAGAGGGGCTTTGGACAAAGGCCTGTAGGAACAGGCCAAGGGGAATGGCTTTAACCTGCCAGAGGGGAGACTGAGATGAGCTCTTAGGCGGAAGCTCTTCCCTGATGTCACCCGGCAATGATGGTGAACATGGTTTTTGTGTCCCTGTGCTGCTCAGGAATGGCCAAGCATCAGTGTTGTACAGCAACAGAGCTGTGAGTGCTTCAGAAATTAGTTTTTATCCCTGCTATTTTTGTTCCTTTTCCCCCTATTTTTAAGTATAATTCCCTTGGGAACAAACCCGTGCCCGTGGAAAGGAGGGTGGCTCCTTACCACGTTTTAAAGCTGAGGTTGCCTTTAGTATTTCTTCCTCCAGTGGGATTTGGAGGTTTTGAGTTTACCAAAAATATAAGCCTTTTCTTTATAGGGAAGAAATCTCTTCCTGTTGTCTTTTTGCACCAAAATCCTTCTAAAATGATTGAAATGCCTCCCTCGGAGTGCTGTTTCATCTTTGCTTCTCCTTTGTGCCTCCTGCTTATTTATGGAAGCAGCTTTGTTTCCTCAATAAACAAGAGCTACATTTTTTCTTGATTTCATCAGGCGAGCAGCATGAACTGGTCAGGACTGGGTCTGATTTGCTGCAGACTCCACCAGAAACAGTAATCACGTCAAAGGGGTGAGGTGTAGGTATAGTTGTAAAGTGGGCATGGGCATCTGTGAAGAGAGTTGCTATCCAATATAAATGATTGTTGAAATACGTTAAATCATCTAGGATTAAAAAGAGGTGATAAGAAGGGCTTTTGACAAATACAGGTATTTCTTCCTTCTCCCTGAATCCAGCTCAGGCAGCAATGTACTTCAAGCCCAGAAGCATGGCAGACCTGAAAGCCAATGGGATAATACCTTCTGGCTTAAAAACAATTAAGATTTAATCTAAAAGTACATGACCAAGTATTTTGGTTAAGAAACTTACCTTTTTCCCATTAATGCCTGTGCTGGAGAGGGTTCTATGGCCTGAAACTAGGGATTACTCACAGAATAAATTACCTAAGGAAGAAGGCTGGAGAGGGGCTTTGGACAAGGGCCTGTAGGGACAGGCCAAGGGGAATGGCTTTAACCTGCCAGAGGGGAGACTGAGATGAGCTCTTAGGCAGAAGCTCTTCCCTGTGAGGGTGCTGAGGCGCTGGCCCAGAGTGCCCAGAGAAGCTGTGGCTGCCCCATCCCTGGCAGTGTTCAAGGCCAGGTTGGACACAGGGGCTTGGAGCAAGCTGCTCCAGTGGAAGGTGTCCCTGCCCGTGGCAGGGGTTGGAGCTGGATGAGCTTTAAGCTCCCTTCCAACACAAACCATTATGAATGAGTTTTGGTCCCCATTGCAAGGACAGTATCAAAGTCCCCAGTCTCAAATGAGGCTTGGTCTCCACTGCATTTGCCTGAAGTTCAGTTTACAATTTTCTACCAAATTTCTTTGCTGTGTATTTTCCCAGTGCTGATGTGCAAGCCCTTAACTCCTGATCTGTAGAGAAATAGCCAACTATAGCTGCCAGGAATGAGCCTTGATGTCTGGATGCAAGTGACCTGTAGTCCCTTTACGTGGAATTTACCTGTGGCTCATTCCTATTAGAAACCAAACCCCAGCAGAAAACCTTGGATGGATGTGAGAATATTCCTGGTGACCAGAATTTAAGCCTTTTTTGCTGCATTTTCTAGTGTTAGCAATAGGTTTTCAGACGAGTCTAAGAAGGGGTAAAACCCAGCATCCTGCAGTGCTCTGCACTCTACCTTGTTGCCAGAATAGGAATCTTTGGTGACACGCAGCCCTGTAGAAAGCCGGGAACAACGAAGAGCTCTTTCCACATGCACATACTCATCAAATTGATGTGAACGTGCTGACTTTAGAATGGAGAGATAATATGCTAATGCTGACAGTTCTTTGCAAGCTTGCTCATGCTGTTTATTTCAGTCTGCTAAAGTAGCTCTATAAATAAGCAAAGATGCTGGTGTTCTCATGCACGTGTGCAAGCTCTGTGCCTCATGCTTTTGGAGAGTGAGAGTGGTGTTAAGGCAGGATGGGCTGGAAGGTGCCTGCAGCCCATCCAGGTGAGATAGGCTGGAGTTCAGTGCCTCTGGTCCTGGCTGAGGACTTTGGCCAGAAGAAGAAGACCTGAGAAGTCACTTATCTTCCCTGTGTCACAGAAACGTGGGCAGTGATTCCTTTTGAATTACCTCCCGAATTGTACAAGATTGAGAAACCTCCAACTTGCCATTTTTCATTAGTCCAACAATGCTTTTCCCTCATCCTTTCTAACAATATTTCACATCAGCTTGGCTGTTGGCGTCCCTCCTCAGATATGGAGCCAGATCAGCAGAACTGCATTTACTTCAGTGGAAGGTTGCCAGGTGATGCAGCCAAGGACCATCTGAGCTGAGCTGAAGCTATCATACTTATCTAAGCTTATCTGCAAATTTTGCCTGAAGATTTTGTGAGATCAGGTTTTCTCGCATGATTCAGAGATTTCTTGTTCCAGGATGGGCTTAGAAATACCCCACAGCAGATTTTCTGGTGGTACAAGTTGCATTCCACATCTGGCCTGACCTTGACATAGCTGAGTGTAAGTGGAGAAGAGGAGGAACAGATAAGCTTAATGGAAAATTCAGTCTCCCTAGTGACTTGGTTCACAGAATCATAGAATGGTTTGGGTTGGAATGGACTTTAAAGGTCATCTGGTCTAACCCCCTGCCACAGGCAGGGACACCTTCCACTAAACCAGGTTGCTCCAAACCGTGTTCAACCTGGCCTTGAACACTGTCAGGGATGGGGCATCTACCACCTCTCTGGGCAGCATCAGCTGGGCTGAACAGCAGCATTCTAAATGTTGAAAGGAAGGATGTGAGCTTGTTCCTCACCTTAGTTCCTCTGCTCTTTCATGTGATATTGACTCTTCAACTCAGCTGCTCTGGTTTATATCTCACTGCCACCATGGATATTTACACTGCCCTGAGTGTGTGGAGCTCCACTGTCCTTGTTTTCTGCTCTATGTAATGCTTTCCTGTGCCTAGGAATATCCCACATGGAAACCCTTGTTAGCCTTGCTAATTGCTACTGTATTTAAAATCACTTTATCTCTTTTTGACCAGTCAGGTCAGGCGTTTATCCTTAGGGCTGCTTAATTCACAGTAAGTGGGTTATAGGATTGCAGTGCTGTAGGGTCTGCTTGGCTGTGCTTGCTAATGCTCTCAGGAGCTTTGTAATCACAAGTGAAAGAGCAGCAACATTTGATCCAAGGCTTTAATATGTGTCCCATAAGATACATGGGCTGTGCTCCAAGCAATTGCTCCTTTGAATAGTTATTACCGGGGATTTGGAAAGCGGTGCTTGCTGTGGGAAGAGTTTCCTTGTACAGATGTAATGTAACACAATACATGTGTACATTTGGGTCTGCCTGTGTTTAACAACATTAGCCAATAATGAAAAACACATACATTCAACATGCAGTTACCATTAACAGCTAAAACCCGCAGCCATACAATGTGGATGGCTTGACTTGCTCTCTATGCACAGTTACTATTTCCTAGGATTTATATTCAAACCTCTTTTTTTAACCTGCACTAGCACAAAGTGCAGTAATCCCTGGGAAGTTTGTTCTTTTAATGCTCATGTGTTTCACAGTACTTAATGGACCAACTTTTCATGGTTTTATAGGGGTTGTAGTTTCTCTGTGTAACATTTGTAGCATGTAAGTGGGACAGGCTATTTGAGATGATAATAACTTATTTTAGGTAGTGTGTTTACTACCAGATATGAAACCATTTTATTGAAGAGTTACTTTTTCTTTCAGTATAGAGAAACAAGCCAGGAAGTTTAAATTATTTATGGAAAACCCATTGCCAGGTCACTGACAGAATAGGAAACTAATGCTAGTTTTATGATGTTCCAGTCCCTGGTATCTTTGCCAACCTTGTGCAATGTTCAGGCTAATGAAGCATAGAACAATAAGTAATAAACTAATAGTGAGGCCTAGGCCTACCCTGGGATTTCAAGGGAGGAGAATCAAGCTGCTATTGTGAATTCACTATAGCAGCTGCCTCAAAAGCAGACGCTGTCATGGAACACCTAGGTGAAGTTTGGTGTCCTACCCTTATCACCAAAGCACAGTTTATATATCAGAAGCCATCAAATGCCATTTGCAACAAGTCCCTCAAGCAGTTTGCTCCTAAATGTCTTCATTTTTGACACTTTTTGATTGGTGTATTAATAACTAATTATTAAGAACTCCAGTTCTTCAAGTAGACTTGGGGGTGATGAAATATGTGGCTGAAATCCCTTTTTCATTAACACCCTGTTATGTTCTCCTGATCTAATGTAGCTCCCTCTTTTTCCTGTTTTGTCAGTTGGGTTTTCTTGGATGCCTCCTTTCTTTTCCATCCCATAGCTTGGGTGGGTGTTGGAGTGGTGGACACGTAGGCGAGCCTTCCCTGAGGCAATGGGGATACCCTGCAGAGCCACACTGGTGCTGTGCAGGCAGGGAAGGTCACTTAAAGCCAGGTCTGCTCTCACTTGGCATCTTGTATTTGACAGCGTCATCCCTCTGCTTCAGCTTTTATGGACTACGAGCCAAGAAATCCTGTGATCAGGCTTCCCTTGCAATCTGGCTGTCTGGCAGGGAATGTATAATGGATTCATTCTTCATATCTGATCAGAGAAGCACATTACCCTATGCTCAGCAATGATGCAAATGCATACATGGCATGCAAGGTTGTGCCTGAGAGGGCATATGCTTGAAGAAATATGTGAACATCTCCACCTCAGTTCAAAGGCATATTTTCCATTCTGGTCATGCAGAGGATTTCTTTACATTGCATGCAGCAACTCTTAGCTCATAATTACAGCCTATGAGTTATTTAAGGCAGTCCAGCCTGTTTCTTGTTACCTAAAATAGCATCAAACTGTGCATTTATCCCCTCAAAATGGGTGTGATTGTGTTACAAGGGTAGCTGTGAATAACTTCACTGAAACACATGTTATAGCAGTGCAAAGCCACTGTCATCGAGGAATAAACTCTCTGTAACCCTCCCCAGTGCCCCCTTCCATGGGAGCTGCTGAAAAGGTCAAACCTGCTCTTTGCTCATAACTTCCCTATAAAAGAAGACTTTTTGTGGCAACTCCATGCAACTGCGGTGGTGAAAAGGAGCAGCAAATCCTGATTCTTGGTCATGGTTATTGCAACAATGCGCTTCCACCCCACCCATGGCTGATTTTATTTCAGCAGAAATCCATTCCCTGTATAATTCCAACCACATGCAAGATTTTGCCATAATAATTTCTGCAAACATCCCTTGAAACACCCGCAATAAGTTTCATACCCACTTCTCTATTGGAGCCTTAAGTCTACCAAAATGCCACTTCCATTTCCTTTAATGACTGGAATCTTTCTTATGGCTAGAGCATGAACCTCACATATGCCTGGTTGGCCTGAAAATTGTGCTATATTTTTACCTTTTGTTGCCTTTCGGAAACCAACATAGGCGTGAAGAATGGAGAAGCAGCTTTTCCATGCTGCTTTCCTGCTCTTCCTAATTTCCCAGGACTCCCACCCACAACAGGTAAATGGTTGGCCACTCTGCGAGCCCTTATCTTCCATAGATCCACAAAAATATTCCCTTTAGGGGCTGTAGTGTCTTTCCACAGAGAATGAATTTTGAAGGCTAAGAAAACTAGCTTAGGTAGAAGGAGGAAACACATGGGGGCAGGATCAGAGGAACTGTGTGCCTTGTATGCATGGCTGATGGTCATCTTCTTGCCTGCATTGCACCTTGTTTCATCTTGGGCTTCCTAAGTAACGGTTTTACAGCACTCTGCTGCTCTTCCGGCTCTCCACCAACTCCCAAAGGCAAATGAGAAAGCTGCCTTTGCTCTTTAGGATTTCACACCTTGCTGCAGCATAGGCAAGGAGGACAAATTGGCCATTTCATGCTGCGGTGCACTACAAAGGCTGCTCAGCTGGGCGTTTGCCTGTGCTGAAATGACTTGGCGCGCACCCCTCGCGTATTACCAGCCTTGCTGTATATGTCCTGGATGTGCTCAGTGCTGCTGCAGCAGTGAAAATCATGAGATGTAGTTGGAGGAATGGCAAGTTCTGGAGTGGCCTTTGAGTGCTGGAGGGCAAGATAGTCACAAAACACACAGCAACTGATATCTTCCTTTTGATTGTGTGGTCTCCTGAGGCTACTTTGTAGTCTCAAGTCTTTCTAATAGAGGGTTGTTATTTCCCCTTAATTAACATCTTACACTTCTCTTTGGTATGGTCACAGACGGAAAGGAAACTTCAGCTATCGTTGTCGTTTCTTCCATTGCAAAGGGGGGCATTAGCAAAAAGAATGACTTTCTCTTAACTCATTTATAGCGCTTAATACGATATTTGGAAGGGAACAAGGAAACAATCAATTGTAAAACCTTTTGCCGTGATACAGTTCTGGGGGTTAAATAGGCTGGGAATCAACAGATGTTTCTTTTCTTAGCCAGCAGAAAAGCATCAAAAGGAAAACCAAACTCTTGGAAACTTAACAGGGTAATCTGACTACCAGATGAGCCGCAGTGCCAAACCCAGGCTCTTAGATGACACAAGCTAATGTGACGCTGGATCTGGTTTTAAGAATGCATGGTTTTAAAAATACTCAACAAAAAGAGTTATGACTCAAGAGGACACATTCCCACAGAACCCAAAGGCCAGATCTTGCTAAATCACAACTATTTTTGTTTTAAATCACCTGCTTGGCCATAGAAGATAACATCATTCAGTTGAGTGATATTTCTCAAGAGCTAAACTTGAAGATGATACGGTCAGAAGATAAAGATGTAGGGAGGAAAGGGAGCTGGTAGGGTATTTTTATCCTTGTGGGTAAGTTTTCATGTGAATGGTCCTAACGCACAATCAAAGCATGACTTGCAAGAGTGTGAATAGCATTCAGGATTAGGCCATCCTCTGTCCATCTCCTAATCTTGTAAACTGTGAAGTGATCCTGCTGGAGTTGCATGTTCTCCCACTTCATTCCAGCAGTATAGCTGCCAAAAGGTTGGTCTTGACAAAGAACATCTCAGATTGGGATCATTTTATACTTCTGAGTAGTTGAAGGCGTCTGTGCAGACAGATAACCAATGAACTATGTAAGTGCTGATACTGAAATGAAATGGTTAATGAAGTTTGCTTTCCCTGGGCTGCTCATCCTGCATTCTCCCAGTGTGCTGCTGTAGGAGAGACAACTCTTCCAGGGATGAAGGGGGTCTCAGTTATGAAACGTATCCAGTGGACTACCACTAAAATCACTGTGAGTCTTTTCATGCTATTTAACAGGTTTAGCTCATCCTATTTATGAGTGCTAAGCAAGTGATAACTGTTTTTTGCAGAGGCCCCTCTCCAGGGTCAGTGTTGGCTGAGCCCAGCAGCATCTCATCCCACGTGCGTTACACATGGGTGGTGATGTTCCCTTGGAAAGAATCATAGTGTAGGCATAAGGCCAGAATATTTTTCCCCAGGTGATTTTATACCTCCCAAGAGGCATGTGCTGAGGAACTCTGATTTAGTGCAAAAGGACTTGGCACCACACAGAAAACACCGTACATTGTGTTCAAACAATCCGTACCACAAGTCTCTCTAAGGCGCTGTTTCTGTTTGCTGGCAGCTCGGAGTAATTCAGATGAAAAATCATAGTGAACTTTTACATGCTGAAATCTCCCCATGCCCTGGCACAACCTAGGAATAGCTCTGCAAGATTAAAGTGGCCTGAGAGCAGAACCAGTGCTAGCAGGGGAAGAGATTTATCACAAATCCTTCTAGATTTAGAGGTGAAGTAAACCTGCAGCTGTAAGGCTTCAGTTTCGGGATCTTGAGCCTCTGATGCTTGTGCCAACACTTACCAAGGGATGCTCGACATCGGATCTTATCCAAGGGCTACCACTGGAATTGGTGTCCTTAGGGACAAAGGCAACCCTGACTATAGTAGGGTTACAGTGAGGGCTGTAGAGACTGCGATGTTAGTGCTGCTACTTCACTTGAGGCTTGCTGGGCACAGCCTTCAAAGGATTGTGTCCTTTTTGGACTTAAGATGGAACTCCCTATCTGGACAGAAGTATTTTCAGTGTTATCTTCCCCTCCCCTCAATCTGTGGCACCTTTGATGTGTTTGGGCAGGAAAACATCTCATTGCAAGAGCAGCTCGTCTAGTGCTTTTGTGTCCTC
This sequence comes from Psittacula echo, assembly GCF_963264785.1. Lineage (NCBI taxonomy): Eukaryota > Metazoa > Chordata > Aves > Psittaciformes > Psittacidae > Psittacula > Psittacula echo. The sequence goes on from NC_137743.1 coordinate 4,343,571, forward strand.
AGCTGCTTTCTGTGGGCTCTCTGGCACATTGTGGTGCCCCCGCTGTTCCTGTTCACTTTGATAATCCATGTATCCTCACTTTCTCTCTGCCTTACTCACATGGTTGCTGTCTCTCGCTTTTCCTTCTTCACACCTCCCCAGTGAGGGATGTCCATTACCATGGCCCAAAGCCCTTCTCCCCCAACAGTCAGGCTGCTCAGGGATTTACTGCTTTGCTTATCTTCTCTCTCCTCTCCAACACTAGCTTTTTGAAACAGCATGTTGCATCAGGCTTATGGCCAAATTGCTTCAGGATGATGTAGAGCTTTCAGGTCCATATGGACACATTCAGATATAGATTTTGATGATTTCTTAGCCTAAGAGTGCTGAAGCTTAAGGTTTTGCCATGGTTCACTGCAAAGATAGAACAATGCCAAATGCAGCCTGAGGGATGGAGTACGCTGAAGAAGAGTTAGAGGGTGGATTTTGGGGATTGAGTCTGAATGCTTGAGCTTCAGGTTGCTCAGGCTGCAAAGTGAATAGAATAGAACTGAGCCCATCTGCAGACTCCTCACAGCCCTGGGGTGTCTTTGCTGTGCACAATGCCTCCCAGCCACACAGCCCAATTCATAATGCACTTCAGCTCCCCTCTAGGAGCTGTGCCTGTGCTCACAGTTCTGAAAAGGAATGTCATCTCTGCCCTCACAGCTGCTACCGATGGCTCCTTCCAATTGATTTTCAGGTGTTATCACTGCAGGTTGCACCCACTGGCTCCCCTTCCAGAAAGGACCAGATGTAATTGCTCCAGTTTCTTCTAAGAGCCTATATCTCAACAGGCTGAGCCGCAGTCTCTCCTCGGGCTCCCCACAGCTATCACGTATGCAAAATGCATTTCTTCCTGCCAGAGGCTTGAAGAGTCCTGTGCACCTGTTATAATATGACCCTGGTGCAGCTTTCAGGGTGTTTCATGTAAGATCAGAGCTTTTCTACCCTGTGAGATAACTCTGCCTGAATTAGAGAGCTTACTTCCCAGGGTTTTGTTATTCAGAATTTAAGCTGATGGCATTTGGTGCTTTTGAAAGGCTTCTCTGAAGAAGCTCAGATGAAGTCTATTATTAGGTGTTATTTGAAAGGTATTTAAACTAGCTCAGCTCCATTTTTCTCCCAGGCTATTTGGATGAGAGTATCCAGCACCAGTCTTTTGTGCTGAAATCAGAAATACTCATGTCTAGAAAAGCTATGACCAGTGGCGGGCAGAGACATTTCCATGCTTTTGTGCCTGGGGGAAGCAGACTGTTCAGCTTGTTTTGAGGTGGGATTGTCAAAAAATGCAATTGCAGGGAGCATCCTTATTAAGGAGGCATTAAAATGGAGCATTTCCCTATAGCGTGAAGGCATCCACGCTGCAGCTCCATTATGTCTTGATCCATTGACACTGCTCTTTCCTAGCCTGCATCCTTTGGCAAATTTCATGCGTTTCACTAGTTATTACCTATTTCCACATTCATCTGATGATTAGAGCTACCCAGCGCTTCATTTATGCTTTTCTATTCCTGTGTCACAATTACACAGTTCTTGACAACTCACTGTATCTTTAAAGCCACCATTACCTCCTTTTCTTCCAAACCTGAACAAATCCCAAAGGAACAATTTTAGCTTTAACTTAAAACTATGGAACCCTCTGGTAGTATTGTTTCATAGTAATATTTCTGCTTTACTGGCCTTTATTTACTGTTTTTAGCAGTATTTTCTGGTATGACACTTGTCTGAGCACCAACCCACAGTTTATGGCACACCCAGGTTACACTGATCTCTAATGAAAGAGTTAATCCCTCTCAATTGGCTTTCGTGGACATGCTCTTAGTGTACAGTTCCCTTCTCCATCAGTTTGCATTTCCCTTCTTGACATTCTCTGTCACTTCTGCTAATATGACTGCAAATACTTGGGAAAATGGTTGCATTTCCTGCAGTAACTGCAGTGCCTTCCCTCTGTCACTTGCAGCAATCCCTGTGGAATTTGGCTTGAATTTTTATGTTGCTGTGTTGGTTCCCAGCTTTTTTTCCTGCCTGGATTAGTTCCAGGTACAGTGCCGGGATTAGCACTGACTTCTCTGCAAGTGATGTTTCCATTATCAGAGCTCAAATAAGTGGACGGGTGGTAGGGAAGCTAAGAAATGGGAAGCCCCACTTGTAACTACTTAAATGTTTAATAGTAAGGTTCTATGGCTGGAAGAATGAACAACTTGCTCACTTCTTGGCTTTCCAGCTTTCTTGCATCTCAAGAAGAGCATAAATGACATCTAAGCTCCTGTTTGCTGGGAATTTTATTTCTTCTACACCACTTCATGCAAAGCAATGCAGTCTCAGGCAGCCTTTTGCTGAACATTGACTCTGGTTTTCAAGAGCATACAGGATAAACCCTACTCCCTATAGTACCTCTGGGGTGAACTAAAAGCCTGACTGCTTCCGAGGGGGTTTGGTTTGGTCTGGCTGTTGTGGTCTCTTCCTGAACTAGGAAATGGCGCTATGTTTTAAGGAAGACAACGGTAAAGTGTCAGGGTCAATAAACTGTCAACAGGCTGCCAAATGCTGGTTTAGGATTAGCCTGTTGTGTTCAAACAGCCTAAACTCACACATCCTGCCCGGTCTCAAACCAGGCAGTCAAGGCTTTCTGCTTCAATTGCTGCTTGTGACTGCAAAGTCAGGCCAAGCTGCTGGAGCGTATCGCAAGACCTCATCTGTGATGCTCCTCAATGGCTGAGTCTTGTAGCCAGTTTTGTGTGTTTTAATTTGTATTTCATTACCCATCTTAAAGTTCTCAATATCTTTCATTTAAGAAAAAGCACTTTTCTCACTGAGTTTTCTATTTGGAATCAGCTGGAGCTTCCCATTCATTTCCTTGCTGAAATTAACTGAGCTGCTTTCACCAAAGATCCGTAGCATGCGGGAGCTCTCGCTCTGTAACACATCACAGATTTCATGTGTTCGGTTTGAAAAACAGGTAAAGCCATGTGGATAAGTAATGGTGCATTATGTAGCTGGGTCTGCAATGCTAGAGTGTGGTGAGTTTAATGCTGAAATGCTTGCATTTGTGTGGCTCCTGTTTGTAGTTTTTCTTATTTATACTATGAAAGCTACATTCTTCCACTGGGAGATGGGTGCAACTGGAGTCGGTAGCATCACTGGAGTAAAGGCAATATTCTTGCCTTTTTTTTGTTGATTCAAACTGCAAGTCTTTTCCACTCGAAGGATTACTATTAGTCTGGTTTTCCAGCCTTGCTAGGAAACGTCTTGTATCCTCTGGAAACAGGAACATTCGAGTTGCAATTGGCATGGACTGAGGAAGCCTTTATTAATGCACCATTCTGTTTTTTTGCTGTAGCCTTCATGCCCTTGGAGTTAGAAGCAGGAGGCAGCACTTGTGGGCACTGGCCTGTCACACAGGCAAGGCTGAGGTGGGAGCTCAGCTCCTCTAACAGATCAGCTCTAATTCAAACCATCTGGCCACAAATGAGATGGTCATTGTGCTTGGTTGTGACAACACACTAGGAATCAGGAGCTCCAGTAGCTTGTTTATTGATTGGAAGAATTGCTGTAAATCTGCTTTGGGGCTTTCTTTAAAAAGAAAGACACATTTGTTCCAGTAAGAAACACTTTGTGCAGCTGAAGCTATAAGTAGAAGTCAGAAGGAATGGTGGAATTCAGTGCACGATGTTATTTATACAAATGTCTTTCACATTTCTGTGGTTTCTTCAACCTGGAAAAGCAAATTTACCTGTGTTTTTATTTCCTAAGAGGAGATAAGAACCCCATTCCCTGGAAAAAGCCCACTGAAATGCTCAGCATTGATGTGTGCAAGCTTATAAAGCACAGCTATATGTAAAGCGCATAAATGGAATGTAATTGCAAGCTTCTGCTCCCTCCTATATATACAGTGACTAGACAGTCTGGTCAGCTCTGTCCAAAACAGGGATTTGTCTTGAGTGAACAGTAGCTGTCTGGGTGTCTGCTCACCTCTCTCTGCCCCTTCTCTGCCTCCTTCCTACACCCCAGACTCCTTTCTCATCCTTCCTCTACAGTTAGGGGAGGACCTGATGCCCTGAAAATAGATGAGAGCTGAGCGTGGGAATGGGTGCAAAGGAAGATGATTTACTCCCTTTGCAAACCTGCAATAGTATTTCTACTGTAGCCCTCTCTGTCTAGCAGAAATGTTGCTGTAAGCTGCAGGAATACCTGCGGAATGTGGGGTAGCACAGTTGAGTGGCAGCACTCAATCTGTAGTGGGGTTTAGAGAACACATCCTGCATCTTCGGTCCTCGTCCCTGACACACGGTCCAACTTTTTCGTGTTTTTCCATTCCGAATCTGAGGCCTCTGCACCCCATTAAATATTTGATGGCCCAATAGGTGGCACAGATCTGCTTTTGTGTCCTGGACTTGCCCTGGATGTGTTAAATTGCTTCTTGTTGCTCCAACCCCCAGGGCTGGTGGTTGGAAAGGAACTATCTGCTAAACCCTCTCACATCCCCTCTGGTCATGTGCTCTGGGTAAGAGGCTGACCTTAGAGCCCAATTCTTCCATCTCTCTTCCCGAGAATTTTGGAAGTAAGTTAGAGTGCATTCCCACCAATAGTGGCCTCAAGTGTCTAAACTCACAGAATCACAGAACCCCAGCCTGGTTTGTGTTGGAAGGAACCTTAAAACTCATCCAGTTCCAACCCCTGCCACGGGCAGGGACACCTTCCACTGGAGCAGCTTGCTCCAAGCCCCTGTGTCCAACCTGGCCTTGAACACTGCCAGGGATGGGGCAGCCACAGCTTCTCTGGGCACCCTGGGCCAGCGCCTCAGCACCCTCACAGGGAAGAGCTTCTGCCTAAGAGCTCATCTCAGTCTCCCCTCTGGCAGGTTAAAGCCATTCCCCTTGGCCTGTCCCTACAGGCCCTTGTCCCAAGCCCCTCTCCAGGTTTCCTGCAGCCCCTTTAGGCACTGGAGCTGCTCTAAGGTCTCCCCTTCAGGAGCCTTCTCTTCTCCAGGCTGACCCAGCCCAGCTCTCTCAGCCTGTCTTCATCTCTTGTAATGCTTACTCCTCCTGTACAGTATCATTTACTTTGTCTGTCTGCGTTGTTTAGCTGTGTCATGAGATATGATTATTTGGCTCCTGGTTATCAAGAGCTAAGCAGATGTAGCTTGCTGTTTTGTCTTTGCATGCTGCTGCTGAAGCAGTGCCTTTAAAGAGCAGTGACCTCAGGAGGATTGTGGTCTTTGCAGTGCTTCGTCTCAGCAGTGTGGAGGCAGCTTTGCCCTGGTCCAGCTTCTAGCTTTGCTAGTGACAATGCCAGATGGGCCAGAGGACAGAGCCGCCACTGACCCGTTCCTGTGTTAAACCACATCCTCAGGCCTGTGTTTATTTAGACTGTGCAAACAGCACCTTGAGCTAAAACCTCAAAGATGCTAGCTAGGTACACTGAGTATTTAGTGCTGTCTATAGGGGCAGCTGAGGCTGGATTTGGGTACCCGAAAGGCATCACACCTGGGGAGGACAGGCAGGATTAAAACCATCCCCTCTCTCAGTAATGTGATCTCTGGGGGAGGTTGTGCCCCCATCCCAAAGGCTGGCTTTGCCTTTTCCAGGCTTTCAGCCTGTAACATCCTTGCAAGCTCCTGTCCCTGGTGGTACCCTATGGGCTGGGAGCTCCTGCCTGCTCACAGCCCCGCAGCCTTGGAACAAGTTCATGCAGGCCACAGGAAAAATACCCAGCTTTTAGCTTCTGATACCTTGAACTGGGTTTGAACTGGAGCGGATCTATAAATAAAAGACCCTGCAGTCCATTACCAGTCCTCTCCAAGCCTTCCAGCCTAGCTGTATTTACAAGGTAGCTATTTAAATAAATCAATATTTTATGGACATATACACTTACCCTTTCATGTCAACCGTTTAGGATCATGTGAGCCTTTAAAAGCTTTCACAGGCTTGAATTGCCCAAGCTGATTGTGCACAAATCTGATTTGGGTGCTTGCTCTTATTCCTGTTGTTATCCTATTGCATTTTAGCCATCCATTCAGTCTCTTTCAGATCATGGAAACCAGATTGAAGGGCCTTTGCCAGGGCATCTAAGAAAACCTGTCTTGCTGAAGCTATTGGCCATCTCAGCCTGAACCTGATTGCCAATAAGAATTAATTTGTTCAGTAGAGCTCCTTTTGCAGAATCATAGAATCATAGAATGGTTTGGGTTGGAAAGGACCTTAAGATCATCCAGTTCCAACCCCCCTGCCATGGGCAGGGACACCTCACACTAAACCATGGCACCCAAGGCCTCATCCAACCTGGCCTTGAACACCCCCAGTGATGGAACATTCACAGCTTCCCTGGGCAACCCATTCCAGTGCCTCACCACCCTCTCAGTAAAGAATTTCTTCCTTAGATCCAATCTAAACTTCCCCTGTTTCAGTTTGAACCCGTTACCCCTTGTCCTGTCACTACAGACCCTGATGAAGAGTCCATCCCCAGCATCCTTGTAGCCCCCCTTCAGATACTGGAAGGCTGCTCTGAGGTCTCCACGCAGCCTTCTCTTCTTCAGGCTGAACAGCCCCAACCTTCTCAGCCTGTCTCCATATGGGAGGTGCTCCAGCCCCTGATCATCCTCATGGCCTCCTCTGGACTTGTTCCAACAGTTCCATGTCCTTTTTATGCTGAGGACACCAGAATTCGTGTAGTTGTGCTTTCACTTCACCAGCTATCAACATACATCGCAGTCACTTTGTTCCTTTCCTGCTCTTTTCTATGTATGTTTTTCAACACTGAAAATAACATCTGCTTCTATATGCAAAGCAATAACTATGTTTTACAACACAAGAACGTGCAGGTCTAGCTGTATTTCAATGAAAGAGACAATTAGAAGTTAATTTACACTTGGCAAGCACAGAGAGCAGGACTATGCAAATCAGCTACTGAATCTTAGGTTGTCAAGAAATGAATGTTTAATGCCAGAAGTTTTTTTAATGGAAGAAAAATGGTATATATTCCTTAGGTACATATACCTGCTGCCAGAATTTGGGGGAAAAGTGCTGTGCAATCATTTTTCCCCACGCTGAACAAAAGACTCTGTATTCTTTCACTTCCTTTTATCTTCTGTTTAAAGCTGCCATAATCCCCACCCCACCCATTCCCATGAGGTTTATTTCGGAGTGGGACTTTTCTCTCCCTTCATTTAGCAGGACTAACTGATGCCTCCCTTGTGCTCCTGTTCTGGGGGGTTGCAGACAGGATGTGCTGGCTGGGACTGGTGCTGAGCTCCCAGATGTGAGGATGGGAGAGCTGCAGCTCCAGTTCCCCCATACAACAGCACTGTACAAAGTTGTCTTCTAAAAGACCTTACATAAAGAAGCAGTAAAGGGTATAAACTTTACTCTTTTTATTCTCTATAAACCTATAGAGGTTTCAAAGTCTTTGGGAAAATGTCCAAAAAAAGAAATGAAGTGTTTAATAGTACTATTTTTGTCCTGGACTCTCTGAATTCCTCATGTCTTCTCCTCATCCCCTCTCTTTCTTCCCCTGATTTGCACTTTGGGATTAATAAACCCATTCAAGTGTGGATTTGGAACCAGGAAGGTTGTTTCTCTTTCCTGCTGAAGCATATTCTCCTCTTGGCCAAGCTGTGGCCTGACCTTGGTTCCCAGGTAATTCGATGGAGCTATGAGGGAGATGTTGTCCACCACAAACCAGGATGGGCTTTCTGAGGGTGGGTGCATCACCCAGCTGCAGAAATGGACCACGGAGTTTGTGTTGTCTGAAAGCAGCAAGAAGAAATGCTCACAGCAATCGCTCTTTGTGCTGCTTGTCAGTGAGCTTCATCACAAGGATAAGTGGTCATGTCCATAGACTTCACCGGATTCCAAGGGGTACACCATGAACCTTGATCTACAACGCCTTTGGTTTCTCCTCAGTGAATCATAGAATCATAGAATAGTTAGGGTTGGAAAGGACCTTAAGATCATCCAGTTCCAACCCCCCTGCCATGGGCAGGGACATCTCACACTAAACCATGGCACCCAAGGCCTCATCCAACCTGGCCTTGAACACCGCCAGGGATGGAGCATTCACAACCTCCCTGGGCAACCCATTCCAGTGCCTCACCACCCTCTCAGTAAAGAATTTCTTCCTTAGATCCAATCTAAACTTCCCCTGTTTCAGTTTGAACCCGTTACCGCTTGTCCTGTCACTACAGTCCCTGGTGAAGAGTCCCTCCCCAGCGTCCTTATAGGGATCTAATATTCAAATACATCATGAAATTCTTCCAGCCTCCCCACTAGATAATGGCCTGGTGCAGCTGGTGTGAGCAGCAGTGTAGCACAGGGAGCATGACGTCTCCAACATGCTTGAATGCTTGTGCTCCTCTGTCTTGGTGCTGACCCTCAGTTTTGTCTTCTGATATCTGACAGCATTAGCTCAGGAGTCCTGCACTGCTCTTCCTATAGGCAGATTTAACTCAGTCTGAACTGCTGGTAGAAAGCACTGCAGGAGGTGAGGCAGTAAGCACATACATGGGTGCAAGACTGAGACCAGGCTCCTCTGGTTCCCTTTGTCTCGCTCTCCTGCAGAGCTAATATGTCTTTCCACATCTGTCTCCTAACAGCCCTGCCATGGCTGTTGGAGAAAGATCATTCCTTCCTTCCTTTCTTCTCTTTTGGGACAATTTGTTGTTTTGCTGCTTCACTGGTTTTTACATTTCACATTTCAGCATGTTTTCTCCCTTGTGCCGATACATTGCCCATTAAACTTCTTTCCTCAGAGTACTCATTAAAAATATTAACATCCACAATATGATTTATGATAATCCTACAAAATCAGTGAAGGTTTTTGTGATTATCCACATAATCATCGTTTAGCGAAAGAACAGATCTGCAGTTGGATACTGAAAGTTGTCTTCTCTGCTTTGCATTTGGGTGAATCAAGCCCTGTGGCTCTGCCATGGAAAAGACCACTATGGGAAGGTCCCATTCCCATTTGCAAGTCGTGTGTGTCTTCACCTAGTTTGGTGCGATGGTAGTGAGGTTTCTCCAGAGACAGACCAGCCTGGGCTGTTATCAGTTCCTGTTTGGTTTGTGTTGTTTGAGTTGTTCAGCAAGTTTCCACCAACAAAAGCAGCTCAGTCACAAGATGCTGTGGAATACATGGCAATGGCTAGAAGGAATCCTCTCCCCTGGTTTTTAGGGTGTTATTATGGTGAGAAAACAAAACCAGTTTATATGCAGATCCAGGCGAAGATAGCATCATGATGTGCAAATCGCTGCGGTATAATAAACACAGGAGAAGCCTGAGTGAGTTTGTTTTCATGACAGAACTCCTCTATAACATAGTCCTTGGAGGCATTACTAACCCAATGCCAGAGAGACAAAGAGTGTCACAGTCCAGGAGGAGAACATTCCTCTTGTTTAAATTAATCTAAATGGTTTCTGAGCATTTTCCTTTCCTGAGGTCCCTCTTGCCTAAGTGCCTAGTTTATGGCTGTGCTTCTTCACAGGCTCTGCCAGCAAACACGTCAGCAGCCTGGGCCCTCAGGACAAGTTATGGGTTTACAGCTGTTGATGTTAGCTCACGTGTGAGAGGTCTGCATATCTGGAGGTGGAGGCCCCAGCTTCTGCTTCCCCCCAGACCAGCATGGGAGCAGCATAAAGATGCATTATGCTACACACAGCTTGGAGCAACCCTGCAGGGGCGGCTGCAGATTTCATCTGCCAAGAGTCCCGAAGTCCTTTATGTGTTGTGCTGATGAGCAACAAATGAGGCAATTATGGTAATATCAGTTATTGCAGCTGGGAAGATAATAGGGATCCACTGCATTTTTGGAAGATGTTAATAATGAACTGATACAAACAAGGTGAAGATGATCCATCCAAGCCGTGCTCACGAATGTGCCTTATATGATCCACTTGTCTCGGGGTCATCTGTAAGCTTAAAAGATGAAAATAGCCCTTGATGGGCTGCAGAGAGACTCTTATGTTTTGTGTTGGGGGTCATGTGTGGTACGGCAAGTCCTCAAAGAGAGAACAAGATGACCCTTGAGGTCCCTTCTAACCTTGTATTCTATGATTCTATAATGTTGCTATGTGAGTTTTAGCGCTCTCAAGCTATGTTTCATGAAGGCACAAAATCAGAACATCCCGGATCTGCTGGATGAGATGGACTGATACAGGATCATCCGCAGACAAATCTCACCCCTACTTAGTAGGCCATTTTGCCCTTCCGATCATGTTCTTGGTCCAGCAGTTTTTGGTGGTTCCTGGTTTCCACCCCCCTCTCTGTGGTTTCAGAGGAAATCCAATGTTCTTATGCCTTTATGGCTTAGGTGGTTATTTGGTACTGGGAGCCTGCCAGCCTGCTTCTCCTCCACGTCCTTGGTCCCTCGTACCCTGTTTCTCTTGGCCAAGAGCGCTCGGCTGCTGCCTTCTCCCCTTCCCTCCACGGCAGCAGTCAGGGGAACTGGCATCGGTTCCCTTCTTACTGTCAGCTACAGGTTCTTCAACAAAACACACCCTGCAAACAAATCATAAACCAGATACCCTCCCCGCGGGTGATGGTTTCAATACGTGTGTGTGCTGCATTGGTGGCTGTTAATATTCTGTCCATGTTACTATTTGAGAGTCAGTCTTTTTATTTCTGAGGGAGAAAAAGGAAGTAAATTCAGCAACAGCTCACTCACAATATGAAGTAAGGATCTGAATGGCTTGGGTTTTTTTTTTTTCACTTCTAAACTTTATATCTTTTAAGGATTTTTCACAATAAATGGTTACAAATTGTAGCACCTTTTGTCAAAAGGTTTTGACGTGGGTAAAAACCAGTTGATTTGGAGTTTGCAGCTTGCTTTTGTTTATAAGTTACACTATATTTGACATAGATTTTGAAGTCTTGCTATAGCATTACAGCTTTTAGGGGTGTCAAATATATTTGTAGCTGAGCATACTTTCTAAATCTGAAGTTTTAGCCTTTGCCCTTTTTGGACTAGGTGAGAAGGCAAGACAATAATTCATTCAGTCTATTCTTTAACAGATGTAAGGGTATATAAACTATTATGGATTAACAGTACTTGTACTTCATATTCTGCTTAAAGCTAATTTGGGATAGATTAAGACTTAAGTCTTCTGATTAAAGCTTAATGACATGTGAGAAATTGCAGCGTTAGGAGAAATGGGAATGAGTCTCTCTTCTTTGTGAATGCAGATGATCTAGGGTATACTTCATAAAAATATTTCCATTACGCTACTTTGACTGATGGATTTTTCCAGCATTTTTATTCAGAGATAATTTTCTAGTCTGGCACTGTGATTACCTGGATAGTGAAGTGCTTGGCAGAGAAATAAAGGTATTTTAGTTTCAGGGTAAAAAATCATCACCCCTAAGTAATGCAGATAATTTTGGCCAAACTTGTTCCAAATTGCCTCAGGAGCTGAAACTTCCTCTTTGAATATTGTTAGGAAACTAATTAAATCTCAAAGACGAAAGTAAAGGTATAAAATATACATGAAAATCATGTTGCGAGCCAACAGGAATTGCACATTGTACCACCATTCTAGTCCATTATTGTCCCAGAGAGCATTTTCTCTCAATTTATCTTCATTTCACTGAAAACCCAAACAAAATGATTTGATGTTTGTGTAATACTTTAAAATGTACCTATCTGAATGCCACAAAGCCCAAACAATTCTTTCCCCTCATTTTTGAGCAACCTGCTCTAGTGGAAGGTGTCCCTGCCCGTGACAGGGGTTTGGAACTGGATGAGCTTTAAGGTCCTTTCTAACCCAAACCAGTCCAGGATTCTATGATATGAGTTTTGGAGTGGAGAGCACAGTGGTGCACAATGGGGGCTGCTAGTTTTATTTTCTGTGTAAATGCAATTGTTGAGCTTTGATTCCTCTGGAAAGCCGTCCGTGTTGGATAAGACACGGCCAAGACTCCTTGAGAGGTGCATTCTTCTGTGTTTTAAGCAAGATCTGAGTGCCTGGGATCACGTCAGCTCAATGACAGGGATTCCTTCTATAGTTTGGGATCAAAGTCACTGGTGCTTTCCAGCTGCTTTGCGCTGTGCTGGTAATGCAAAGCAGCCACAAGCTTGGCTTAACACAGAGACGTGAGATTTGTAGGCTGCTTTGTATCATTGATATGCCTGGCCAGAGCATACCAATGGGTCTGGTGCTATGGAGCACTGGGAGAGCTCTTTTTATCACTACCTTTCTGTTTCCAGACGAAGTGCCACCAAAGCCTTGTAAAGGTTGTTATTACCTTAAACAGAACTCAGTGCTGTTCAAGAACTGCTTCAAGTCTCAGCAGAGGGGCCTGAGCATCACTGTGAAGGCATATCAGGATGATTTTGTGCTTTCTGAGCTTTCTGAAACCACACAAGATACGAGGTAGTGGCCTGAGGAGGTGGAAGCCCCTGTGATAGGAGCCAAGAAGTGAAAACTCACTTAAATTTAGTCAGGAACGCTGCACTTAAAGTGCACCTCCAGTCACAAGAACTCACTTCAGCTGGGGGTGCATGTGAATTCCGCATTGGATGTTAATTCTGGAGGCATTAAGAGCATTTAGATGGTCAGCATCCACTTAAAACTAATCAATCGTAATGATACTGGATGCATTTTTTCACACAGTAAATTGTAAATTTGAGGCAATTTATTTTCTCCCCCAAATAAATAATACGTACAAAAATACGGCATCTTGCATTTCTCAGGGAGCTGCAAGTGGAAATTCGTTACATTTCATTTCAGAAGATTTATGGCATGAACAAAATCACTTCCAATGAAAAATAAATCAATTCAGGTCTCTACAGAGGGCTCGGAAAAACTTCTAATTATATCAATGAGATAGGGAAAAAGCAAAATACATACATGGGGTTTGGAGTGATATTTTCTCTAAGTTGAACACACTTGTATATGTGAGACAGGGACTCTTATGCACCAGCCTGTTGAGCATTTGCAATAGCACGAGTTTGTACAAGTCTCCAGATGACAGTTGCATGGTTTTATTTATTGAGTTTTCCTTGTAGAAAACAGTTTTCCTGAGAAAAGCTTTTTGTTCCAAAAGGTTTAAGTAAATACAGTCATGTTTCCAGAATTTATTACTTCTCAGGGAAAACATTTTACTGGGACTTTTATTCAGTTACAAATGTTGAATAGGAATTCTGGAGGAGTTGTGTTTGTTTTCTGAAGCGTGCTTAATTTCAGCTTAGCCATTGGCCGCGACTTCTTCATTACCATTCCCAGCCATGAGCTTGCATACATTAACATTCGTTTCTACATCCCCAAGAAGATCTTCAGGAAAAATGAGTGTTGCATTAAATACCCCATTTTCTACAAGAAGAAAAAGTTATGGCCTATTAAGGATGCAAGATCCCGGTTCCCGGTGATGTCAAAGAGCTGAGAAAATGGGAAAATGCTTTGTATTTGACATATTCCCTCAAATAAATTGCCAATTGCTCAGTTTTGTTTCTTTCAGTGAATAACTTGAAAGCAACTTAATTTTTTCTAATTCGATTTGTAGTCAGCTAATTACTTCTGCAGAAGAATAGCTGATGAATGGAAAGGGGAAGGGTTTGAAGTCCCTTGTGGGGAAGTTCAAGTATTACTGATGAACTCAGAAGTGTGGATGCTGCAGCTGGGGGTGACCAAATGATAATCAGGGTCAAGCCAGCATGCATGTATGCAGATCACACAGCACCTCAGCAAGAGGTTTTAGGGACTTTCAAGCAAGTGTATGCGTGTGTAAGGTACATGCTGATGCCCGTGCCCCATGTGGAGGGTTAGGGTTAAAGGGTAGGAGAACAGGGCTTTGGGTTTTTCCTGCATGAAACTGGAGGTTCCTAGGTGTGAATCAGCATTACTTCTATGAATTTTAATGGTACTCCTCACCTACCCCTGCTAGATGTGCTTCAGTATCGGACACAGAACTAAACCTTGGCTTGTCTGCAGAGGGGGCTAAGGAGGGAAGTCAGAAGTCATCTGAAAACAGGGGACTTTTGATTCAGCACATCCCTATGTGACTAGAGGCACAGAATGTCGTGGTCTCTTCCAATGCCTGAACCCAGATACAAAACCTCAGCTCTTTGCACCATCAGTTTAGCTGGGGGTGAGGCCACCCTGTTGTACCTAAAAGGAGATGCTCTCTTCCTTCTCGTTTTTGACTTGGAAATCATTCATTTTTGGCATAAATGAGACTTTCTGCCTCCAAGTTCATCTAATCTTTGCTAACAATGGTTAGAGAGTATTGAAATACAGGCAAAAAAAGCTAACTTCTTGGTAGGCTTACTGTGACTATGGTCAATATGGCTGGGATAGGGAACTAGGAACAGGAGAGCCACGTTTTTTCCACTTCTACTATTGATTCTCTCTCAGCAAGCTGTCAGCATCTCATTTTCCTGGGTTGTAAGATATAGGTCTGCTACTTTGCAGGGTGCTTTGAGTTATATGAGGGAAAAGTGTGATTTCTCTTTGAAGCTGCTTGGAGAAGCAGTCACGCACATCAGCAAAGAGATGCACCTCCTGTGTTAAGTCATTTGTATGCACATAAAGCTATACCAAAGCCAATGAGGAGGGCTGAGGAGGTGGATTTGCTTCGGAATTACGTTATTCACATGCAGACTTCACAAGGTGTTTAATTCTTTTTCTTTGCTTGCTTATTCTTTAACCTGGGATTACTGTACCATAAGTAGACGGAGTCAAACAACATCCTTTGCAGGGGATGAAAGTCTATTAGTAATAAACCAGAGAGAGTAGAAGAGAGCTTCAGCCTAGAGTCACCCTGTACAGTATGTGTGTTTCTAAGAGCACGTATGTGTAAATATGTAATGGCCATGCCTAAAACCAATATGGCCTGCTTGAACCAGCTGTGGGCTTCACAAAGGCAGAAAAAGAGAGAGAAATAGCAAAAGTTGGATAAGATCCAGCTCCTGGGCTTTGTGATGATTGAGGGGAATTAAGGTGAGGATAGCTTGAGCTGACACTGCTGAAGGAAGGGTATGGCTAGACACAACGTGTTGTGCAAAGAATTGTTAAGGAGTGGCAGAAAGAACTATTTAGCACAAAAACCACTGAAGCGAGCATGAGCAAGAGAGCTGCTTTTCTAGACGCATTCAGAACATCATTCAGTGTGGTGAGAGTTATGGAAAGTCTGGGTATAAGGAGAATGGAAGGAGAAAAATAGTTTAATCTGATACAAACTGAGCAAGAGAACATGCTTAACTCCCTGTAAACTGCTCTCAATCTATCTCTATACCTGACGGCATAGCTGCATAGCAGGGTGGACTTTGCTTCTGGAGAAATAGGAACACGTGTGAAGGTAAGAAAAGCAGCTCAATGTAAGAAATGCTCTTGAAAGGAAAGAGAAAGCCTTGTTTTGTAGCTGAAAGGAGGAAAAAGACATTGATTCCTGCCTGGCTTGTTTGAGCTACAGAGCAGTCTGGTCTGTGAAGCTGCTGTGATTTCAAAGATCATCTGTTCTACCCAGCCTCCTCTTGTGGGATGTAGCAGAAAGCTGTCAATCTATCTTAGCTTTACCCAAGTGAAGAGACAGGAAAGATATTCTTGAATTTAAAGTTCTTCTGTTTGAAGTCAGCAGTTTTCCAGAGTCTTAAAATGCATCTGCAGGAACAGCAGGGCAAGGCCTGGGTGCATTTGGAAGCTGATGGCATTAAAATGCATCCTTTTAAGCTTCTGGCTCAGCGTTGCAGATGAAAGCTGTTGCTAGGCTGAGGCTCATGCACTGGTTCCAAAGGTTCTTGCCTTGTTTAAGCTTTCTTATTGCTGCTCTAAAAAGATGAAGAATAGTTTTGTTTTCCAAGATAAAACACATCTGCAACACGCCAGACAAGAGACAACAACCATCTGTCCTCTTCAACACTTCAGACTTTTCTCAAGGGGAATTGTAATCTGCAAAGCAGGTCTACAAGGTGCTATGGCAGGTAGATTTTGCTCTGCACGCACATAGGAATAAGATGGGTGGAGTGAAAAAATACAATCTCTTTTTAAATTGCTTTTCTAGACACCATTATAATCACTGTACAAAGTAGTGGTCACAGATGCAGAACTTCTGTGGCTTTTATTGTTGCCCCTTTCTCATGTTTGGCTTTTGATTTAGCAGCCGCACAAAGAGATGAGTTTGTTGGCTATGTTGGGCCAGGGCCTCTCTAGCATGCCAGCACACATGGCATGAGTCTGAGCCATGTTGGCTCCCTTCAAAACCCCCAGGAAAAGTCCTGATCCTGGTCTGTCTCCTCTTGGTCATGGTGTTAAAGATGCCCTCCATCATGAGGACATTTATCTGTTAGGAAAGGATAGACATAACAAAACCATTTTACTTGGACCGGGAGCCACCTGCACCACTGTGAAGTCAACCAAAGGCATAGTATCGGCATTGCTGAGTTCAACATAATGAACAATTTCAGCAACAACCAGCTTAAAAAGTCATTTTGTGCTTGAGTTTCTTCAACAAGACCCAAGTTAAAGCCTAATGCATGTTAATTTCTAAGTGCTGCTGTAGTATCTGCTGTACACATCTGCTTATGACAAAGAGTTCTAGTCCCATAGACAAGCAAAATAACTTGTCAGCTCTGCTTTCCTCTGAGACAGTTTTTATTTAAGAGATGTTATTTTTCTGTAATTAAAGTTCCACAGAGTTTGAAAGTTGCATGCTCACAATGTGCAAGAATAGCAGGGGAGCACAATCCTGCTCTGGATCGCACAGGACTTCCACTGATGTCCTGGTAGGAGGGTCATTGCAGGCAGCTGTGGAAGGAAGCGTGGAAGGAGCATGCAAGGCTGCAGAGAATCCTGAGAAGCCATCAAAGAAAAAAGACAAACACCAGTGGTCCCTGTGCAATGTTTAGTTCACCAGAACAGGAGCATCAAAGCAGCTTTCTCCACCTCTTACACCATTTGAAAGTACATTGCAGTGCTTGAGGCTAGTCACCTATGAGGATGGACATCTAGAGTAAGGGCCCATTATATGATAACTGGCTTGGCTGGTGCTGGGGATGCTTCTCCAGCAACCCCAGAGAGCCCGTGGTGATTACACAGCATTGTTTGCTTTAAAAACAGATCCTCTTCCATGATGAATGGAATGGATTAATTCTCTCTTGCCATAGGGACAGCATCTTAAAACAAATAGCCATAACGAAGGCTGCTATAACCGACAGCATGACCAAGAGGAGGGTTTCAGCTTGCAATTGCATTTTGTGTGCTAACCACTTCTTGATCAGAATCCAGCCCTTGCTCTGATCTTTCCAGATCTTTTAGTTCTTCCTTGTGCTCTATTTCAGCAGGTCCCATCCTCAAACCTGCTGCACACATGCCTGTGGGCACACTGGGCTTGCCCACCTGCTCCTGCTGGTGCTTGTCTGGTTGGAATCCAGCCTTCCCCTGTTTTTCTGGGATACAGGAAGGGAAAGACAAGAAGGCTGGAATGACTCACAAAGACAAAAGGATTGTGCATGTTTTTCACACTCACTTTGCATGGCAGCCTCGCACATCCTCCAGCTGCCTCAAAAGCAAGCATCCCAGAAAGGAGTGTCTCTGCAAGCCAGACAAGCCAAGGGTATGTTGTGTTGCTGAATAACAAAGAATCATGATTTATGTCATTTGTGTATACACCTGAACAAGAAATGCTCTAAGCAGGACCTAAAATCTGTTCATTTTAAAGACAGCAGGCAGCAAGCCTTCAACATTTAAATTCTGTCTAAACCATAGAGAAGCTGCAGTGTGACTTATATCTAAGTCCACAACCAATAAGTTAGAGGTATTAAAATCAGGCAAATAGGAAGGCTTCCAGCTTTACTTAACTGAACTGGATTTATCTGAAGAGGAAGGCTTTCCATCTCAGTTGAGAAATAAGATCATATAACAAGCCACCACTGGAATGTGGAAGGGATCACAAAATTAGCCTTCCATCTTTAAATCAGAGTAGGCTCCCTTTCAAGCAGAGGAATGAACTTCTCAATCACTGACTCCTCACCCACGCAAGTGCTGGGAGCCATCCAAATCTTATTGCTTAAGGCAGTCCCAGCGACATAAATCACCAGCAGCTTCTAGCCTCATCCTTGAAGTTATGGTATCAAGCACTGAAGCAGCAGTGGTGAAGCTGAATCAGCATCAGGGGCTCTTTCCCTTTCACAAATGAACTACAAGAGTTGTTAATTCTGCAATAACAAAGACTTCCCCAAACAATCAAATGGACCCACAACCAGTTTTGTAGCACCTTAAACCAAAGCACCAAAAGCTTTTGGGATTTGATCTATGAAGATACCCAGCAGCTTTCACCTCTGCGGATCACTTCCCCAACTTATGTATCAGGCACTAATTCCAGCAAAAAGACGCTGACAAATAAATATCAGCACAAAATCTGTAGGTTTTCAATATAAAATTTGGAAGAAAATCTGATAGAGTGGGGCAAAGAGGGATCTGTCTGAAGCTGAGCAAAACTCCCAGCCTCAGCCAAAGATTTTCATCCTCTTTGTGCTGCTTCTTGTGGGTACAAAGTATCCTGGTCAGGGATGCGCCTAATATTTAATGTATGCCCAAGAGCAGATTGTGCCGTGGGGTTCCCCCTGGCCATGCCTTCTGTTGTGGTGTGTGAGAGCCCACTGAGCTCTGCTTTGTGCCCCCTGACAGAGGTCCCTACCCTCAACTGCAATAAAACTCCGCAGACTGTCTTGAACCACCGATAGGTGAGAAAAGGTTGCATTTTAAGGCTACGCTCATAGCTGATTTGCCTCACCCCTGTCAGGAGGTTGGGTGTTTGCTGCCTACACAAGAGCAGACTTGAGGCCGAATTCACCACTTGTCTGTGCAGCTTGCTCACCCACACACAGATACTTCTGGTCAAAAAGCCAGGTTCGTTGCTTGTTAATTTTAAATCAAATAACCTTCTACTTTGCTTGTTTGGAAACAAAGCTCAGCTGATTTCAAACCCAACAGAAATGTGTTAATGTTTTAGCAAAAATGCCCGTTGTTCTTTTTTTTTTTGTTCTGAAAGTATTTCCTTTTCTTGAGAAGAAAGCCTGCATTGTTATTGCAAGTAAACAAGACAAATGTTTGCAAATGGTTGAAGTCCATATGCAGTTTTGGTTTGGACAGAACCTTCTCATTCTGCCCGTCATGCAAAATCTGTTACTCTTCCACTGCTCTTTTTTAATGGCAGTAGAATCAAATCAGCAGAATCCAGCCTGAAAATGATGAAATAATACACAGAGTAAAATTAGATCCTCATATACATACATATAACGGTACTTGACTCCATCAGCACCTTGATGTTTACATATAAATGAGAATACGGTGATTTAATATTCACTGATGTATGAGGGCAAGTAGAGAAATACTTCAAATGTGGTCCAGATATTTAACTCGCAAGAACAACGTACTTAGGGAGCAAGGTCAATAGCTTCATTGCTGCCAGCCCTCTCCAGTGCAAACTGGGCAGCTGTGGCTTTTTGGGAGTGAGGAAACCTCACTTCTGGCAAAACAACAGCATGGCAAGTGAGCGTCGGGTAGTGATCACCCACAGCATTGCAGTATTCTTTTGCCCATCAGTGTGCTTGTGGAGTTAGTCCATGCTGAGCAATAGGGCAGTGCTTTTCAAAAGGGGCCAGCAGATCCAGGGTGGAAACCAGTGCCAGGTTTCCCAGTGAATCTGCAAGTTCCTGCTCCAATAACAGCCTGAATTTTTACCTAGTGATCTCCACCTCCACTGCCTGGGTGCATACTGGGTTTAGAGGAAACACAGTTTATCCCCAGTGGGGTTGATGTGCTGCCGCTGGATGATGCACATTCAGTTGCTGTTGGACTTGTTAGATGATGCACATTCATCTGTGACTGGACTGACATAACTTAAACCTCAAACTCAGCCTTAAACCTTAAAACTCAGCCTTTGCAGTGGGTTAGTGGTCCCTGGAGCTGAGGAAGAAGTAGGAGAGTAGAGATGAGAGTGGAAACCCTTCCATCTCTATTTTTGGTGGAACTATTCAATGGGAGGCTCTGTTACCTTTTACATGTTTCCAATATTCCACTGCAGGCTGAGGCGTTATTTTTAATGTCTGAGGTAAACACAGTGGAAGGAAAAAGAGAAATTTTGCCAGTGTTTGCTTAGCCTTACTGATATCCTGCAACTGCTGTACAGGGATTTACATTATGTGCCAAAGCTTGATGAGAATGATGGTTCAAGATCAACCCAGAGTGTGGGTGGATCCTGCCCCAAGACATATTTTTTCCTAACTGGAATTAGGATTTCCTTATTGAAGAGTCTACTTGCACTGCTTGTACATTTCGTGCACTGAGGATCAGGTTAAAGTAAATGCTATGAGGACTAAAAGCATGCCCAGGCAATCAGTTTAGTAACAATGACATTTCTGGGGCAGCTTTGGAGTAGATCACATCAGAGCAGCGATTGACTCCCCGCTATTTATGATAAAGTCAAGTATCTGATGGGAGGGAAAGACATAGGAGAGTTATGACTGACAGCCTTCCATTATCACAAATGCAAAAGCATTTGTAGAGTTGTCAAGCATGAGATACCCAGCATGCTGGATTTGTTGAGCAGATGTCATCAGATGCCACTGGTGTCTGTTCAGATAGCTGGGATTGTGGTTTACAGCTGGGGAGGATTTTCACCATGCACAAGCCTAGAAGAGGAGCTGGCACAAAAGGTGGTTGTTGGGTCCATGCCTAGACGTACCATAAGAGCCTGCCAGCCTGGTGAGCTCTGGTCAGCAGCCCATCCCAGACAGAGGATGGAGTAGCACAGGTAACAACTAAGCTTTCTGCTGGAAAGGATTTGAGTCCACCAAATTGAAACTCACTTTAAAAACATGATTCACGCTATGAATGTCTCAGTGACATTTTAATAACTTGAGGATGGCCAGAGAGCAGAAAGCACGCTGCACAATTCCCATCCTCTTGTCACATCTGTGATGAGTTAATGCCATGTGGTATATTCATAACACATTCACTCTCAGTTTATTTCTACTGAGGTCAACCCACGATACAGCAGCTTATTTTTGAAGATGATTTGAATCGTCTTAAATATGTGCTGAGGAGCAAAACCCCACCTACATGGGTGAGCTCTGCAGCTGCACAGCAATGTAAGGAGAGCATTATAGCGTGATGTCCCTAATGGGATTGGGGAGCTCCAGCTCTCAGTCATTCAACACTGGTTGCTGTCCCTTCTAGGGTCAGGAAAAAAGCCCACAGGACTTTCTTTTTGGGTGCAAAATAAGCAAACATTGCACTATGCACCTTCTTTGCACTTGATATCCATGGAGATATCTGATGGGAAAGTGGGAACCCGCCCTGATAAGGAATTGTTCAGGCATGACTGTGATTGCTTTAAAAGCTGTGCAAAGTTGGTCCTTCCTTCTCAGGTAGCTCCCATGAGGATAATTGCTGCAATATCTTTCACTAATCTTGTGTCAGGGAGGAAGTTTGATCACTCATGACCTCAAATACATAGGTTCTTAAGAGACTTGAACCAAATATATTTCAAATTAAGCGTACTTCTCTTTCCATTCTCTGTAGAACAACGCAATTTGCCTGAGTTGGAAAATAATATTTGAAAACTGCTGATGGAGATGGGAAATCTTGGAAATAGTTTGTGATAAATATCCCATGGAAACTGAAAAAAACTCGGATATCTATGCTAAAGCGTTTACATGGGAGGAGTACGTAAACTGAATGAAGTGGTATTTTCTGTGATTCCAGGACTGATAAATCAGGAAAGCCCAGTGCAGCACAAAGCAGTATCTCCCCACTAGCAACTGAGAAAGCAAGGCTAAAAATAAATGGTATGCAGATAAATACAGAGATGTTAAGTACACGAAGCTGTTCCTGGGTCTTTGTAGCTGTTGATTGCAACAGTGAAAATCCCAATGCAAAGGGAATCTTTTAGCACCGTGCTGTCTCAGTCCAAGAACTGAAATTACCAAGTATTTTTAGTAGGTGTTTTGCACCACAAGTAGCCCATTAGAAGTTGTGCATTTGCAATACACCAAGAATAGCAGTTGAAGGAACAAGACTTGAGCCTATTCTTAGAGGGGTAAGTAACCAGGTTTGCTACAAGGGTCCACCTCATTTGGGGGGAATGTAGAGGGTGGACACAAGTTGAAGTTTGGGCTGTGAGGATGGCTGTGGTACTGAGAAACTGCAGAGCTGTGTCTTATGCAGCCCTAGACACAGGGTAAAAGTTAAAGCCTTTATCATAGTGCACTGCTCTGGGCATCCCATTTTCAAACTGGGTTGTAGCAATTTTAGAGGTCCAAAAATCATAAAATCATAGAATAGTTTGGGTTGGAAGTGACCTTTGAAGGTCATCTAGTCCATATGTTGATAGAGGATGGTTTTTGTCACCTTTCTGGAGCCATATTCTCTATTTACCATGAAGCGCTCTGCAAGGGGCTTGGAAGAAACTATCAAAGCTATAGAACTGACCTTCAAAGCTTTCCTGTGTGTCAGAATTAACATCTTGGACTCAACCAGAACTGGGTCTTTTAGGGCACCCAACATGTCCAGGGAGCAGAGCAAGCGCTGTGCAGCTGGTCAAAGCCAATTTGATAGCTCCGTGTGTCTGGGGTGTGTGTACCTAAATCTGTGTTAAACTTCCATTTAGAAAGTGTGGCTGAAATGTCTTCCCAGATTGCCTCTTTTGACCTCTAATCCCATAGACTTTTCATCTTTTCATACATAAAGTGGGAAGCTGTCCTGGTTCAGTGCTCAGTAAGGATGGAGCTGTGAATGGGGAAGAGGATGAGGTGCCTGGACATAGCCACTTTTCTTGTCCTCTTCTAGTTCACAACCTTGCTGGTCATTTACAGGCTCAAACTCACCACCATTTTCTAATGAATTATGTACACAGGCCATTATAAAAACAAGATTGTGGGATAATAACTGTTAAATTTCAACTCATTTAGATAAAGCCTATCAGCTTGCTGAGGTCCTACTGTAGACTGCAGGGGCAGGAAACAGTCACACGAGGTGTTATGAATTGAACCTAGCAGTTGTCTAGGAAATACTCTATAAGAAAGAGTCATTTGAGTACTAGAGAGGCAAGAAAACCCCCAATTGCTTCTACCATTTCACAAAGATTTTTCTGCTTGCTACCAGAGCTGCAAGAATTTTTAAGCAGGTTGCCATGGTTTGCGCTCACAACTCCAAATGATGAAGCCATTATTATTAGTCTGAAGATTTCAACTGAAAAGTGGTTCCTCCAGTGCCCAGAAGGTTATGGAGAGAGAACCAGAGAGCTTGGAGCATTGGGAAGGCCATGGGGGAATATCGAAAATATTTGTTTTCCTGCACACGTAATTGCTGCCTTCAGAGTTACCATTAAAGAAAGCAGTTTCAGACTGGAAGGTTTAAATAGGATGTGGAACCGTAACGCTAGGTAATGTTAGTTAATTGCAGAGCTGTAACACTACGCGGTATTTCAGCGGCCCTAAAACATAAGTCTTAGTTCAGTAAGCTTTAAGATTTGTTATTCTTTGCCTTATCACTGAGTTGTAACATCATCTAGGTGGTTATCTCCGTGAGGTTTAAATTTCCAATCTATTAAAGTAATTTTGGCTATCTATTATTTCTAGGCCATTGAGGAAATGTTAAAATGAAAATTATACCAAAGGGAATAAGTTCTGTTCCAAGTACAGGTTGAAAACATCTCAGTAGTAGAAAGCAGTAAGGTTTCAGGGGAAATGAAATGACTGATAATAGTCATTCAAAGTGACTTAAAATGATTAAAGCAGCTTGAGTGAGGTAACGTGAAAGATTTTTTCCCCCACTAATGTAATGGAGAATTTGCAGTGCATGATTTAGACAGCTTCTACTTCCGAGCTGGTTTTGTACGGCTGAGTTAGACTTTTAGCACTGTATTACAGGAATGGCAAATTTCATTTTCACGAGTACAGAGGAAGACCAGCATCCATCTTTGCACAGCCATCCACTCAATTTAAATAGAGCTATGTGGTGCAGGAGAATCAGTGAATGTAGGCATTTGGGAACAGCAGTGAACCCAGCTGAAAAGAGACTTCTATATTAAGACCTCCTGGATATCAGCTGGACAAATCATCATCAAAACTTAAATTCATGCGGTTGTGATGGGCAGAAGCAGCAATGCTGTGCTTTAGCCAAGCTGAGTGTCGTTCATCTTGACTTATGGACTGACTGACCAACGTATTTCTATTGCAGCACTGAGGTTTTCGTCATTCAGTGTCTCCTCCTGCCGTACACCCCATGCCCATCCTTGCTACTGGGCTTTGGATGGAGCTGAGTGAATGTGGGCTTGAGCCCTGTGACTGTGAGTGAAACCAATCCAGGGAACAAACCCCATTTATACCTGTGGGTACAGAAACAGCAGTAGCACCAAAACCTTGGAAAAAACCCAAACCAAAATCCAGCCCTTAATGTTAGTTCTGTTTAGTTTTTAGTACAATAGAAACAGTTGATTTTATTAATTTTTATGGCGCTGTTGGGAAATTTAATAGTCCTATAAAAGCCAGTTTAAACCTCTCTAATTGTCTTATCTCTTCAAATAAATGCATACTCTGGGAATTTTAAAACTGGAGACTATCAACTGGATAGAGCCATTACTATGAATAATTCTGCTCTTACAGTGATACAGAGCCTCAACACAATAGACAATAGCCTCTGTGG
Organism: Psittacula echo; assembly: GCF_963264785.1. Lineage (NCBI taxonomy): Eukaryota > Metazoa > Chordata > Aves > Psittaciformes > Psittacidae > Psittacula > Psittacula echo. The sequence goes on from NC_137743.1 coordinate 4,368,224, forward strand.
TTCGTATGGGGGTGAATATGCCAAGGCTCACTAAAAGGGATGTTTTGTTCATTGGCCCCTGTCTGCTAAGGGCTCCTTTGGAGCTGCCACGTGTGCAAAGCAAATTGCAAGGCACCCAGGCTTCTGGTCAAACGAGCAATTTCAGGGCAAGTTGTTTAGAAACAAATAATTCAGTCATTTAATGTATTTTCACATAGTAAAAGTGGTTAGATGCTGGGAGGGATGAATGGCACGTTCAGTGAAAAGAACAACCGGCCTGGGGCCACTGGAGGTGAGGCTTAAGGAGGTGGAGGTATGGGAAGTTTTATAGCAGGGCACAGACTTTTAAGGCTGAGAGTCCAATTTTAAGCAGAGAGAAGAGGAAAACGGACACTTCAGTGCAGTGCAGGGCTAAACACCCCTGCCTACATACCCTCAAAAATGTCACTATGTGGTCATACAAAGTCTTGATACAGTATGGTATTTTTAAAATGAAGTATGTCAGATGTGCACAATACGGGCACAGCTGTATCTACAATACAGGGAGAGCATGCATCACTTCCAACACAACATACACAAGAGTGTGTTCCCTAACTCAGTTTTCTTCTTTTTTGTATACCCACAGAGCTACAATGTAGAGATAACCACTACATGAAAATGACTGCCGGCCCTGTTTTGCTGTGCTGCTGTTTTTGTGTCTCTCTGATCATGGCAAGGGGGCTGGAACTGGATGATCTTAAGGTCCTTTCCAACCCTAACTATTCTATGATTCTATGATTCTATTTCAAAAACCAGCCAAGCCCTTCTAGCTCACCCCTTCCCTTTGCTAACAGCAGGCAGCACGGCCCAGCTTCACCCTCGCATGGAGCCCATGTGCCCTGCTTGACCTACCAGCCATCACCCTGGTCTCTCAGGGGTTGCCACTACCATGGGTACCCAGTCTCCTGCAAATAGGGCTTGTCTTACAGCTCCTTGAAGCAGTGTTTTTCTCATAGGTCATGCTCTTGCTAAGTTATTCTTGCTTCTGATGATGTTTTTCACAACTGCATTCCCTTTCTGAGGCAAATGAGACTTTTGAGGCAGGGACAGTAATGAGGAGGTTTTGCCTTCTGGGATCATCTCTGCTGCTGACAGAAGTTGCAAGACAGATATGTTTCATGCTCTTCTGCATGCTGAAAAGAGAAAAAGAGAATGAGAACAACAGGTCCTGAATGATGTTTCTGTCTTTCTTCATGAGATCAAATGGCTCCTCAGCCTTCCCAAGAGCTGGCTGGTACCAGGGCTGCTGTACACAGGCTGGAGCTGGAAGGATACGCAAGGACATGGGGCAAATAGGTGACAAACAGTGAAAGAGGACATCCTGGGCTCACTCTGCATCCTCCAGATGTTCTTCTGAAGTTCTTGCAAAACCTCTTTGTATATAGGCCAAAGCTGTGTTGTATGGGAATGGGTTGGGTTAGACCCGTATCTGTGACTAGTGCGGTTGCTGGTCGCCCTTCTCCTTCCCCTCCTCTGCCTGCTGAGCCAACAAGCAGATACAAGCTAAATACTTTTTTAATGATTTTTAATTTCAGAATGCAAGACACCATCTGTGGCATATCCTGTTTATGTCTACTGCTCCTCTGCAGACTGCAAACTGTTGTGCGTGTCAATGCGGAGCTTCTCCACTTGATGAACTTCAGGTTTGTTTTCTTTGGTTTTTTCCCCCATAATAGTGCAGAAAGAAAGTAAATTCCAATTGCAGGGCTATTTCTGAAAGCGTTCTTGGCACCTGTGTTGGAATCTTGTCTCAAAGAGGAAGCGTTAGGTCCACAGTACCCAAAGGCAGATGTCCTGATGAATTGCTCATAGAGTTGGTTGAGCGGTAATTCATCCAGCGACGTGTGGAGGACTCGGTACCTCTCTTCCAGATAATTGAACTTTAATTTATTTAAATTTAATGGAAAACCATATGGAGAGGAACAGAAAGCTAATTTAAAGCACTGCTCAAAGCAATCAATATGTTAACAGATTCCTTCAACTTATCACACTTGGTTGCTGAAAAATGTTTCAAATGTATGGGTTTTTAAACTGGTATTATGAAAACACGGGGTTTCTGGCATGTTGTATTCAGAACTCAAGAGCAAAAATAAGCCTCTGTTGTGAAAGTGAAAATGTACTTTAAAAGCACAAATTGTTTTATTAGAAGTGGGAATGACAACTAAGCTATAGTTCATCCAAAAATCCACAAATCAGAAGTCTTCTCAGAAGACATGCATAAGTCCTAAAGGGTTCAAATCACTGGCTTTCATACAGCCCAGAAATAAAAGCAGAAAATTAGTTGTATGGATTACATGAACAGATTGAAATTGTCAGTAAGAAAACACAAAGGAGCCCTTCAGTGTAAATGGATTAAGTACAGATTAGAGCAGGAGAATGCAAAATTACCAATTATGTACTTCAAAGATGAGAAACAAACTTTTGTCAGTTTTCGTATTTTCCTCATTGCTTTGGCACACCTCAAAGTCAGTTCTTTCTAGATTGGGCTTTGAAAACAGACTTTCAACAGATTTTTCAATGTCAGAGTATCTAATATCTCTTCATCACGAATTGTAGTGATAGGGCAAGAGGTAATGGATTCAGACTTAGACAGGGGAAGTTCACGTTAGATATAAGGAAGAAGTTCTTTACTGGGAGGGTGGTGAGGTGCTGGCACAGGGTGCCCGAAGAAGTGGTAAATGCTCTATCCCTGGCAATGTTTAAAGTCAGGTTGGATGGAGTCTTGAGTGACACGGTCTAGTGCGAGGCCTCCCTGCCCATGGCAGGGGGTTGGATCTTAAAGGTCCTTCACAACCCAAGCTGTTCTATGAGTCTATGATTCTACGCTTTTACTCTTAAATGCTGATCTTCAAACAGTGACCATCTCCTGTCCCATATTCAAATGTTTATACTGATTTGCTCTCAGCAAGGCATAATTCAATTTACTTACATTAGACAAACGATCTGTAGGCAATTTAAGATCCTAGAAAATAATAAATTCTCTAATTATATTTTATCTTATAAAAACATAATGTTTTGGTGATGTCAGTGAGCTGTGAGCTTTATATATGCAGTAATTTACACTACAGTTTAATCTCTGTGAAGCTTGAAGCGTGCAAACTCTAAGAATAAGTAAAAGCCTGTTCTTTCAGCAAGTTTAATAACTTGAGATTGTTAAGAAGGCTGGAAGCTGAAAGGAGCAGTTACTCCCTGCAATGAAATGTTAACAACCAGTACAAAGTCTTATGGAAATTCTATAAATAGTCCTCAGTCTAACCTCACTGAGGGCAGGTCTGACTTCTCTGTGGCTTTTTAAAAACAAATTATTTTAAGCAGCCTTTTTTTTTTTTAAAGGTATTTTTTTTTCTTTAGTAAGCAAATGATCCTGCAGCCTTTTTCATTATCAGAGGCCTGGAATTCATTTCAGATTTGCCAAGTCCTTTCCCAGAAACTTATTAGCACGGTGGTACAGCTCTGCAGAGATTAATAGCTCCAGAGGAAAAAGAGCAAGTAATGGCTACAGTAGCTTTCTTTTTCTTTCCCTTTTTTCCTTTCTTCTTATAATGTAATATTCTGTTTCTTCGTATCTTTTCCCCCTGGATTTGTTCTCTCTTGGGATAGTCTTGACTACAGAGCAACAGATAATGAAAATCCTGAGGTCCTGCAAACGCTGCTTATTTCTTGTGAGATCAATGTAATAGTAAAACTCATGGATGCCAAATGAAAAGGAAAGACTCTTTTAAATAAAATGCATCATAAAGCTGGTATAATTAAAGCATTTGTTTTTCAGTGCCTAGTCTGCTGCAAGCAATTTCACCTCCAGTATAACATTGAGGAGCTGGAAATTGTATTTTCTATGAGCTTTTTAAGGCCCTATGGAAAAAAATCATTATGATCAGTAAAAAACCTTAAAGCCATTAGAACGCCAGCATACCAAAGGGAGAGGACCAAGCCAACAGCAGCATTCCAGGATGCCTCCAATAGCTAAGACATTGTGTTGTGTGATGCCCATTTGACCGTGTTGAGAACTTATGGCTGTGTAGCTTTGACTGTCCACACCATCTGCATCCTGAAAACAGTTCTGAATACAATGGGGGGTGGCATCGCACCTCTCCAAATATCCCAACCCTGCTGATTTGGTAGAAGGCAAGCAAAACCTCTCCAAGTCAAAAAGTCCTTGTGCTCTTTCAAGCAACCAGCAGCCAGAAGAACCAAATTCCTTAATAGCCTAAATATGGTTCAATCAGAATTCATCAACAACTACTCAACAAATCTTCTTTCAGCTCCTTGTGGGGAAAACCATCTTTCAAAGCCTTTAATTTCTAACTTGAGGATTCTTTCTGTTCTGTTACCAAATCCCACCCAGAAAGCTGTAAAGATCCATCTTAAACCAGTTTTGGTTCCTTCTTCCACCACTGTGTTTGATGGAGGGTTTCTAAAATTCAGCTTGGTGATTACAGACCTTCTAATTTCGCACTTGAATGTATTCAAGACCAATATATGCACCTATATCTATCTATCTATATACCTCCACTTGATCTTGTACTACCCTTCAAATAGATAATTCTTCTGGTTACACCAAAATGATTTTAACAGAAAATTATCGTATCTTTCTTGGTCTTTAATCTCCTGTCTTTCTCTGTGGTACCTGAGCAGCTGAGTTAGTTGAGCCACTGGCTTTGGCTGCAAGACATGAGCCACTCTACTGATTTTACTTTCCACTCTTTCTGCAGTTCTGGTGGACCCGTGCCTACTTATTTAGCCCTTCTCAACTTATAGTGGGAAATCAGGGGCACTGGTAAGGGACAATCAGTGTGAGAGCGTTGCTTTATTTGTTAAGCAGAAACCTTGTGACAATAATGATGATGGCTTTATGAAATTAGTGGTGTAAGTGGTTGAAGTTATGAAAGGAGCAGGCAATAATAGGATTTTAAATGACTAATTCACATAGGATTTCAAAGGCTTACTCACAGGCTAAATTGCTCTTTGTATTTTTGTATGGTAAGTAGTGAAGTGGTTTCTTTTATTTATTCAAGTCCTCCTGTTAGAGGCCTATACTCAAACATTGAGTGTCCTGTAACTTTAGACACCTGCCTTTGGAAATTGTTTCACAGCAGGAACCTCATTAAGCATCATTTGAGATTGACAGTGAATGTTTTGAAACACCATAGGCTTCCTGTCTGCCTTAAGCCTTCTGTCAGCTTGGCTGTGTAAACATGCACAGCAGAGGGCTGATGGCCATGTGCTTGGCAAGGGGAAGGTACCACGGGAAAGTAAATGGGAGGCCAGCACTGAGTCCTGATGGCTAAGTGATGAGAGATGAGACTTGGCCAGCAATGGGCCACTTGCTACAGCTCTGCACTTCCCACCTCTGCTTGGAGGGCAGTGGGTGTTGGGGCTCATGCATACCTGCAGCTGAGGGATCAATTCCTCTCATCCTCATCTTCATTCTCATCCTTTGCAGATGTGACTTGCTCATCTCCATTCTGCTACCCTGTATCTCAATTTTGTGAGGGGAGAGGTGGATCAGAGCCTCCAAGGTGGAGGGGTAGAGACAGCATCAATGCTGAACATGTGGTTGTGATGTGATGTGATGTGACACTCAGGATGTGATGGAAGGGTTGCACAAGTCACCACTGACTCATGATCTGAAAACTGTATCATTTGCTGATTCTTGTACCAAGGAATGATAATGAGCAAGGCATGGGCCTTTGAGGGATCCAACACTTCAAAATCCCTGTAGCTCACCAGCAACCAACTGTGTCTTCCCTTGCATATGTCACTTTAACCCTGTTTAGTGTTAATTCTTCAGGGCAGCCATTCCACAACTTGTCCTTCAAGAGGAAGAATAATTGATGAATTTTTCATTAAGGAAATATGCAATAAGTTAATATTCACAAGTATGACCTGAATAAGGTAAATGGAGAAGGGCATTTGCATTGGGGCTTGCTCTTCTAATAACACCACTGTGATTCCCTTCATCTCCTGAGAAGGGAATCCTGGAATGGTTTGGGTTGGAAGGGACCTTAAAGCTCATCCACTTCCAACCCCTGCCATGGGCAGGGACACCTTCCACTAGAGCAGCTTGCTCCAAGAACTGCTTGATTCTTTCTGGTGCACAACTTCATCTCCTGAGAACCAATGTCACAGGACTCTCAGCAAGCTGCCGACCTTGGGTATGTTGGGTGTGCTTCCAACAAGTGAATGCAGGTGTCTACAAACTGATAGTAATTCATAGTTGGGCAGGTACAATCACAACTGAAGCGTGGAATTCCTCCGCATGCTGGCAATGTGATTAATTACCTTGTCTTTAAAGATTTAAAGCTCATTGAAAGGAAAATCACAAACCTCTGGCTCAAAGTATCGTGGGGCCTCCTATAATTACACAGCTTAAATGAAAATGCCAAACATAGCAATGTTGAGCCACACAGAAGATGGGATCGCCTCTTCCCACAATCACAACCAGAGCTGTGGTTGGCTTTCCAGGCAGCTGGTCGCAGGCTGGAGAGCCATGTGTGTTGTATGTGTTATCATAAGGCTTTGATACAAGCCCAAGAGGAGCATACTGAAGCCTGAAATGACATGCTGTACAAACAAAAGGATGCATATGGAGGTTGGAGAACACACTGGGGAGAGGCAGGGATAAAGGAGCTCCGACTGCTGCTTCCAGGTTGTGTGCACAGCACCTGGGAGCTTCACATCTCAACGTGTACATCTGTGGCAAAGCAATTCAACCTGTGGCTCCGGGGGGGGGGGGGGGCAAAATACTCTGAGTTTAGTAAATACACTGAAGTCTCTCCAGAAGATGTGGATAACATCACATAACACCGCTAGGGACTTCCTTAAACTGCACACTGCACATGGGATTAAAAATAGTTTATGGATATGTGCTCCACTGTCAGCTACCTACAACAGAGAATGTATGCAAACTCCATGTACAAACTGAAGGCAGCATGAAACCTTGGTATGTTGGGTCCTGCCATGTCATAGAATCACAGAATCCCAGACTGGTTTGGGTTAGAAGGGACCTTTTAAGGCTTTAGCCCATCCAGTTCCAACCCCCTGCCATAGGCAGGGACACCTTCCACTAGAGCAGGTACTTCTGGATCTCTTCTCTGGCAGGTTAAAGCCATTCCCCTTGTCCTGTCCCTACAGGCCCTTGTCCCAAGCCCCTCTCCAGGTTTCCTGCAGCCCCTTTAGGCACTGGAGCTGCTCTAAGGTCTCCCCTTCAGGAGCCTTCTCTTCTCCAGGCTGACCCAGCCCAGCTCTCTCAGCCTGGCTCCAGAGCAGAGCTGCTCCAGCCCTCGCAGCATCTCCGTGGCCTCCTCTGCACTTGTTCCAACAGCTCCATGTCCCTCTTGTGCTCTTGCCCCAGAGCTGGATGCAGGATTGCACAGGGGGCTCTCTATAGCACAGTAAAGGGGGAGAATCCCCTCCTTCGACCTTTCATTATGCTTATGTCTGCAGTCCTATAAAGTGTTGCAAGTGCTTCTGACTCGGGCTTTTTAACGTCTTAAAGAGCGACTATGAACATTAGTAAAATAGTGAAGATACATTTTCTCCCATAAACCTGCATCTACGCATGGTGTCTGAGTGCATTTACATAATTAAAACGAGGAATGCAGCATAAGGAGTAGCGCTAATGGATGACTCCCCTCACCCTTTACAACCAAAGCACCATCTGTCATTTACAAAGAAAGCTGGCTTTTCAACTAACTTAATTCGTTATTAGAATTTACTATTTTTCATTTCCATGGCAGAAAGCCTGTTCTGGTTCCTAAGATACAATTTGGGATATATGAATCAAGTGGTGCAGAAAAATGACAGATGTCTGTTGAGTAGAATAATGAGTGTTGCTGGCATGTGCCTCTGCCCAAGCAATGCACTTAGCTCTGGAAAACCTTGCTCAAGTTGGGAAACCCATGTGTGCCTGACCCTCCATCTACCATATTATGTGGATTGCCCACACAGAGCAAGTCCTTTCCTCCTTAATGATTTCCTTCCCATCTTCTGAACCTTCACTCTCACTTAGTCCTCACCTTCTTGTCTGAGTCCTGTTTGGAAACAGAAATGCCTGCAGTTTTCCAATGCCTGGAGTTTTCCAGGCTGTATGGAAAGGTTGGTTAGTTCGCTGTGATTTGATGTTGTTTTCCTTCCTCAGTGTGAGCACATGTGTTAGACAACCTGGCATAGAGAAAGATGAGGGGAGGAGAGGCTGAGGTGTGGGTCTGAAGCTGGAGCAGGGTGCTATTATGGTAAGGGAACAATCTGTTCCTTCAGCATTTCTGCTCCTATTGGGAAAAAAGGGATGCAAAAGAAATAAACCAAGCCTGGGCTCTCCAAAGCTGACATGTTTTCAATCCATTCTCTTTGAATTTCCTGGGGGTAACGCTGCCAAGCAGAGCATCTGTCCTCAAAGTAGACAGCCAAAGTGAAGCAATGCTGTCCTAATGAAGATGACAGGAGCGACAGTTTCATCAGCAGATGAAACTGGGGACCACATCATCCTCCCCAGTTTCTTTATTAAACTTGTTTCTATCTCCTTTTGTACTTTGCTTTCTACCCATAGTTCTTCTGCCTGTGCCACCTCAGTGTCACACAGGGTTTTATAACTCTTGTCACGTAGCTCCTTGCCCTCATTTTATGGACAGGGTGAATCACAGTGAGACTGGGATCTCTCTTGTGAGCTCTGTGGCCACTGCTTTACAGATGTGCACTTCGTGATGCACAAAGACAGCAAGCAGGGAATGAGACCTGGGCTTTCCAAGTGCCCCTGACCACCATGGATGCAGCGGATCAGAAATACTCCATGGGCAGACCTTTACAGCACAAACAGACACGGCTTTCTGAAGCACCAGGAGGTTCATATCTCTGGGTTAATATCATAGAATCATAGAAACCCAGACTGGTTTGTGTTGGAAGGGACCTTAAAGCTCCTCCAGTCCCAACCCCTGCCACGGGCAGGGACACCTTCCACTGGAGCAGCTTGCTCCAAACCCCTGTGTCCAACCTGGCCTTGAACACTGCCAGGGATGGGGCAGCCACAGCTTCTCTGGGCACCCTGTGCCAGCGCCTCAGCACCCTCACAGGGAAGAGCTTCTGCCTAAGAGCTCATCTCAGTCTCCCCTCTGGCAGGTTCAAGCCATTCCCCTTGGCCTGGCCCTACAGGCCCTTGTCCCAAGCCCCTCTCCAGGTTTCCTGCAGCCCCTTTAGGCACTGGAGCTGCTCTCAGGTCTCCCCTTCAGGAGCCTTCTCTTCTCCAGGCTGACCCAGCCCAGCTCTCTCAGCCTGGCTCCAGAGCAGAGCTGCTCCAGCCCTCGCAGCATCTCCGTGGCCTCCTCTGGCCTCGCTCCAACAGCTCCACGTCCCTCTTGTGCTGCTGCCCCAGAGCTGGATGCAGGACTCCATGGTGGGGGTCTCACAAAATATCTGTCCTTTCAATCTATCCCTATTCCAGCCTGTATGGACCAGCTCTATGGCAGTCTCCCATGAGTGAAGCTTTTCCATTGCTGTTCCCAATACTTGAGCCTTCCTCATTCCCTGGTTTCTGCACAAAGCCGACGGCTCTTGTAAGACACAGCAAGAAATTCCTGTGGTGGTGTTTCAAAGTGCCAGCACATGTGGACTGCGCTCTGGGTGCATATTTTTACTGTTTCCATTTCAGCATGATTTAAGGCTGTGGGGAAAATAGTTACAAAGGGTAAGGAAAAAACCCAAAACCCCAAATTCTCCAAGACTGCTGTGGTTGGGCAGCTTAATTTCATACTTAGCAATCACAATCTGCACTGAGATAATTAGCCTGAAAAGTCGAAAGAAAAGAGCCAGATGTTTCCAAACCTGTTCAGCAGAGATTCTGCCTTTGATAGTGACAATTTAGCATATGAAATGAAAATGTCCATAGCTGGAACTTGAGTTTAATTTCTGAGTTAAAGGAAATCATCATAGGAAGAAGCTGCCTCAGAAGAGAACAACTGGTTTGTGAAAACCAGCACATAAAAGGCACAGTTAGGTAAAAAATTAATGAGTTTTGCCCTCTGTAGAGTTTAAGCCCTTGCTACAACAGAAAGGCCGTTAGAGTCTGTGATAAACTATTACTGCACACAAAGATAAAAGCAAAAACATCCTGTACTTTTGATCTATTTCTATTTTGAGAAACAGATGAAGTGTATATGCCATCCATGCCTATCAGTGAATTTGAAGGAAAACATACAGAAAAATCATGATACTTGAAGTTTTTCAGCTGAATTTTCAGTGTTTTTCATTTCATTTCGATACCGGACTAGGATGAAGCCAGCAAATGACACCATGAATTACCCCGGCTGAAGATCTTATCCCATTTGTTTATATTTGTTTGTGGAAGTCCAGTTCCCAGGGAGCAACCAAAACGATTGTAGGAGGATTGAGAAAGAAAGGAGGTAATTATGAAAGAAGCAACTAATTGAGATTCTAGACTATTGGAAAATCCCAATGCCACAGAATATGCAAGGTCAGGTAACTAAGAAACAGTCAAATTAAATTTACTTTCCCCTTTAGCTTTCCAAGAAAACCTCTGCGGCCACAGCACATTTCAGACCCAGAGGAAAATTGCATGGAAATATTATGTGCGCTGCAGAGAAAGGGCTTATTTAAGTGCTTTCTCAAGGGCACTAGACTATTGCTCTGAATGACACAGGTATCTTCCAATTGCCAGAATAGAAATCAGTAGAACACCAGCACACGCAGCAATTAATGTGCTAATCCACCCTTATGTGGACATACAACAAAGGCAGAGTTGCTCTGAGTCCTCTCTGTGGCTGACCTCTCATACTGCACTGCTGTAATCCAATACTTAATGTGAAACGTGTGGTCATGAATAAAATCTCTCTGGACCAGTCAAGGAGAGGAATGTCTGCAACTCTGCCAGAAGGAAAGAGGTTACCATGTTCAGCAGTCTTTATTATATTATCTAAGTGACTACTGGGAGAGCAGAGCAGGTTATGTCCTAACCCAGTGGCAAGCTGGTGTCAGAGCTCACCCTCTGGCCAGTAAGGCACTGATGTATGTAATCTCCATGTCCGTGAGCTGTATTAATCACTTCCCAGCTGGAATCAGTGACTGGAGTATCATAATGCAATGGTTCACTGCAATGTCACATATTGTGATGATTTCCTTTCTAACAGCATCCGTAATTCAGACACAATTCTTACTGGTTTATTTTCCTCATAAAATAACCTACTGAGCAGTTTCCACATATGGCTGAAGTTACCTGGAAGGATTTTTGTAATAAACTGTTGTGTGATGACATAAAAATCCCTTGCAGCTACAATTCCCCTGCACAGATGACAGTCCTCAAGCAGTTGTTCTCAAATTGGCCTTGTTTTCCATCTTCCTTTCTCTAAGACATGTATACCTAGATTTCTATGAGCAAGCTAACAAAGTCCAGTTGAGGGTCAACCCATTCCCTAAGCAAAACTGACCCAGATCTAACTTTAGCAGCTCCTGGTATGCCATAGTGCTGTTTGACTCTTTAGACATTTGCAGTTCCTAGTCCCATTTCATCTCATCCCTCTCATCCTTTGCTCACAGCTGACAGCCTCTGCAGTCTCTCTCATCACTGTTCACTCTACCCAGGGTCTTCTTTTCAGTGTGCTGCTCAATCTCATCACAGTCAATGCCTCTTCTCCACAGCAGTCCATCTGACACAAGTGTGCTACCTTTGTCTTGGAGGCTCTTCATTAGTGAGTTGCCCCCAGTGCTCAGACAAGCTAGAATCATCATAGAATCCCAGCCTGGTTTGTGTTGGAAGGGAGCTTAAAGCTCATCCAGCTCCAACCCCTGCCACGGACAGGGACCCCTTCCACTGGAGCAGCTTGCTCCAAGCCCCTGTGTCCAACCTGGCCTTGAACACTGCCAGGGATGGGGCAGCCACAGCTTCTCTGGGCACCCTGGGCCAGCGCCTCAGCACCCTCACAGGGAAGAGATATTAAGCTTTCACTCCTTCCCTCACTGGCTGGTTTTCTCCCTTCCCCACCCTGCCCACATTCACTGTACCCACCTTTGCTCTATCACCCACTGCTTTCTCCTGCTTAGTGAGTGACAAATACTTCTTTAAGTTCTGTACCAGAGTCCTGGTGCTGCTGTAACATGCCTGGCCAATGCACAGCCATCACATCACTCAACCCACGGGGTCAGTGTTTTATCAGGTGATACCAGTGAAGATAGGCAAAAGGGTAACAGCCTCAGCCTTAAATATCTTTAAAGTAATTTGCTATTATTATCTTGTCTAATGATAAATACCCCAGATGCCTAGCAAAGCTGAATATTGCTCCTACTATAGCAGAATGTAGGTGGTACACCCTCCAGATCGCTGCAGCTCCCAGATCAAAGATAGCTGAGAAAGACTGATGGATGCTAATTCTTTCTTCATACATAGCTGAATGAAACTGTGCAAGTAGAACCAATTTGCTTTTCAATACTAGCAGATAATGTGATTCACGGAACTAAAAACATCTTCAAAGGACATTCTCTTTAGATCCTTGAAGAAAAGTGCTGAGACCACACTGTCTACTGGTGTGTATGCATTTCTCTGCGTTTGCAAACAGTATTTTCCCTTCTGTGTCTTTCAGATTTTGAAGTTAACACTGAATTTTGCCAGTCTGAAGAGTAGAACTTGTTCTTTTATTGACATCTCTTTGCTGTTATATGTTATGCTGCTGATATCTCTTTCACTGATATCTCTTTTATTGATATCTCAACTGCTGTTGTCTCACCCTACTCGGTTAAAGCTTCGAAATTCCCTGTGAGGCAGGAGAGAATTAGCTTCATTTTTAAAGGAAGACAATTGAGATTCAGAGACTGACTTATCTAAGGTCATGAAGTAGGAGAGAAGTAGGTACAAAAGAAGATCCAGACCACCTGAAGACCAGACCTATGTTAGAATCCTTAAACTTCTTCCCTGGGAGCAGAAACTGGACTCACAGCTGTAGAATATCTTGTTTTATTATAGAGCAATTGATATAGAAAAATATTTTCGGAGAAAATTAATGTTTAATGAATTGCTAAAAAGAAAAGCTGCTTTTAAAATAGCTTCTGCCTCCAATTATAGTAGGAGAGGAAGAAGACACATGAGCTTCTTTAGGAGAATTCTGTTGTCCTTTAGTTTGAACCACAACAGAATTCAAACCCTACTGGAATACAGCAAGACTTATTTATAGACAAATACTTATTTATACAGTATTTATTCTATTCTGTTAAAATACTTGCTAAGACTTGTCTTCATAGCCATCTGCTTCCAAACAGAATCCCCACAAAATGCCGCTACATTTATTTAGACAAATGTATATGCTTTCTAGCTTTCACTGGTCACATAGACAAAAAATAACCGGATGAAAATGCATCCCAATTTGATTAGTACAAAATATAGCCTATTTGTACTCTGTTATTCAGAAGAACACACTGAAATATGGCTCACCATCAGACACAGATGAGTGTAATTTCTGGTATTCCAAATCTTTCAGTGCAATATAGTTCGGTTTTATTTGCTTTTCTTGCAAGGCTGTGTAGAAATATTATCAGTATGAACCACTCGGATGCAATTCTGACATTCAAAACTCTAGGGGAGAAATTAATCCGTACAATATTTTCATAGGCTTTGGAGGGTGGGGACAGAGCAAACACAATGGGTCACATTCAAAGCCCACACCGTGAGAGCAACACATGTCTTATTTAGCTTCAAGCATCTAAAATGTATTTATCTCTATTTAAGCCCAGTTTCTAAGCTCTCCATAAAGTCCATAGAGAGAAACTTCCCTGAGGCCATTTCTGCTATCCTTTTTTCCTCATTGACTCTAAAAGAAGCCTAAACCTAAGGTCTGGAATGCTCATCAGCTGATATTGGAAAGATCACCCTCTTTGTCAGGGGCAGAGGTGTAAGTGCTGTAACACCTGCTCTTCCTGAGCATCAAGAGAGATGGGACAGCTGGTACCAGCATTATCTGGTCCATTTTTCACTCTCCCAACCTTTGATGCTATGGAATAGTCACCATGCTGCAGCACGTGGCCATAAGGATTTAAAAGGACAAAATCTGGACCATCAGGGCATTTTGCATGTTGCAAAGTAGAAGAGCAGGAGAGCTGATAGCCTCACAGTCATAGAATCATCATAGAATCCCAGACTGGTTTGTGTTGGAAGGGACCCTAAAGCTCACCCAGCTCCAACCCCTGCCATGGGCAGGGACACCTTCCACTAGAGCAGCTTGCTCCAAGCCCCTGTGTCCAACCTGGCCTTGAACACTGCCAGGGATGGGGCAGCCACAGCTTCTCTGGGCACCCTGTGCCAGCGCCTCAGCACCCTCACAGGGAAGAGCTTCTGCCTAAGAGCTCATCTCAGTTTCCCCTCTGGCACGTTAAAGCCATTCCCCTTGTCCTTTTGCCTTCCTCCAATGGCTCTTTAGAGTGCAGTTAGGGAACTGCAGCAAGGTTTTCAGGACATTTCCCACATCCCACTTTGAGTGTGTCTTCACTTGATGAAGGTTTTCACACAACCCTTGACCTAGCCAGAGGCTTGGTCTACTCGTTGGAGATGGGGAAGAGGTCCGTGAGTCAGTGGGACAGTGAGAGTTGCACAATCTCTGAGTTCCCACAGGTCTCATTTGCGACAGGAGTAAGCCAGCTGGACACAGACTGCTGTCCATGGGCTGGAAAAGAGTGTCTGGACTGTGCAACTGGGGTGTCCGTGATGATGAGTATTTGGCCATGACGCAAAAAGGCACACGCAAGAGAGGATTCATCCCAGGAAGCTCATGCCGTCACCCGGGGGTCATCTGTTGCTGAATGTTGTTATCACGAGAGACAATAAAACCCGCAAATCCAAATCAAATCTCCTGTGCTGCCTGGGTGGCAGGAGCTGCTGGGGACTGCAGTGTGCTCCTTGGTTTGGAAAGCAGCAATATCAACGTTACCTTCTAGCAGGCAAGGAGGAGCAAAGGAGCTTCTCAAAATGGGAGCAACCCTGCTCCATGTCCTCTTCTTTTAACCACTTTGGGTATTTCCATTTGGCTTTTTGCAAGCACCAATATCTTGATTTCTCCTTCTCCACTCTCAATCATAGAATCATAGAATAGTTAGGGTTGGAAAGGACCTTAAGATCATCCAGTTCCAACCCCCTGCCATGGGCAGGGACACCCCACACAAAATCTAGCATCTGACTATGAAGTCTTTCTGTATCTTCTTCCCCAACCCAGATTTGACCTCTTCCTGCAAGACAACAGTTTGTTCATAAAACGTTTCCTTCCTAGGCCAGTTCCTTATTTAGGCAGCTGCTTTTCTCTTTCTGTCTGTTTACCATGCTAAAAAAAATCACTGCAGACTTTGTGTGATGGTAGAAACCTTCACAGTTCTGCTTTTTAGTTTCAAACTTAGCACTGCCTCCTCCAGCAAAGGGAGATTGCCCTTGTGGGATCCCTCAGTTTACCCAATAGATCTTTCCAGTCTTTTCATTTGGGGTGAAAACTGGACTCCCATCTTGAGAAAGGAACTAGCTTTGATTCCTTCCACTCCAAAATGATGGAAGGTAGATCCCCACCTTTGGGCCCTACGTTCTAAAGTCACCTCAGATCAGTTCTATAAAGCAAAGATTTCCTCCTAAGGTTGCAAACACCCCAAGTGAGAGGGGGTGATGCTTGAGACAAGCAGGAAAACGAACAGAAAACCAGTTAAAAATAAAAAGTCCCTGGAAAACAGCTCGGGTTTTTAGACATCCTTAATTTGGTTCCTTAATCTCTTTTTCCAGGCTGAAAAATTCCCCCAGCGAGAACCATGTCTCAGACATCTAATAGTTCCCCACAACTCTGCCTTGCTGAATGTCTTGGAGAAAGCCAAGCACTGCAGAAACAGAGCAGTAACGTGGCCAGGAATTACATTCCATCTCCTGAATACCCTTTGCCACACTGCAGACAGTGTCGTTTTGCCTTATTTTGGCAAAAATAAAGATACTAAATATACTCCTCACCTAACAAAAGAGTGTTATCAGCACGTGTCAAAGCAATGAAGAGGGAAGACATCAGGAAATAGCACTAAGCTCTATAATGTTCTTCGTGGCTAATTGGATAGCGGGAGCACAGGCTTGGGGCTGTATCCTCAACTTTTAGAGCAGTGCATGGAGAATTAAGCATTAAGAGGAATAGGAGACATCATGAGGGAAAACAAAAAGCTTGGCATATAGCTATGAAAATGTAAGTTTAAGTACAGTGGCTGCCAGCAGAGACATTATGAGGTGAACTTCTGGCCTTATCAGCAAACTCTACTGTACACTGCACCGTTAAAAGCAATCTCCTACTGAAGAAGAACGCCTGCCTCCTATTAAGCTGTTCAAGTGGTGTGCTGTAATTATGCTTACAGATGTCTTAAGAATACATATGTAGTAAACTGCAGGTCTTTAATTATAGGTAAGCCTGCCTACGGTGCTCTTTGCTCCACTGCAAATGAGCCTGGGCTGACACGGGAGCGACCTTTGAAAGCCTGTTTGGGGAAGCTGCTTTCCTGCCATGATCTTTAGTCAGTCGCAATGGCAATGATTCTCTTTAAAAGCACTTCCTTGCCCCTGCGCAATAATAAACCTCTGGCTTTTTGTGCAAGAGCTGATCTCCTCTTGGGAATGTCACTGTGGCAGGATGGAGGCACATTTAGCTCCTGGTTCTTCTTGCTGTATGGCTGAGTACTCACACCATGGCCTCGTCCCATGGGGAAAGGTAACAAAATAGGGATAAATTTTCCCATCCCACTCCAAGTCCAGACCCACAGCTCTTTGAACCTGGTGCTTCTTTATTTTTACCATATTTTCAGAGGCACTTAGCTCATGAGCTTCCTGCCCACGGGGAAAATTGGCAGTTGTCAGAGCAGGTATCACCCTTTCTTTCCCCTCCCTTCTCTTCTTATGCTTTTCTACCTGCTGAATGAATCCAGCCTGGAGACACGTTGAGTGCAAAGAGGGAGCAGTGGTAAAAGAGGGAGCAGTAGTAATTACATGGGATGTTGCATTATTATTGTTTACTTGATTCAACAAGAAAACTACGCTCCCCTTCTCGTCATCAGCTTAGGTTCTTGCACCCTTTCCCAGAGAACCGTTCTTCAGGGCAATGTCCCTGGCTATGCATGAGCGTGCAAAACCATCAAGAGTGGAATTAAAATGCATTAACAAGAGCAACAACATCAGCATGCTTAAGAAGCTGGTTAACTAAGAGCAAGGGCTATGTTAGAGATGGCATGTGAAGTGTTTCCTGTACATCCAGTTACAGCTTGGCACTCAAATATTGTGCCGCTTTTAAACCAATGTATACTTCTGTTCGCCTGCAGAGCACACATACTCGACAAAGAAACTCAGATTTTATGCCATTTTCTGTATTGTTTGGCAGCTTGTGCTCAGACCAGGGGATGGAGGTGGGAGAGAGCTGTTGTACCAGCCCAGATGTTTCTCTGTGGCTGCTGTATTTCATCCACCATGAGCACAAAAATGGACATGACTGAATTTACTTTTCACTTTCCTCTAGTTTTCTAATTGTAAATCAAGGGACTCAGCATGTAACAAGTTCATTAAGAGGGTTAAGCACTTTTTCATTAAATTGGTTAATTATTTATTCAATATTTGGAGACAGCAAACGCTATACAAGTGTCATGAGGGTATTGCTCATATGAAGGTATTTTTGTCACTTGGAAAGCACTCTGAAATGATAACTTTCCCCTCTCTCGGGTTAGCTGTGTGACCCACAGATGTGGCAGATACCCCTTTAGTTTGCAAAGAAAGGGTCCCACACTCAGTACCCTTTTTCATCCCTACCATTGATTTCCCTTTAACTGAGCAGCCTTGAAAGGAGAGAATCTTTCAGGTTGTAAAATTGTACAACTCCTCGTCGTTGTGATGCTGCAAAGCAACAGGGAGGAAAACCATTTCAGTGGGTTTCAGAGAGATGGGCAAAGTGAAGCGGACACAAAGAAGGTGTTAGCTGGATGGCTGGAAGCAGAGGAATGTGCAGCCAAAGTGATGGGAGCCACAGTTTTGGGGGTTTTGTGGTTTTATACTTTCCAAGGCAATAAAAGCCCTATCTGAGGACTGGTTAGTGAGGCTGGACTAGTGAAGTGGAGGCTAAGTCAGGATCCTGCTCACAGGGCAGCATGTAGAAGCAACAATCATGACACAAGAGGATTTCAAACCTATTGAGAAACCATCTAGCAGGTCACCATGTCAGCTAGAAGAGTAATAGTGGCAGCTCACAGCCATGTGCTCCTGCCTGTGGCAAACCCATCATAATGAGTCTGTGGTTGGGGGGAAGTTATCATAGCAGTCTCTCCTTTTATTAAAAGAAAATAAACTAATAAACAGGAAGGAGACACATGTGGAGAGACCACAGTAGACGGAAAGAAAAGGGTGAAAAGGTTAAAGGATGGTTAACAAGTTTAAATGTGAGTGTTTCCAGACTCTCCTGGAACTGGATGAAAGGCGCTGATCTCCTCCAGGCTATTCTCAGTGTTTTTGGTTCAGGGCTGAGAGGAGCATTATGTAAAATATGCTTCCCTGAAACAGTTTCACTGTTTCACCATTTCCTGACCTTAAAAACCGGAATAAACCGGAATAATATAACTATTTTCATTGATTGTCATAGTGATGTCTATTGATAACTTGGAGCTAAGGCTTTGCCCATTGAAAAGGGCCCTAAAAGTGATGCATAATCAGAGGGGCCATGTCTTTCACTAGATTGTGTTATCTCCAATGTCAGAGTACACTTCTCAGTGTGAAACTTCTGTATTTTGTGTTTCTTCAGTCCATAACAAGTGTTAATCCTTACTGATCACTAACAGAGGAAGTATCTGCAGCAGATGGAGAGGGGCAAGTCTAAATAATGAGGCCACTGATGGGACACATGCTTAGACTAGATACATGACCCATGTCTCACACTGGCTTTTATACTGCTATATATATAATACTTAATCTACTGTAGATGGATATGAACTTTTTAATTCATAGGAAGACATTCCCTACACTTCTCTTTAACCTGAGAAAAGTTAACTTCTTTAACCTGACAATTTGAGTTCTCATTTCCCTGAACTACAGTTGACATGAGAGAATTATATACATGAGTCACGGAAGCAATCGTGGGATGGAGACCTGTGCTTGCTCTCCTGCTTCTGGCAGAAAATGCTAATTACTATGTGGAAAATCAGTTAAAGGACAAAGGCAATGAAATCTTCTGTCTTCTTGGCATTTAGGAAGTTATTCTTCACTGCACTCATGAGTGAGACTGGGTTGCATCTGAAAGCAAAGAAATAATGGGGGAGTTTAACTACCATACATTGTCTTTTAAATTTAAGTTCAGCTTTCCTGTGCATTTTCATTATAAATAGATCTCCCTCTCCCTTGTACGTTCTTTCCTTACCTGTTGCAGTTCTGATGACCAGAAGTTGTAAATAACTCGGGAGCTTTACATCTGGTGTTGCAGCGAACCATGACTGGATTTTTTCCTGTAACTGGACAACAATGGAGATTTGGAAGAAAACTTCACATCATTATGTGCCCACAGTCTTTTCTATGCAGGAAGTTGCTGTAATGCCAGCTCTGCTCATTATATTTAACAGATATACTAAAAGCATTGGTTATTAACAGGACAACTAAAAATTCCTTGGCAGACAGAGCTCCCCCACCATTTACCTTCCTTAGCACAAGCAGGCATGTCCAGAAGCTTTCTGTGTTCAAGATTTTATGATCACAAAGTCATCTGCAGATATCTCTAAAAGTAATGAACCATTTGCATGTAACTGCTGTACAAAACCATTTTCTTTTAAAGCAGTGATGAGCTGGAGAATGGTCCAAGTCATGCTTACAGTGCGGATGCAGGAGTAGAACTTAGAAGATTTTTACGCTTCACTGGAGTTTCTCCTTAGCCTGCTTATGCTTAAGAAGAGATGATTCTCCTACCTAGGGAAATAGTAAGTAGTTCTTCAGCAGTTCACGCTGCATGTGGCTTTCTGAAGTTTAGATTGGAATGTAAGTAAGCACTACCTTGGAATGAAAAGTCTAGTCCGGACACCTCATCAAAACCAAGGAGCTTGTCGTATGGGAGTTTTAAGTTCAAGTCCATCTGTAATTTTATCTTCAAATCTGCAAGCTCATGGGTTACGAAATGACAGAATCCAAAAATGCCTGCAGGTTTTCAAGCTGCAGCCTGCGTTTATTCTCACATCACTTTTCATAGAAGTCAATTGAACCCTCTAGCCTCCAGAAGCACAGGGAAAAGCTTGTTTAACAGTTAGGGTTTGTTATCAATCAGATGAGATATGGGAGGTAGAGATTCAATGGAAACTTCAGAGCTGAGACACATCCTATAGATATCACCTCCAACTGGGTTGTGCCTGGAGTTTCTCTCCCTTCCCCTCTTGAATGCAGGCTGCAACCAACTGGGGAAGCTGAAATGAGGAATACAAACAGATTATGTTCATTCTGCATGAAGTTATCCTTCTTTAGTTAAACAGAATCTTTTCTCCTTGCCTCCACCATCATTTGTGCGATTATGCACGGTATTTTAGCCATGGTTTAAGTGAGGCAATGGCTTTTAGGGGGAGAGAGTTTATGTTATATTGGATTGCTGTAGAAGAACAGATAAGCACCCAGGCACGCAAGGCCAAATGGTCACAAAGGAATTGCTTATTTGTAAAGCTTGCCCTTTCTCCAGCTTTGTTAGTTTGTCTAATAAAAGCATTTTTCCTTCAAAAACTTGGCCGCCCCTGAAACGCCACACAGAAGTCAGGGAACGCCAGTCTGGATTCCCAGTCAGGAGGGGCTCATGGACAAGCTTTGAAGAGCTGGAATACCAGCCACAAGCATGAATTATGTGTAGGTCGCATGGACTCAGATAGAAGCAGGTCTGGCTTTTTGGCTGCAGACGTTCAAGGCCAGTCCTTGGCAGTGTTACAGGAGCAATATTTATGCAAGGATGAAGGACAACTTTGTCAAAGCATTTGCACAAATGAAAAGCTTTGTTTTTCCTTGCTATTATTTATAATAGCAGGCCGAAAAAATACCCCAAACCAACCCAAAACTGGTTTTCCTATGAAGGAATTTTAATTGGTGCTCATGGCAGGACTACGCTGTCGGTCCTTTCTAAAGGATGCAGGTTTTGGGTTTCTTCTCAGACACAAGGCGAGTAGTTTGTGACAAGTTTTAGCTGAGGAAAAGCAACACTGGAGAGTGGTGAGCTCTTAGGCCTGGCATACTGACTGTCTTGCTTTAGCTAGTTAAACAGTATCTTGCCATCCCCCTGTTAGCGCAGTCCCCCATACAATTCTTCAATGACTGCAGATACTCACAGTATAGATACATGATGAGCAGCTTGGTATCACCCTTCTCAATGGGTACATCAGCTCCCTGAAGTTCTTACTCAAAGATTTATGCAGCTGTCTCATGGACAGGATGGACTTGGAGATGACTGACTTTGCCCCAATATCCCACTATAATTATGTAGAGTGGTTTTAGTCCATTGCTTTTCACCACTACAGCAGCTTGCTGCTGTAACTCTCTGCTTAAGCTTTTCAGGATTGAAATAGAAGTAACAGCATGGGCTACACCTTTTGTGAACTGTGAGAACGAGGAGGAAAAGGAACGTATCTTTTCTTCTTATTGGAAATGCTGTATTGGTAATGAGAAGCAGTGGCTTTAATACAGGGAATTTATGCTGGGTGATTTGTCTCTGCTGAGCTGGAGAACAAGTCGTTTTCTCCCCGATAATATGAAACAAATGTATTTTGGCTTCAGGCTGATCCCTGAATACTTGATAATGTAGATAAAGATTTCTTGAATTTAATTTCAGCTTTAAAAGGAAAAGGAAATGTCTGTATTTAAAATCTGTGCTCACATGTGGACCCTGGTAAGGTCTGTTGATACTGCATGCTTCGCTGGCAGCTTTGTAATACACAGGAGATGCACTCTATGCGCCAGAGAACAGATAAATAACAATGAACTGCTAACTTAACTCTCCTGATTGCTCTAGAAGGGAACACGAGAGAGGCATTACATAGCTTTCTGAAATGAATAATCCCATAGGCCTCTATCAGAAATATATTTGTATACCTGCATGGGCTCATGATGGATGAAAATAAGACATTATTTTCTGATGTCTTGGTAGCTGATTAGAGCTATTTAAAAAATAGCAGTTTCATTTTGTAGGCAAATGCTGGAATTTCTTAATTTCTTCTCATTCAAAACTGGAAGAAAACGTTAACTTCACTGATACAATAATCATCAAGAAACAGTATTTTTGTGTTACAGTTTAAAAAACCCAAACAAATAAACAATGTAGGTAACATCTGATTGAAAGAAATGATTGACAGTTGCATTAGGAAACTAGAAAATACAATCAAAATTCATATGTCATCTCAAACACTCTTCTGCTGCAAAACCAGGCTTGTCCAGGTCTTGCTCCAGGTCTGACTTAGCAAGGGCTGCAATGGCCATAGTATCCATGGTCAAGACTACATGTCCCTGCCCATGGCAGGGGGGTTGGAACTGGATGATCTTAAGGTCCTTTCCAACCCTGACTGTTCTATGGTTCTATGATTCTAAGTTTGTTTTTCTCATGCATTAACAGGGCTTTTGTAGAATCTTCCAAGGGTATCAGTATGTTCCTGTTAGACATGCTGGTATCTAAAGCTCGTGTGCCACGGTACCCTATACAAGGATGTATATCCATATCTCTCTATATATACCCCCTATACAAGAGATGACTGTTGGATACAGCAGGCAGATGCTCCTTCTACCCACCTCAGCAGTGTCTCGGGGGGGGTGTGTGTGTGTGTGGTATGA
This sequence comes from Psittacula echo, assembly GCF_963264785.1. Lineage (NCBI taxonomy): Eukaryota > Metazoa > Chordata > Aves > Psittaciformes > Psittacidae > Psittacula > Psittacula echo. The sequence goes on from NC_137743.1 coordinate 4,391,046, forward strand.
TACACAGTGAGATCAATCCTGACATGTTCTAGGGGTGAAAAAGCATATTTTGGGGAATCTCTGATGTCTATCTTTCTAATCCCTGCCTCACTCCCTCTGTTCAAAAGGCACTTGGTGTGGGTTTGACCTTGGCACAGAAATTCCACCTCACTCTTGCAGTGATGCAGTGGTGGAAATGGTGGGAAATGTTTCAGCATAAAGTCTGGTGAAGCAAGTCCCAGAAAGTCCATTTTGCTCCAGAGTTCCTTAAAAATGAAAAGCTTTATACACTTATTCTTGCTGACAGAGTTAGAAATGTATGAGGCTGTCAAAACCCAACTCAGATGCAGTGTTGTGTCTGTCACCATGTTGGTGGAGTTTAGATAGGATTGAGAAAAGGAATTTGTTTCCTTGGTAGCAGAAAATTGCTGATTTTACAAGGTGCCATGGAGAGTGTTATCGACATGGGATTTATAGGGTAGAGGCTTTAATAATGCATGTCAGCAGGAAAGGAATATTTGTTTTATGACACACTTCCCAGGGTGGTGGTTGGTTTTTAGCTGCACTGTGTCTTGGAAATTAATAATGCACCTATCAGAGAGCTGTGATGCCACTTGCCCTAAGGGCAGGTAGGATCTGCAAAGGAGTTGGAACTCAAACTGTTCCCAAGACTTGAGGCAGATGGGCTGTGGAGGCCCCCCAGCTGCCAGGCATCCTGGTGGGACACTGTCAGGAGCAGAGCATCGATGCATTAAGCGTAGCTCTTTATTTTGGACAGCACATCTTAGTGTGGAAATGCCACTAGCAACAGCAGTGGTGTTGAAGCCATAAAAACCTATTCCTGTAGGACAGTATCGGGATGTGGTCCTATGAAATAACGCTTGCTGACATCTGGTAACAACAGTGCGATAGCACAAGTATTTGAACCAAATTTAAAGAGGATAAGTAGGTGCTGTTGCTTTTATATTGAAGACAGAGGATCAGAAAACACAGTATAATGTACAGTTATGTGGTGAGCAGCAACTCTGTCAGCTGAGTGGAACTGACACAGCAGGCTGAGTGGGGGGAAGGCACGTCGCGTGACAAGCAGCTAACAGGAGGATAATACCAAGTAGGTGCAGAGAGATATTTGTTGCTTAATGAAGAGCCTCTCGAGGTTGGAAATTTACAGTCCTTTCACAGTTCAATTTTGTTGGAGTATGAAATAGAAATAGCCATTGAGTCGGGTGCAGTGACATGGGGCATGAAGGAAGCGGTATAGACCTTGCAGACCTATGGCACAAAATTGTATTGACAAGGGAAAACAGAGTAAGAATACGAGCCAGCAAAGGTCAGCTAGGGCACAGCATGGGAGTGGTAATTAGGCCACTAATTAGAGTCTTAAAGGCAGGCTGGGGAAGGAAGAATGCTTTAGAGTAGAAAAAGGGAGAGAAAAAGCGCATCATCAGACAGGCATCACCTCTTCCCTTCGGACCAGTCTGCCTCATGATTGCTACACCGAGCCAATTTCAAGGTGAGATGAGATCTGAGCAGCTGGTGGTGGGATATGAGGAGCTTGTGCCAGAAATAGGCACATTTTCATTGCAGCAGGATCAGAGAAAAACCTGCTGCAAGTCCTTCTCTGCTGTCCCCAGGGAAAGCCCTTAGTCAAAAGAAGTGGGATCAAAGCTGGAGTTTGGTGAATGAAGAGTAGGAACAGAGGTGTTCAAGACAGGAGTCATCCCTTGCAAGAGAGAATCATAGAATCCCAGCCTGGTTTGTGTTGAAAGGGACCTTAAAGCTCATCCAGTTCCATCCCCCTGCCATGCGCAGGGACACCTTCCACTAGAGCAGCTTGCTCCAAGCCCCTGTGTCCAACCTGGCCTTGAACACTGCCAGGGATGGGGCAGCCACAGCTTCTCTGCGCACCCTGTGCCAGCGCCTCAGCACCCTCACAGGGAAGAGCTTCTGCCTAAGAGCTCATCTCAGTCTCCCCTCGGGCAGGTTCAAGCCATTCCCCTTGTCCTGTCCCTACAGGCCCTTGTCCAAAGCCCCTCTCCAGCTTTCTTGCGGGCACAGAATGCACTGCCATCGCTCTGCAACGTGTAGGTAACATGAGTAACGTAAATTAAAAAGGCTGTGAGTGTTCTCTGGAGAAAAACAGGTCCCCATTGAGCTCAAGAAGCTGAATTTATCTCATACAAACACCACAACTTGATTTTCTGAGGTGATTGGAGTCCCTGTAAAATCACACTCCACGTTGGCTTCATCCGACTCTTTCCTCTCAATCAAATTTAAAGATCACACTCATTTCATCTTATTTTTCATTTCCTGGGCTGTGAGATCAATAGCCCAGCCACATATAAATATCATCCAAATCTTCTTTTCCTTCTGTTTTAGTTGTTATCACAAAAAGGGCTCAGGCTGAAAAGAACTTCTACAGAAAATTGTTGATTCCACCAGGATGGATCAAAGCTAAATCTGTAATATGGAGAGAAGAGAGAATTCAAGTAGTAAGGAAAAAATGAAGGCATCTGGGGCATAAAAGAAACCTGTCGCTTTAGCTGTGGTTCTTTCACCTCTATGTTTTATCAAGTTTAGATTGGATCTAAGGAAGAAATTCTTTACTGAGAGAGTGGTGAGGCACTGGAATGGGTTGCTCAGGGAGGCTGTGAATGCTCCATCCTTGGCGGTGTTCAAGGCCAGGTTGGATGAGGCCTTGGGTGCCCTGGTTTAGTGTGGGGTGTCCCTGCCCATGGCAGGGGGGTTGGAATTGGATGATCTTAAGGTCCTTTCCAACCCTAACTATTCTGTGATTCTATGATTATCCAAAATAACATCTCTGATGTAAAGGAAGCATACTACCAGAAATAGGAAAAAGCTTCTCAGGACCTTAAAAGTAAAATTAACATACTGTAGGAAATATTTAGTGGAGTGATGCTTTCCAGGTACATGTGAGAATGGTATTGACAATGGCGGTGTAACTGCTAGAACTTATGACTTAAAAGGGCAAAGTCCTATGTCAAGTGTAGCCTGAGGAGCGTTTGCCATCCTTTCTCCTCTCAGCTCTGTACCCTAACCAGACTGTGGATGCCGGGATACCTGACCCTCTCTTCGTCTTCCAGAGCAGAACTGTGAGTGAGCACAGGCATTCTAATTCTCTGCAAGTATGGGGTAGCACCCAGGGAGGAGGGTGTGAAACATGGGTCCGGATGCCCATGTCTCGTGGGTGCCATCAGATCTCTGAGCACAGAAGCTCCTATGAGCCTACGCTTTATATGTTTTTTCCAAGCACAGGCACCAAAAAAGCCTTTGTGATCTGAAAGAGCTGGAATGGAGGGTCTCTGCTAAAAAGATACGGTGAAATGTCAGCAGTTTCTGTAGGACCAGCAGCTATGCAGTGGGATCTCAGGCAGGGTAAGCAGAGCTGGGGGACAGCAGCATACCCTGAGCGGCTCTGGGCAATAACACACCTCTGGCAAAGAGCAGGTTGGGACATTAGATTTGCTCGTGTGACAAAAGCGTTGCTAAGCATACTGAAAATAAAGATTTACGGATGTGTGGGATGAGCAGATGTTCAAGTGAATACTTCTACTTTGGTCCAATCTACCCACAAATAAAATCAGTGAACCATGCTGGGCCAACCAGACAGGAGGAGAACGGAACTTAATTAACATTACCCTTCACTGTAATGGTATTTCATATGTTTGTACACCTTGAAAATAAAACTTGGAGTCCAAGTACACACTGTATTGACTGTACAACCCACGTACATCATGAAAATCTTACCCCAGAGTCAATTATCCTCAACATCCTGAGCTGATGGGGAGGAATATTCTTATGGATATCCATCAGAAAGAGCACAATGCCTTAGACTCCACTGAAAAGAGTTCCCTGCATTAAAAATGCACTCCAAAAAAAGAAAATGACTTAGTGGTGGAACTTTCGTGGTTGGATCTTTCTAAGGATTTAGTTACTTTGGCCAAAGATTGCATCCAGCTCTATTAAGACCATGTATGCCCCATCCCTGACAGTGCTCAAGGCCAGGTTGGATGGGGCTTGGAGCAACCTGCTTTAGTGGGAGGTGTCCCTGCCTGTGGCAGAGTTTTAAGGTCCCTTCCAACCCAAAGCATTCCAGGACTCTATGATTCTGTGCCACTCGCACTTGTCCTCATGTGTTCTTTTGGGCTAGCATTTGGAAAATATAGAGGAGACTTGGAATAAAGGAGAGAATTTCTGGAGCAGCTAATGACCAAGCTACAGTGCACAGTGGCTGTGAGTATAAGAGGTTATTGGCCCAGAAAGTTTATCAGAGGTCAGGTTTTCATCTCTCCGAAAGCAGAAAGAAGCAGGGGCCATTGCTTAGCTGGTGACCAGTTGGAAAGCAAGCAGCAGATTGCCATTTCTCCCGCAGCAGCACTTGCCAGGCTCAGCTGCAGCCCAGCGGTGAGACTTCTTGTTGCCTGAGGAAGTCTCCAGCCGAGCTGCAGGGAACACGGTGTACGGGCGGAAAGGAGGGCTCTTTGTTCGCCTGTGTTTTGGGAGCGCGCTACCTTCGCGGAGCTGCCGGCCGTGGGTAAATAGCTGAGCAGAAAGAGAAACACTTCTTGTCCTGGAAAACAAAGCAAAAGAAGAGCAGGAATGAAACTGTGATTACAGAATTGGAAATAGAGGGAAGTACCAGTAGCGGGAGGAAGAGGAGCGCCAAGTTTGGCTGGAGCGGAGTCCCCCGGGAGGAAGCACTCACTGGGACAACAGGAAAGGCTCAACAAACACCAAGCATGTGGGACTGAAGCAAGTATTCCGAGTTGGGATGGAATGCTGGTGCTTTAATTAATGGTGTCCCTTCTTTTTTATTTCCTTGAAGAAAGTGCGATATGGATGCACATTGGGAATTTTATCCCGCAACAGACTTCCCACCTTCAGCTAACGTGCAGGGAGGGCAATGGGAGTTCACAGCGTCCCAGTGACTGCCGAGTGCCTTCCGAAGTTCACCATTCAATTCTTTGATGTTCTTTGCAGGCAGTAATTGTCAGCAGCAGTTTAATTAAACAAAACCAGCAAGACAGTTCCCTGCTAAAAGGGCAGACAATAATCATCGTCTAGAAATGGATCCCTCCAGCTCTCACTGGGGATGAACACTCAGAACACTTGCAAATCCCGATAAGCGACTTCAGCTGTTATCTTGCTTTTTCTTTAATACTGTGAAGTTGTTGGGGGGAATAAAAAGAACCAGAAATCTTTATTAGTCTTCCTAAAGGATTCATTGCATTCTTCTTCATAATGCTTCATCATATTACCAATTTTCACTGTACATGCTTTAATAAATACTTATTGTTCTAAAGATAATAACTCTCTTATCACATTAATGACTTTGCTGTAGTATAAATGAAAATGAATATTAATAAAGTTAACAGTAACCTTGATAGAGTAGAACACCGGTAACTGGGAAATTTACTCAGTGTTTTATAGTACAAGAAAGCTTTCTTTTCTATTTTTCCTTCTTTTCTATTTTTCCCTGCCAGCGCTGGAAAGGAAAGTGAGATAGAAATACAGATATTTGTGAAAAAGGGTCAATGATTATTTCCTCTTATAGATCACTGCAGTCTGTCTTATTAAAAATATCTTCTCACCTCCAATTCATCCCTGAGGTATTTCTGCTGCCTACCAGCACTGCAATGAATGAGGACACCATATGGGCACTTTTCTTCCAGCCTGTATATAGGTCTTTGAGGGTTCTGCGTGGATTCCAACATATGGGTCAGACTGACATTTCTCTTTTGATCCAGAAGAAAAAAACCAACGATGGTAGAGCAGCCTTTCTAGGCAGGTCTGCATTTTCTCATCTGAACAGCTTTTTTTTAGATCATTTTTCCCTATGGTTTGTGCACCAGTTGAGATTGCAGCAGGCTAGCTGCAGCCAGGATATACCAGACCAGCTTCACCACTGGTTTGATAGTGTTGGCTGTGCTAGCCCATGGTTCTGTTCCTGCGTGGTAAAAGAAGCAGAACCAAAACAAGTCCAGAGGAGGGCCACGAGGATGATCAAGGGACTGGAGCACCTCCTGTATGGAGACAGGCTGAGAAAGTTGGGGCTGTTCAGCCTGGAGAAGAGAAGGCTGCGTGGAGACCTCAGAGCAGCTTCCAGTATCTGAAGGGGGCCTACAAGGATGCTGGGGATGGACTCTTCATCAGGGACTGTAGTGACAGGACAAGGGGTAACGGGTTCAAACTGAAACAGGGGAAGTTTAGATTGGATCTAAGGAAGAAATTCTTTACTGAGAGGGTGGTGAGGCACTGGAATGGGTTGCCCAGGGAAGCTGTGAATGCTCCATCCCTGGTGGTGTTCAAGGCCAGGTTGGATGAGGCCTTGGGTGCCATGGTTTAGTGTGAGGTGTCCCTGCCCATGGCAGGGGGGTTGGAACTGGATGATCTTAAGGTCCTTTCCAACCCTGACTATTCTATGATTCTACAAAACCAGAGGTCGTGTCCAGGATAGTCCCATGCCCAGGGAGCTGAGAACATCCAGGAAAGCACAAACATCCTGTCCACAGGGAATCTGCAAGTGCACAGTCAGTTCAGACAGCTCAAGGTACATCAGACCTCCTGCATGGCTCCAGCCCATCTGTGCAAGACAGGAGCAGTTGGCCTGGCCTGGCTCAGAAACATTGGACTGGCTGTGAAAGATCCCTGCATTTGATCTCCATGACCATGGGAAACACATCAAACATTTCCAGAGGTCTTGCTGCTTGGTATGAACCACTGGAAGTTTTGGACAAGTGGACAAAATCCTGAACTTGCAGCTACCAGAGAAAGAAAGTTTACGGAAGCAAATGCACTGCAGAGCTCATTTAATAAATGAGTCAATGACACATAAGTTTGATCCCTCCTATATCTGCACTTAAAAGAAGAGTCACCCACAACTAAATTATCAAATACAGTGATTTTTGCATCCTTGTGTATTTCCCAAGCATTTTTCTTTGTTCAAATGTAGGCTGAATTTGAGAGTGGAAGCATGTGAAAGTGAGCACCAAACCTTTTTGCCTGATTTTACTACCCCATGTAGTAGCTGTTCTGACTTAAAAACTCCTATTGGAACAATTGATATCAATTGTCCTATGTTCTACAACAGAGAGAATAACCTATTCTCAACAAAGAGCTCTCAAACTTGTGGTACTTTGCTAGTCCAATATAAGAAATATCCCAGTGTGCTGAAAGTGCAGTCAGAGGGAATAAGACTATTGCAAGATTTGGAGTGCTAAGAATAGAGAATAGAAATTTAAAACCCAAGGCTTTACGTAAGGTTAAGCCTTGAGATTTTTAAGCCTTCAGAATCTGATAGTTTTAAAGTTACTGTCCTCACTGCGCTCACCCCTGTCACGTTGCTCATTTGCTTTTATAGTTTGTGGACATTTTTACACGCTAAGGCATAAATTTAACAGAATAAACAGTCAAGTCAAAAACTACAGCTGGCAACTGCAGAGCAGCCAAGCACTGGTTCTGAGAGTGAATTTAACTTCAAGGTTTCCTGGTTTAGCAGATGGCAGATGTCCTGGTTTAGCAGTAGCAGTCATTTTTTCTACTGGTGCAGTGCTGTGTTTTGACTTTCGACCTGGGAATAATATTGATAAAGCCGATGTTTTCAGTTGTGGGTCAGAATGTTTACCCTGACCAAGGACTTTGTGAGTCTCATGCTCTGCCAGGGAGGAGGAGAAGCCAGGAGGAAGCAGGGACAGGACACCTGACCCAAACTAGCCAAAGAGGTATTCCATACCACAGCACATCATGCCCAGGATGTAGAATGGAGAGTTCCCGGAAGGGCTGGATCACTGCAGGGTGGGGGGTGAGGTACCGGTTGGTGAGCGGTTGTATTCTCTTCCTTGTTATTTCTCTTATCATTATTACTATTAGTGGTAGCAGTAGTGATTTGTGTTATGCCTTAGTTATTAAACTGTTCTTATCTCAACCTGTGGGAGCTGCATTCTTTTGATTCTCCTCCCCGTCCCTCCAGGAGCGGAGGGAAGAAAGGTGGGGGGGGAAGTGGACTGCGTGGTTCTGATTTACGGCCTGGGCTTAAACCACGACAGTTCTTTTTTGGCGCCCAACGTGGGGCACGAAGGGTTGAGATAACAACAGATCTGACTGAGGCACAATGCTGATTTATGGGCTCTCAAAGTTGTTCTTTTTGATACCACAGTTTCTGTATGTCGTAGCTTGCTTGGAGCCGGTATTCGCTGTGTTAGTGTTTATCAAGTGTGGGCCTTGGGCTAAGGTTCTTGTTTCATTGTACTTTATGGTAATGGTTTGTAATACGGGCGGCCTCCGGCAGCAGGGCGGGATGAACGTGGCCGCGGACTTGTACCTGCCCGTCCCGCTGCTCTTCACCGTCCTGGCCCTCGTCCTCGCGTCCGTCTTTGTGAGGCTGCAGGGAGCTGAGGGGGAGCGGCCCCGGGAGCCGGCGGCGGCCGAAGCGGCCTGGGAGAGCGGCCCCGGGGACCAAGCGGCGGCGGGAGCGGGGCCGGAGGCCGGGAAGGAGGCGGCTGCCGAGGAGGGGAAGGAGGCAGCTGCCGAGCAGCGGGAGGAGGCGGCGGAGGAACCGAGCCCCACAGCCGAGCCCAGCCCCGCGGCGGCCGAGAGCATTCCCCAGCAGCCGTCTGCCGAGCCCCGTGAGCCTGAGCCGCAGGAGGATGCAGGAGACCCCGCAGCACTTTCCAGCAAGGCAGAGGAGGAAGATCTGGACTCAGAAAAAGAGAAGCTAGTGGTGAGAGAGCCTTCAAGCACAACAGCTACACCAGCCCCAGTGACAAGTACAGCAGCAGCATTTGAGAGTTCTGAAGGTTTTGAATGGCCTTTGGGTACCCTTGGGACCTGCCTGCTGATTGTGATGGGGATCACCATGTTGGCACACACACAAAGTGTGTTCTACCCACGACCATTTTGTCTGATCCCGAGAGTTAAGCAGAGTCAGGTTTGGGTCTTGTCTGGGTTTAGACAATACAGGGGGACCGAGAGGTTTTCCCCAAGGCTGGACAGCCATGAGTGTCACGGTGTGTGGGACTGTATGGGCGAGTATCTAACCCACTGGGCCCCTCCAGTGCTTTGGAAGTGTCGGAGATGGAAGGCAGCTGTATGGAGACAAGTTGCAGAGACTGCTGCAGGGGAGGGTGAATTATTTTGAGCCTGATGGGCCCATGACACTTCAGGCCATCAGGGCAGAGATGCAACATAGAGATGGACTCATGATCGAGGGGTGGACTTTGCAATGGGCCTCTCCTGCTCTGAAAGACTGTTACAAGTGATGGTATATTGAAAATGTGGGATCTGAGCATGACATGAATGGTATGGAATAAGGGGTGGATACTGTCCTGGTTTAGCAGTAGCAGTCATTTTTTCTACTGGTGCAGTGCTGTGTTTTGACTTTCGACCTGGGAATAATATTGATAAAGCCGATGTTTTCAGTTGTGGGTCAGAATGTTTACCCTGACCAAGGACTTTGTGAGTCTCATGCTCTGCCAGGGAGGAGGAGAAGCCAGGAGGAAGCAGGGACAGGACACCTGACCCAAACTAGCCAAAGAGGTATTCCATACCACAGCACGTCATGCCCAGGAGGTAGAATGGAGAGTTCCCGGAAGGGCTGGATCACTGCAGGGTGGGGGGTGAGGTACCGGTTGGTGAGCGGTTGTATTCTCTTCCTTGTTATTTCTCTTATCATTATTACTATTAGTGGTAGCAGTAGTGATTTGTGTTATACCTTAGTTATTAAACTGTTCTTATCTCAACCCGTGGGAGCTGCATTCTTTTGATTCTCCTCCCCATCCCTCCAGGAGCGGGGGGAAGAAAGGTGGGGGGGGAAGTGGACTGCGTGGTTCTGATTTACAGCCTGGGCTTAAACCACGACAGCAGAGCTCAAGCCTGACAGCGCATTAATGTAACTTTCTCTTGGTGGAGGGAAGCGTGTGGTCAAATTCACAGAGAATCTGCATTGGCTGATGCTGCTACATTAGCCAAACCACAATAACATCACAACAAAAAGCGTGTATGTGTGGATAGATAATTCACAGGGTCATAGAATCCCAGCCTGGTTTGGGTTGGAAAGGACCTTAAAGCTCATCCAGTTCCAACCCCTACCACTAGAGCAGCTTGCTCCAAGCCCCTGTGTCCAACCTGGCCTTGAACACTGCCAGGGATGGGGCAGCCACAGCTTCTCTGGGCACCCTGTGCCAGCGCCTCAGCACCCTCACAGGGAAGAGCTTCTGCCTAAGAGCTCATCTCAGTCTCCCCTCTGGCAGGTTAAAGCCATTGTGCAGACAAAGAACATTGTGCAGATTTTGAGTTTGGCTTTCCAGTTTGGGGAAGGTAGATGGATTTTATAACAGAATGGAGAGCAGAAGCAATGAGACATTTGAAATGAAGAAGAAATTATTGTAGATGATAGTCTAGAATAATGTATTTCTCTGTTTCTGACTGGGAGATGCAAGGAGAGTGGTAGATATAAACAAGGAAATGTGGCTGTATCACTGTGGGCACTTGTGCTAACTCAGTCAATGACCCCAGAAGGAACTGTACAAGACCTTCACCTCACTGCCAACATAGCCTTTTCCCCCACAACATTATGACAGTGTTGCTAGCATTGAATATAAGTGACATATACAGATGCATTTTACAGGACTGTGTAGATTCCAGCATGTCCATTCACCTCTCTACACTGGCATTGCTAATCTGCCCCTCTCTCCACCACTCCGTTTCACAACAGTCCTTAAACTGCAGGCTCAAACCTCTGGGTAGGTTTTATGTCGCTGTCATTTTCCCATTTTATCTTGCTATTATGCTTTCAAGCAGTCAGAAGCTGGCAGCCACTGTCTTAAACCTAAAAATGAATTGCATAAATTAAGAATGGCCAGAGGGTATCATGGCAACCCGAGGTGTGAAAGAAGGTGGCCAGGTTTCCAAACAGCGTGATTAAATACGGCAATATAGCCTTGGCAAGTTAATGCAGCATCAATTGCCCACAACTAACGTGATAATTTTTTCATCCAGAAATACTCCAGGGAAATAAACGTTTCTCATCAGTGCCAGGAAAGCAGAATCGTTAACGATGAGAATGATGATGAAACGCAGAAAGTCTTGGTTCTTGAGCAAAGCACATTAGTTTCTGGGACATGAGGCTCATTTGTAATAGGGATCTAATTCATATCATCAACACAAAGACTAAACACTGAAGAGGAGATTTTCAGAAACAAAGATTGACTTCTCTACCAGTCCTTCTATGTGAAATGCACTCACAAATTGCATATTTGTGTCCGGGGGAGATATTTAGATGCCTTAATATCCATTTTTGCATACCAATGGGCAGTTCGCCTGCACAACTAGAAGAAAAGCAGTAGAGATGGGCTTTCCAAATCTGAACTCCCTGGTGGTGCTTCTTGGCTCTCACTTTGAGGAGAACTGGCTACTTCTGGGTAGAATTCATAAGGCATTGAAGTGCTCCATGGCACCAGTCCGACCTCTTTGAATAGGGATGAGACTATTGCTCTGTCTCATCTGCTCTATAGTAACGGTTGACATTAATATTTCACTTTTCACCAGCAATTCTCAAAGCTCTTTTCAAGCCTAATTAAGGTTCACATCACACTTAAGAATGAGGCAGATATCCTAATGACAGGAAAAATGAGGACAAGAGAAGCAAAGTGACTTGCTCCATATCACACAGTTGCAATCCTGAGACTGAAACACAAAGATCTTGAGTTATCTCTAACCACTAATGAATGATAATGACTGACCATATTGATAATTAATAGCACTTTCCCCAAGCTTAATACTTGTAAAGTGCTGTTAAAATACTGATTCATTCACCATTGCTGATAGCTGGGGCTATGCAAAGTCTTCATCCCACAACGCACTCCACTTTGCATACGTGGAAAACTGCTGAGTTAATCAGATGCTGCTCCACAGCGGAAAGCTGACCGTGGAAATGGTTTCAGGATGAGGTATGAAAGAGGATGCTCACAGTGGCTTGTGCCATGAAATGCCTGATGTAGGGGTGCTTGAGCTGAGAACTTGGTCTCCCTTACTGCTAGCAGAGAGAAGCGGCTTCCATTAGAAACCCATTCAAAACATCTGAATTAGAAGCTATTTCTCCCTGGACAGACTAACATTAGAGGTCTCAAGCTAGACATGTGAATACTCTCCCTTAAGTTCTTATTATTCCCATTTCGCAGGTGGGTGAACTGGAAGGGACAGGACTGTGCTGAATTAAGTGAGCTGCCTGCGATGGTTAGGCTCCTTCTTCAGCATAAACCCCCTGGAAATATGTGAGAGCAAAAGAATGCAGAGCTGAATAAATCCCCAGAGAATATGTTTAGGTTGTAAAAGTACAGAGGCAGTATCAAAATACCTCAAAGTGCTCTTGGAAAATATATGGTGAGTCATGAGCACTGTATATTAAATGGTCAACGCTCATTCAACAAGAGTAATTTCTCATGCGAGACCACAGGAGTCACAGGAATTGGCTTTGCACCAAACTGCCTGATTCAGCAAGATATTACCTATGTGCAGAAGCTCTGCTGTTCTGTTTCAACTTTTAGGCATCAGGAGAGAGGAAGAAACGAGCACAAGGAGAAACTGAGAGATCCCTCACAGCTTCAAGTATAGCAGTGTTCGAACTATATGAGTAGAAACTGAACAGGGAAAATGTGCATTAAGAATAGATAATATATGTATGAAATTCATCCCTCCCATGCTATTTCTTCAGCTTGTGTGATGGAGGCTGAATTTTATCTCTCTGCTTTCTGCCATCTCTGGTATTCTTCCTAAAGCCAAAATTCTGCGGGTAGTCATTAAGAATTATAATATAGGAAGGTGTTTATCAGTTCTATCATTGCAGGTGTACTGGAAGAATGATTGCAAATTGAAATGGCTTTGTAACGAGGCCTGAGTTAGCAACAAAACCAAACAGGAATATTCATTTTCCTGAAATTATCAGAGAGAATAACATTTGGAGAAAACATTCATCATTATGTCAGCAAGGAGGTATGTGATTTATCTTCGTAGTAATGGTTTTCATAACTTTGAAGGTAAGGACATTTGATCTATCTTGATCTTTTTCATATAACATCTAGCAAGTATATTACTTTATTTGTCTATCTCAAATGAAGGCTAAGCTAGCACAAGCATGCTTGGAAATTCATCTCCTTAAGCTGTACAAGGTCAGGGCCCATCCTTTTGTCCTGAAGGAAGAAGCAAGGCACAGATCACCTCTGCACAGGTAAGCCCTCTTTGAAAAGCAGGCTGACCTCATGCATTGACCTCACAGGTGATGTCACACCCATGGGAACAGTTGCTGACCAAGTTATTCCCTGAACCATGTACTGTTTCGGCTAAAATGGAGCGTGGAAAAGCGTAACAGAATGGGACCACAGATTTTGGCCCTCCCTGCCCTAATACTGCCCAGACAGAAGCTTCTGGTCAGACGTAAGGGAAGACTGGAGCCCCCTGGGAGGAGGCCACAAAGATGCTGCAAGGGCTGGAGCAGCTCTGCTCTGGAGCCAGGCTGAGAGAGCTGGGCTGGGTCAGCCTGGACAAGAGAAGGCTCCTGAAGGGGAGACCTGAGAGCAGCTCCAGTGCCTAAAGGGGCTGCAGGAAACCTGGAGAGGGGCTTGGGACAAGGGCCTGTAGGGACAGGCCAAGGGGAATGGCTTGAACCTGCCCGAGGGGAGACTGAGATGAGCTCTTAGGCAGAAGCTCTTCCCTGTGAGGGTGCTGAGGCGCTGGCACAGGGTGCGCAGAGAAGCTGTGGCTGCCCCATCCCTGGCAGTGTTCAAGGCCCAGGTTGGACACAGGGGCTTGGAGCAAGCTGCTCTAGTGGAAGGTGTCCCTGCCCGTGGTAGGGGGTTGGAACTGGATGAGCTTTAGGATCCCTTCCAACCCAAACCATTCCAGTATTCTATGCTTCTATGTTCTTTCCATACTTTGTCTGCTTCTTAGACGTCTCCAACTTTAATCAAAGTTATCGATTTCTAAAGACTTTCTGTTTTTCTTTATTAAAGCAAACAGAACAATCGAATAAGAGCCGGAACCAACCTAATGTCAAGCTCCTTGGCTGCTGGCTTACCTAGTTTTATTGCTGTGATGAGCCCTTGGTTGGTGTCACATATCCAAGAGTGATAGGAGAAGCAGTGTGAAACCTCCAGGCAATCAGCACACAGGAGCTATTTCTGCTGCCAGTTTGAACCCCATCTCCATTCGTCTTCTAAATTATAGCTCCTTGTTCATGTTCGTTTGGAGAATCACAGAGCTGTGCATGCAGCAGGTTTAAAAGCTTTGCCTGGCCTTGGATATCACACACATGCATTTCCAAAAGCAGCGGGCTTCAAACAGCTCGAAGCCTTCTCATTGCATGCGGTGCCACAAAAGCATTATGGTAATTCTGAGCATTGAACCATTTAAAATCTATTTTAATTGATTCCTGGCTACTTCGTGATTCCAGCGTATTATTGAATCAGTGGTAGATAAAAGTAGCAGGAGGTAACATCTTTTGTGTTGCTCCAGGGAGATCACACCTAAAATAAGGCATTAAATTCTGGGTACCTCATTGCCAAAGAGATGCAGAGAAATTGGGAGAAATTCATAGAAGAGCAATAAAAATGATTAAGGGTCTGAAGAGGCTGAGTTATGAGTGAAGATTAAATGACCTTAATATATATTGCTTGGCTAAATGATGACTAAGAGGGAAATGATACCCTTCAACAAGTACTTGGAGGGCATAAATATCACAAATAAAAAAGGAATAATTTAGGGCGCTGAAGGACGTACAACTTGGGATAAAAGGATGGTGTTGGGGATGGAAGGATGGCGTTAGGGAAAAGGAAACTGGCTGTCCACATGCATCATTAAAATATAACAGGCCATTTATGGGGAACCAAATTCTGACACATTTATCTCATTGTGTTTCAGTATTAATTTTTGCCTATTCTAGAGAAAAAAGGCATTGTTCTCAATTAAAGGCTGAGCCGGAACTCCCAAATGCACTCCCAGGATATGCATGTCAAGAAGGGTAATTCCCAACCAAGCTGGGAAAATAACAAACAAGCTTATCAATTAGAAGGTTGATATACCCTTTACCAAGAGCTGAAGGATGATCTGTATTTTAGGGATGTGTTGTCTGTTGCCAGGATACCATGAGGAAAATAAAATAATGCATTACTTTAAAACAGACATATCCCATTAATTCCCATGAGAACTATACCCATATTTGAATGGGTATAAAATGGGTATAAAAATTTTTCATTTTTTCATTATAATTAAACAATTATTTAATAATTATTTTTAATTTTACAGTTAGAAAAGCAAATCCTTCTGCAATTTTCTCCTAACACCAACTGACAGCTCAGAGCCCAGCCTTAGAGCTGGAAGAAGAGCCGAAATAGTCACCACGGGTGTCGGGGTGCTGTGATTGCGCATCCTCACCTCAGCCTGTCTTAGAAAGCAGCCATGCATTCCACAGGATGGAATGTCTGTGTGAAACTGGGCTTTGCTGTGCCTCTGCTCAGCAGCACAGCAGTCTAAGTCCTAAAACTGTTAAGTACAACATATATATCACCTTGTGGTTTTTCAGGCTTACTGCATGGAAACTCCCTGGCTGGATTTAGAAGTCCCCACCCAATAAGATATTTGCTTCCAGCTCCTGCTATTCCTTTGCTTTTCTGGGCAAAGGGGGAATCCTGAAGCTGATGCTCAGGCAGCTCTCTTGGGGAATGTCCGTTTGCTCCTCACAGTTCATGGCAGAAGGGGGGCAGAGATGTTTCGGAGAAGTTTTTGTCTTTTCCTGTCACAACCCACAGCTGCTTCTGCTGAGATTGCAATCTGATGGAAGGGTTTGTGCTGGTACCCTGCAGCAACATCCCTTGAGACAAGCTTTGGAAAGTGGTGCCTGATGATGGGAGGTCATGGGAAAAGGGCTCCCCAAAAGCGTCAGGAGTGGGAAGCAAAAGGCTCCGGAGTGCTCGCGGGCAATGAACTTCTTCCTCTGCCCTTGGAGTTTGGGAGAGAGGAAGCACAAAGCAGAAACATCTGCATTCCTAGCTCCTCTGTGTGGGAATAACCTAAAGATGCTGATGCTGTAATAGGCAGTGGAGGAAGAGCAGCTCTTTTCCCCGGATTAGCATCCCATTACAGCAGTGCTTTGAGGATATGATCTGATTTGTTTATCCCAGAGTTCAATCTGGCTATGAACGCACAGCTCTGCTGCTGTCAAACCCAGCCGCAAACCTTTATGCCACACTCCTGCCCCAAAGCATGATCAGGAGCAACAAGGAAGGACCCCCCTGCATTAAAAAATCATCTTTAAAATTCACACACTTACACTACCCATTTTATGTCTGCTTCCCAACACTGCTAAAGGGGTCTCCCATCTTTTTGCTACCAGATAAGCCTTCCCAGAGCTAAGAAATACCTACAAACTTGGTTTGAAAGTGATATGATCCTTTATACACTGCACAGTAAGCACAGTAACCAGCAGAAATCACGTATACAGAGGTGGAGGTCAGAAGCTTTCATTTTATGAGAACCAATCTAGTCGGAGAAAGTTTACTCGAATTTCCATATTGAAATCTTTTCTCTTCCCTCTTTGAACATCTGGAATGGGGAGAATTAAAGTTCAGCCTTAGTTTTTAGACTTTTTAGACTATTTATTCTCCTGAGTATCATTGGTCACGGTAATACAATGAGTTCCTGGGCAGTGATTTATTGTGCCATAAAACGTTGTATTTTCTGCCCCATCTCACCAGGTAGTGTTGAAGACAGTTTGCAAGTGCCTGTGAAGTGGATAGACACAGCCTTTATGGAGTGTCTGGAAGTTTGAGCTACCATGTGTAGATACCATCACCAAGATACTTACTCCAGCTGATGCTTGGTGAGGAACAGCGTGAACAGAGACTTCCCCAGGGAACGAAGATCTTTTCACGACAGCTTATCTGTTGGTTTTTTTTTTCACATACATAAAAAGGAAGGGAGTATAATTATGCAGAAATCTGGCTGAGCCTAATTGCCACCCAGAGCATCCCAGGAGGCCTAAGAAGGCCTGTGAGGGCAGCATATTTAACCCAGAGCAGAAACACTGATGGGGCATGAATATTTCATAAATCACAGGTTTCACCTCATCAGATGTCTTATCCTGTGAGATATTTTTTAGCTAAGAACTAGGTGAGAATCAGATACACACACTGTACCATAGGAAACCTGTGGGATTTTTAAGTCAGTTCCTTATATATGGTCTTAGGGGTGTATAATCACTCATATGAAATCCTTTATCTGTTTGGTCCTAATTGTAGCTGTGTAACGTGGAAGCTTCTGGTTTGCATTTTACTATTGTGTTACATATGGTTTCACTTCAAACCAAATTCCCACAACTTTGTGCAAGTTTCAGGTGCTTCTGAAAGTTATAACCAGAGATGGACTTAATCATGAAAAGAAATACTGAAATAAGTGTTCATTGTTCTTTCCTATTTAGCTCATGCTTCATCACCTCAACTTCTTAGAAATAGTGTTGCTGAATATTAAACATGTGGATCTAAGCCGAACAGTGGGTTCATTTAGTGTAAGGGGGGAAATATGAAGAGTTTTCCTTCTCCAGTGCACTCATACAAACCTTGGCCAGATGCAGTCACAGCCACACAACTTCTGACACCATCGGTAACGGCTGAGTTAAACCTTCATGGGAAACTGTGTTACATCACGGAAGGTGTGTGCATGTATCGCCTGGATGATTTCATAAGCAAACTATACATTTACATATACATGTATATTTATGGATTCAAGGTAGAATCATAGAATCCCAGATTGATTTGTGCTCGAAGATACCTTAAAGCTCATGCAGCTCCAACCCCTGCCACGGGCAGGGACCCCTTCCACTGGAGCAGCTTGCTCCAAGCCCCTGTGTCCAACCTGGCCGTGAACACTGCCAGGGATGGGGCAGCCACAGCTTCTCTGGGCACCCTGTGCCAGCGCCTCAGCACCCTCACAGGGAAGAGCTTCTGCCTAAGAGCTCATCTCAGTCTCCCCTCGGGCAGGTTCAAGCCATTCCCCTTGGCCTGTCCCTACAGGCCCTTGTCCCAAGCCCCTCTCCAGGTTTCCTGCAGCCCCTTTAGGCACTGGAGCTGCTCTCAGGTCTCCCCTTCAGGAGCCTTCTCTTCTCCAGGCTGCCCCAGCCCAACTCTCTCAGCCTGGCTCCAGAGCAGAGCTGCTCCAGCCCTCTGCTGGAGCATCTCTGTGGCCTCCTCCGGACTCTTTCGAGCACTTCCACTGTGCTGTTGCCTCAGAGCTGAACGCAGTACGCCAGGTAGGATCCTCTTAGCCGAAAATAAACCTTGCACTTGCTGAGTAGAGGGGTTTGGCTTTTTAGCCAGTGTTTGCGCTGTTCCCATTTCAAACTGGACCACGGCAGCACATGCTGCGTGCTGCCTGCAAGGTACGGAGCATCAAAGCCCGGCTCAAGCGATGGCCGCAACGTGTCTCCTCGGGCTGACCTCTGCCTGCCCTCGCCACAGTTTGCGATGCTGCTTCCACCTACGCGCCGCTTGTTCGGGACAGCTCGAATTCCTGTAGGATCGCTCGGCAGAGGCCCTTCTCCTTCCCAAAGCTTTCCGGCGAGCCCAGCGGCAGTCGGCGCTACCGGGGGCCAGCGGCTCCTCGGGGGGGAGATGCCCAGCGGCACCCTGATGCCGACCGCGGGTGCTCCGCTCCCCTTCCCCCGGAGAGCTGCAGGCACCGGGGCGGCTCTACCCGCCCCATCCTCCCCAGGGGGCACCGCTGGGGACCCCCCGCCCCTGCGGAACCGGGGGGCCGAGCCGAGCGGCAGCACTCCGCCTCCCGGGCTGCGCAGCGCGGCCGGCGAGCGGCGCGGGGCTGCTCCCTCCCTCCCCCTTCTTCTTCCTCCTCCTCCTCCTCCACCCCCCCCGCAGGGCAGAGCCGGCGGAGGCGGCGGGCGCGGATGGGAGAACGGTGGAGCCGGCGGAGGTAGGAGCGCGGCGGGGACGGGGATGTTGGGGCTCCCCAAGTTTGGAAGCGGCGGGACTTTGCGGGAAGTTGGGCAGGCAGCCGGGCAGCGCGGCGCGGCTCGGCTCGGTATGGCTCGGTACAGTGGAGCGGAGCTCGGGGGGGGCGGACCCGGGGTTGTGGGGCTCCCGTTGCTGCAGCAGCTCTGGAGGCTGCTCCTGCGTTACTCTGGGGTGAAGCCTGGGGGTGCTTCCCTAGCAAAGGGGAACCGGGAGCCTTCCTCTTCCCCCTCTCCTCCTCTTCCTCCCGGGGCTGGGGGTGCAGCATTCCCCGGGCAGGGTGAGCGGAGGGGGGCACTTCTCTCAATTCGTGCCCCCCAGCAGGTTAGTGCTCCGGGGAGGGCGGAATGATGACAAAGATAACGCGGCTCACTGTCATCTCCTGCGCTGGGCAGACCCTGCTGCCCGCCGGAGAGCTGCTCCTTGGCTCATCGCGGTGGTTTTACGGCGGTTTGGGCGAGAAGACACTTGTAAAGCGGCTTTCCCTAAAAGACTCGTTGAATTCCGGCAGCGCATCCTACCTAGAATGAAGCCGGGGATGATGTTGCCATTCACTGATGAATATTTTTAGGTGAAGAGGGGTATTTCGTGTATGCAATCTGTTGGCTGTTGAAAATAGCTTCGTAGCATGCTTTTGCTGCGAATGCAGTCAGGGTTCAGCGATGGGTTATTATGGTTAGAGTCTGTTAAGCAGCAATTCACCAGCTGAACTTTGGTGGTGTCATAGATAGGTTTGGGTTTTGTCTGTTTTCTGTGCTGCTTCATTGTAATACTACAGCTGTGCTCTGCAGTGAATTGACTTTCCCAGACTCAGCTAGATTTGTAGGTGAATAGGAGAGGGGATAGTATGTCTAGGCTGGTGCATCTAAACACCTACCAAACTTTCAGATATGGAAATGTATTTATTTCTATCGTATGGTTCTATGGCCTAAAGTTCTCTGCTTATTGATTTTCTTGTCTGTAACACAAGAACGGTTTCACTTCTTGAACTGCTTGTTAGCAAGGCAAAAAAATCATTACCATCTCCCATAGAACAAACACATATCTTGTGTATTTTGCCACTAGAAAACCCCAGAGTAGTCAGCTGAACTGATTACAGATCAAAACTCAAAGTTTGCTGGCACTGTTCATGAACAGTAAATATTTTTAAGGCTTAACTCAAAATCAGATGCACTCGTGTGTGTAAACAGAAGCCTAATTGAACAGCACAGCACTTGGTAGTAACTGGGGACTACTTGATCTCTGGCAAAAGGGGAAATTTCCATCAATAAAAGGTCACAACGTACATGTTGTTATACAGATGTATTTATATCTATGCTATTTATATATATTGGTATATGTATTTTATATACAGACATATATATATATATATATACAGTCACCTGCAAAACAGTAAACACTAATGGAATGGCTGTCTTGAAGCTTGGTTTTGTCGGTGATTAAAGTGTTGTCACACGTCTCTTGCCCTGAGAGCTTCCCTGCTGCTGCTGTTTCACTCCTGGGCATTGAGTCAAAGGATTCATCTGTCTCTTCACATGCCAAAAGAAAGAAAATCAATTTGAATGCAGAAAAGAGGAAACTACTTGTATGAAGATTTAGGAGTGAAACTACCTTCTTTTTTTTCTAGATGGTACTTAGATCCTGTGTCTATAAGTGCAGTCACCATGCAGCTCTGAAATCAATGAGAAAACAGTTTGAAGGTTCAGATTTTGTAATAGGAGGACTGACCTTAGATTCAGAGTGTTTTGTTTGGTGGTTTGTAACAGGAATATGGTGAAACAATGAAGATTTACATGACAAAATACTTTGTTCCCCATATGCAATGGAAGACAGTAATGGATTTTATCGCTGCTAAACTGAAAGTAGGCATCTGGAAACTGCATAAATGAGAAGGTTGAGCAGACCCTTGTGTTTGAATTATTCCATGAGGTTGAAGTGGAAGGATGAAGTTATGTAATCCATTAGCAGCATTAGCAATGATGGAATTATATAGGCATAATCATAGGGATGCAAATAAGATACTGCTTATATTTTTAACAGTAGTTTAAGCAACAAGCTCTGTGAGAACCAGGAGTTTCAGTGGGCAACGGTGATGTGATTTCAGTATTATTGTGTATGTTTCTAAAGGCTGTGTCCCAGTACTCAAGTACCTCTCAAAGTATTGGTTTGCATTTAAGATCAAGTTGTGAGGTGGATGGCAGCAAACTCTTCCAAAGTTCCTGTAGTATCACCAGCCATGATACTACAAACCCTCCACCCCCCAATAAGGATTTCTTATCAAATTCCTCTGCCAGTTAGGAAAGGAATCATTATTAGACTTCTCCTTCACTGAGTGCTTCCTCATGTGCTCATGGGAGCAAATTCTTAAGAAGCTCTAACTCAGCACTGTGTTACTATTACATTCCAATATGCGTTCTCTAGAGATAAGCTAGCGGCAAGGGCTGATCTTGCCTAAATGACATATTGATTTAGGAAGTTACAACCTCCAACTGTGTTTCTCTTTCAGTACAGATACATCACTCAGGTGAAGAAAGCCATGACTTAAACAGGTGCCAGTATGCTCCCTTTCTTTCTTAATTACAGTTACTTAATTACAGTTACTGGGTCTTCCAAGGCTCTATATCCCACAGTCAGAAACTCCAAGGAAATGTGCTATTAAATCACTCAGTGCTACTCTGGATACTTGAGTGATGTGAATCACCCTGCTTCCAACAGCTTATAGAGTTTGCAAGAGCTGTACCCTGGTTTGAACTGGGGTTCTTAATTGCTGTTTTCAGGCTTCAATTCCTCCCTTAACCCACCTATTTTCCTCTGTACCCTGCACAGTGAGGTACATAACTCTGAGTTCCCACCATTCTCCTTGGCTGGAGTTATGTTGCTAAGCTGGAAGAATCCAAAGTGCTGTGGAAAACCAAGGTAGATTTCCAATAAGAGAGCTAATTTTTTTTCACCATTTCCCCACAAATTAGTATTTCTTATTTATTTATGTTTTATAGTGAAGTGCACTGTTTTTCTTAGTGATGGAGTGCGGTGCCAGATTTGGAGTCTAAATACAGCTATTCACAGGAGGAAAAGGGATCTGTAAGCTCCTACAAGTCCTTATCTCAAAGCAGCCTGAATTACACCAATCTCTCCACTTATACTGCAGTTTCACTAAAATTAACTGATTGCATACAGCATTGTTGACCCATTGCCTTAAAAATACATAGGGCTGCCCATGTATCTAACAGAAACCAGGTTGTACAGTCACACTGGCTGTTTGTCCTTGTTCATCTGTGTTTCCCAGGTTGAAAGAAATGGTTACAAATGGTTCCATCCTGGTCACTCGACTGGGTTTTTACATGCGAGGGAGACAGGAAAGCTACCAAGGAGGTAGAGTGCGGCAGGCGTGCTGCAATGGGAGCACTGTAATCCTTTGATTACACAGCTGTGTCTGACATGCCACTAAACAGCACTTGGAGGGCAAGCAGTTAATGTGGCTTTTCCATGGAATATTTATTAATTTATGTTACACTTGGTTTCCAGGAGCTGTTGAATGCGGTTTTTAAGCACTAGTTTTAAGGAGTGTGGTGTCCTGTCTAAGAAGAGATGAGCATGATAGCTTGCAAGAAGCAGCAGAAGGAAACATGATGTCCAGGTGGGTATTAGTGGCTGATGGCAACAACAAGGCAGCTGTGGTGGTGGTGAGAGACCATATGTGATGCTGAAGGTGAATAGGAGTGAGAGGTCCATGGCAGGCTCTGTCCCAGTGCTCTGCTTTTGTCCCCCTGTGGAAACACACCAGAAGTCATAGACTTGCCAAACCCAACCCATTGCTTTGCCTCTTCTCATTCCCAGATCCAGCTTGTTAACATTCCCACAGTAGCTTGAGCTGGCTGAAACACTTGTTTTCCAAACCTCTGAAGTGGCAAGACTGCTGCTTGCCTGATGAACTTACCAGAAATGAGGTGGTAGATTTAGGCTAACCCAGCTCCAGAAATACTTGTGAAGCTCATGGTGCACTGAGTCTTCCTCCTTGAGTTTGCAGAAAGCAGCTAAAGCCCCTGCAGCATTAAGGATGGTGAAAGGCACCTGGCTGCTAAGGAGCCTGCCTTTCGTGTAATGGCTTTCCCCTGAAAGTCCTGTGGAGAAGGACCAGGTGGGATGGGGCTTGGAGCAAGCTGCTCTAGTGGAAGGTGTCCCTGCCCATGGCAGGGGATGGAACTGGATGAGCTTTAAGGTCCTTTCCAACCCAGACCATTCCAGGATTCTATAGTTCTCTGATAAGAAATGTGGTGCTGGAGAGGCAGGGAAGTGATGTATAACAATATATATACCAAGCACTACTAAATGCACACTTTATATTCTAAACCTTAATGTGTCATCATTTGGACTCATCAAACAGGCACACCGTTCTATAAATGTGGGGTTTTTGTGCCAACTCTGTACCTAAGGTGGGTCATTCCTCACTGTACAAGGTGCAGATCAGAACCTAAACAGGAAAATACTAAACCTGACCTTTTTCGTTTGCTTCACACCTTCCAGTAAGGAAAAATATGTTTCACAAGGAGATACGTTTCCTGTAAAAAGCTTTGATATTCAGTGTGGGTGAATGTACCCTGAATTATTTATTTTAATATTAGACTTATTCTGGTAGAATTTGTAGAATTATTCTTATTAGAATTATTTATTCTAATAAAATTAGAAAAACTGATGAGATTGAAAAAGGCTTTTGTATTTTTATTTTTTATCCTGCATATTTGTTCTGCACATTTTTCAGCCAGGTTGGACACAGGGGCTTGGAGCAAGCTGCTTTAGTGGAAGGTGTCCCTGCCCGTGGCAGGGGATTGGAACTGGATGAGCTTTAAGGTCCCTTCCAACTCAAACCATTCTATCATTCTATGATCAAACAAAAAGAGTGAAGGTAAATGTCAGGTTTTAAGATGTACAGAGGAAACAAGACTGATTTGAGAAAATGTGAACTTATAAAGATAAGTAGGAAAAACAATGAAGATTTAACTGTAGTACATGTGCTTGGGGGATGGAAGAAGCCCGATTGGTGGTGGTGGTAGTGTTGAAAGAATGCTATGAAAGTGGGCAGCACGTTAGATGTGAGTTTGCAATATTGGATGGTTTCAGATGATTGAAGATGATAATGTTCTTATATGTTCTATATGCAGAGTTAGAATTCAGGTCTTGGAGCAGTAAGGGAAGAAAAGCACTTTAATTAAAGTGCTCAAGATCTGGCACCAAATTAGTAGCGAGATACCAACAAATAGGAGAGATCTCAGGAAAAAAAGTCATAGAAATCAGGATTCTGGAAGGTTTTGTGCATGATTTGAAGAAAAGGTAAGAGCTCAGTGTTAGCCTCACTGTGCCTGAGATAGGATATAATGGTTTATGAGTGCCAGAATTTATTAAACCAAAGAAGGACTCAGTTTGACTGGTGCAGCCAGGAGGTTTGACTGTCTAAAGCTAGAAATGGGAGGAAATAAAGAAGGATGGTTTAGTAGACTGTTAGGTGTGTATATCAAGTAATGAGATGGGATTGCCTGCAGGCCCAGCTCTTTGCAAGGGAGCTTCATCTCCTGAAAATTCTTTAACAGGTTCTTAAAACCAACACTGTTTTTTCCTGTCCATCAAATGCCTTATCCAATATTCCTTTCCAGCCTCATCAGTTTTGGCTACTTATAAGTTGAGAAATTTGTCTTCTGTCTGAGCTACGTAGATATTATAGAGACAATGCTAAATAGATATTGTTAATCGTAGAATCCCAGACTGGTTTGTGGTGGAAGGGACCTTAAAGCTCACCCAGTTCCAAGCCCCTGCCACGGGCAGGGACACCTTCCACTAGAGGAAGGTGCTTCAAGCCCTGTCCAACCTGGACCTTCTTCACAGGACTTTCAGAGGAAAGCAGGCTGAACAGCCCCAATCTTCATAGCCTGTTGATGTTAACCAAGTTAAATGGATAATGAACCTGAAACGTCTAGGATTTTCAAGGAATGCTCTGAAAGCTTAGCTTTTCCTAAACCCATTTCACCATGTTAGGCCAGTCGTCATGCTCCTCTTCGGTCTTCATCCACCGCTTAGTGCATTTATAGGACTGCTGCTTTACAGTTCATAAAATCATAGAATGGTTTGGGTTGGAAAGGATCTTAAGATCATCCAGTTCCAACTTCTGCCTTGGTTGCTAAAGCCTGAGGAAGCTTCCTGGGGCCATTTCTGGAAGGAATTTTGGATGCTGCTTTGTTGAAGTGGAAGAGGAGCAGGTTGGTGTGTTCATCAGGTTTTGAGCCCACACAGAGCTCCCTGAAGGAATATGGGTTCAGGATTCGGGAGTTTTTGCTTGTTTCCTGGCTCCCTGGAGCTCCAGCCTGGGATAACACTGTGATGCCTGGGTTGTGACTGCGTTTATTGCAAGTGCAGAGGTCAGATAAAAAGGCTGGGTAAAAACACTGCTGTGCATTAAATACTACCAATAGAAGTTACAACATGAGATACAGTGGTGGTCTCTTCATTTAAAAAGACAAAAACGTGTTCTTGAGCACTTTAGCACTGAGTAGTGCAGCTTTATGCCTTGAGTAACTCATCAGAACCATTCATGAAGTGAATAATTTAGATGAAAAATGTCATAAATTATAGAGCTATGAGAACAGTATCTCAGGTTGAAGATCAACTTGCTTGAGGAACAGCTAAGGATAAATCAGAATGAAGCCACTATCGCTCTTGACATTTAGTATTAGAATTACTTTACAGAGCTATTTATGCCAGCTTTACAACAGTTTCAGCAAGAAATGTGAGAGGTGAATAGAAGGGAACAGTGGAACTTAAGCTTATCCCTCTCTTTATAGGAAAGAGAGAAAATGAATTTGTCTAACATCAGGCTATTTTGAACCCTGAAGTGTTTTAAGTCTTCAGAGAACATTTTTGAGCATTGCTGAGGAGATCAGCAAAGTTAAAAATAGTAAAATGGAATATTTGTTGGTAGCCATGGAAATCCCGTGTGGAGTTCTCTTGCGTTAGAGTAGATCAAGAGTAATTCCGCTCTTGGTTTTCACTCATGTAAGAGGGACCAGAATGTGGCTTCTCCAAACTGTTGGGTATTGAAAATGTTTTCCAGTTGGTTTGGAGAAGTCCAGAGTCTTCTGCTTGACAAAGCGTGTGGCTATAATGATAACACTGGTGAACCTAAGCACCAGTCTGCTGTAACACTCTAATACTTGACAGTGGGTAGCTTTTAGCTGAAGTCCCCACTAGTTTGAAAAAAAAACCTTTAAAAAGCCCTAGATTTCAGAAACTCTTTGGGTAAAATATCCTTCTTAGATGGCTTCAAATGACCTGCTGCTTATTTCTGCATGCAGCTTTAAAAACAATATTCTTGTTGTTTGATATCAGAGTTGTAATGATGCCATACATCATTCTGGTGTAATACAGGGGAATGCATAAAAAGCCTCTGCTGTGTTTTGATAGCTTTTTCTTTCAATGGTACCCATCAAGTGGGTGCAGTAATCTATGCAGTTTTCCTTTTTTTTTATCTTGCTGTACTAGTAGATTGGATTAGATGTACTGTGAAAATACAGGTAAGTATGTAAATATCAACAGTGATTTTTGTTGGACTATTACAACTCTTATGTTCGGAGGCTTTTCGGTATTAGAAAATGAGCTGAAGCTTTATGACAATGGATATTCCTGCATTAAAAATACTTGCCTGTTACTGAAACAAGATTATCCCAATCCTAGCCACTAGAAATTTACACTGCAGTATTTTAATAACCTCCTCTGTATATTTTTAAAGATGACAAATAATTCTGAAATAGCAAATACCATGAAGTTGCACTTCAGGAAAAAAAATGGAGGGTTTCAAATGAGGTCATATAAATGCTGTGTTCATTCCAAACAACAATTTGCAGGATGAACCTCTGGCTTCATTAAAGTCAATGAAATGTCTTCCTGCTGACTTCAGCACGGCAGGATTGAAAAACAAAATAAATCAAAATGGGATCTCAAGAAGTTCTTAGGGATTGACCGGAGTTAAAGTCATTCAGATGCTCTTTTCTCTGCGTATGTTCTTTCATTCAGCCCAGCAGTCTTAAGGTGAAGATACCGTCTGGTGGGGATGAGGGTATGTGAAAAGGGTAGAATATTTCTCTTTGGAATAATCTATCAGTAGTTGTGTTGTCCCAGAGGTCCCCTTTATTGAGGTACTGCAGACACGTCCCCGTCTCTGTTCTAAGGGATGCTGACCGTGCAGGTTGACATTCCTGTTGAAGATATTTAGGCCTTAAAAGTGATGGAAAGCCCCAAAGTCTAACTCTTTATTTCAAGTATACCGCTGCTGCATTGTGTCGGTAGGAGTCTGGGCAGTCATTTCCATCAAGTGCAGCCTTCGGGCATGGTTTTAGGGACATTTTTAGCTTTGTCCTTTTGGCATCAAGGATTTTTATGCAGCAGTTGAATAGGAGGAAGGAATTAATTTGATTTAGCGATGTCAGACTGAAAATGAAGTTCCTCCTAGCACATCCTTCGAAGAACACTCAATGGCTCTGGATTTAGCCTGCCATCCGCCTTATTTTTGCAGGGATATTTTTGAACTTCCTCTGCTGATAAATATTTAGAGTCTGTTTAGATTTCATCTCATTTCTGCTAGATTTTTTCCCTCATAAATACTTATTACTGCAGAAAGAGGTATTACAAGCCTTGAAATCACAGTGCCAGCAATTCTGTTGTTTTAACTGTGGCTGACTGACAGTGTATATATTAATTATCCAAGAGAGGCTTAGAGCATTTAAAAAGAGAACTTCATTCCTGGCCTGTAGGAGTTAGAAGAGGAGCTGTAATTGCTTTATGTCTGGAACGCAGGTTTAGGAGCAGAAGGCTTGGCTGGATTAGATGTGGCCACGGCTGAGGATCGATAAGGTATGAAAAGTGGAAAGGCTGCTTCAAATCTGTGAAAGCTTCAGTCACCGGGATGCTTCGAAGCTCAGAATGAAAACTGGAGCTGTTTCTCCTTGGTTTAATTAAAATCGAATGCAAAACAACTCGGAGCAACCTGAGTTGATATTAATTACTTCGGGCACTTGAAGGATTTCCTTTGCGGAATTCAGTGCAGCCTTTCCTTGCAGCCTGCCTCTGCGTGGGTTTCGCTGGTGTTGCCCAGCTAAATCTTTGTGCTGTTTCGCTATGCCTTGCTAATTCCTTTTTGGAGCTGTGTTTTTCCTGGTGTGAATATGACAATCCCACTTTAATTAGATAACAGCCGTTGTCACCGTGCATGGGGACTGTGATGCCTGGGAGCCTCAGAAGTCTCTGTGTCAAAATGAATAAATAAAACATCTAAAAAGCTTTGCTAAGAAGCAGTAAACTTAAAACCTGAGCCAGTTAACAGCATTGAAATGAGTTGTCTTATTACATTACAGTGTGTAGCCACCAGATGTCACTTATTTGGTGCTGGGGAGAAACATGTCCTTGGTA
Organism: Psittacula echo; assembly: GCF_963264785.1. Taxonomy (NCBI): domain Eukaryota; kingdom Metazoa; phylum Chordata; class Aves; order Psittaciformes; family Psittacidae; genus Psittacula; species Psittacula echo. Next base: position 4,419,503 of record NC_137743.1, read on the forward strand.
TATAAAAGATTAAAAAGGAAGAGCAACTTGCTATAAGTGGCTTTGTTACTGTTTGCATTCATAATTGGCTACTGTCTTGCTCGAGAAATATTTTCATCTTCAAATAGATCGTATAGACCCGTTTCTCACAGATAAGACAGACTTGCATTTTTTATGAGCCTTAAATGTCAGCAGTGACATTTTGAAACTCGGTCTTTAAGAAACTAATGAATAGGCTCACTAAGTTTTCAGAAGGATGAAAGTAAATTTGATGGAATGGACAGTTTAATTACTATGAACTGTACTATCATTAAAGACACTTTAACCAGTGGCTTAAATATATATTCGTCTTCAGCCAAGTTAAAAGCAGGGAGATGAGTCTTCAAGTCCTGCAGGACTGAGAGCAAGTTGGAAGTACGTGCAGGCAGGGGAAGAACCACTTCTAAAATGAGAGCACAGCATCCACTTACAGAAGGATGCAATTCACCCTCAGGGTTTAAAGGCTTCAAAGAAAGGTGTAAATAAAGCTAGATGGATGGGGATATCTCTCTAAAGTGGAAAAGGAACACGCGATACTCAACGCAAAGCTGTTTTACCTGACCTGAGTGAGCATGAGCAGGGTGAGATGACTGATTGCTCACCAGTGAGATCGAGCAAAGGACGGGTGATCTGGGTCATGGTGTTCAACAGCGGTTTATTCCTCCCATTATTAGAGATGCTAAACCAACATGTGCAGGTATCCTTCCTGCTTCATGGTCACATAAGCCTAATGCTCATTTATATTTTCTGATCTGTACTCTAAGGCAGCACCATTACAAAGGGGAAATTTAATTTTCTGGACTTGAAGCAGAAAGCCTGAAAATGGAATTATTTTCCAAGCGGTAATAATTAATGTTTGTTTGGGTTTTTTTCCTTCTCCCAGTGATAGTAGCGTTTGCATCTGGAATTTAAATGTGTATTCTACCTCAGATGTCAGTTTGGGATGGAGTCGTGCTCACTCTGCGCATCTCATGCAGGCTGGACATAAATCCATTGCTCCGAGTGAGTGATGGGAGGACTGCTCTCCAGATTATTTTCCTTTGGAGTCCTCAGGAGCAGCTGTTTTGAAAGACTGCCTGCCTTCATTTTTCACCTGAAAAATGACACAAGCATTTATTCCCCACCTTTCCTTCGATGTTTGAGCAAAACTAGAGGTGAGCAAAGCCCTCCTTGACTACGGTGTTGACTTCAAAATGCAGTGAATTAGTGCTTTAGCAGCTAGTATTAATGAGAGCTCCAGCTCTTAACTGAGAGCTGTTTATGAGACTGAGGGTTTCACTTCCCAGCTGGAGGTCTTGCACCATTGCTCCCGAAAATGCCACCTGCCAGCACTGAAAAGTGCTCCTTACTACTGCTCTGCAGCAGTGTCTTAGCATGGCTCTGGGATGGGGTGTGGGATTGCAGCTTGGGAAGGCTGGAAAAATGCCTTCTCTGTCTTTCAAGCTTATGGAAAGACTGAAATTCACCCCATTTAATATGGTTACTGGGGAAAATTCAGGCTGACTGCTGTCTTAGATGGTTTATGTACAAATTGGATTGCCAATGACTTTCTGTCTTGTACAACACATATCTGTATTCTGTTCAAAGTCCCTCAGTCCCCCTGTAATGGGATTCTGGATGGTGAGTTAGGAGATCCTGATTTTTTTCCTTGGACTTCTCCCATATTATGCCATATGGTAGCATAGGTAACACATGTCAGTACTCTGTCATCTTGTCAGCTGCAAATCGAAAAGCACCTTTGAAAAGCGCTCTGGCACCTGCTGTTGGGAGTTACGCCACGAAAGTGAATACTGTCCATGCCCCAAGGGTCCGATGCACATAGACGTTAACCAAAGTCTGAGATGCATTTAGTGCACTCCAGCATCCCCTGAGTCTGCTGTGTATTAAACGTTTGCAATGAAAGTACCACCTGTGCTCATTTAAATTTCAGCTTGGACAGAAGCTTCTATTAACAAAATAATGCATATATTGTATTTAAATTTTCGTGTTTGGAGGATACATTTTTGGCTGTTCCAGATCAGTTTTGCTGGGGTAGCTTAGCCGTGTACAAGGAGGCTTTAGGAGGAAAGTAAGAATAACTTCAAAGTCAAGTTTCCACAGGTAAAGGAAGAAAAAGCATGTAATTGTAAGGTTTTATTCCAATTTGTTGCTATTACCAAAGTCTAATTTATAACACTGTGCCAAGCAGTAAAGAAACTGAGGTATATTATCAGCATATCATTTATTTTTTCACTTAATGGGGAACTGTGACATTTTCTGAGTTTAGAGATCAGTCTGAACTTCTGAAGTCATTTACTTTGATTATAAATGTTTTGGATGCTGAAGGCTTTTTTGCAGGATTTAAGCATGAAAGAAAATTGTACATGAAGCGGTCAGTGGTGAGGCTATCTCACCTCTTACACACCGCGGATGGATGGTTTTCTAGCATGCCTCATTTGTAGAATCACAGAACAGTTTGGGTTGGAAGCGACCTTGAAGATCATCCAGTTCCAACCTCCCAGCTGTGGCTGCCCCATCCCTGGCAGTGTTCAAGGCCAGGTTGGACACAGGGGCTTGGAGCAAGCTGCTCTAATGGAAGGGGTCCCTGCCCGTGGCAGGGGTTGGAGCTGGAGAAGCTTTAAGGTCCCTTCCAACCCAAACCAGGCTGGGATTCTATAATCCTATGATAACACAGGGTGGAGGGGTTGCAGTGTCTGAAACTGCTCCTGCCGACAGTTGAGTCTCATTCCTGAAGCTTTGATGGAAGATGTGGCACTTTGTGGCACTTTGTTGCATGTTGCTGTTTTTAGATGTGGGAGTGGAGTGATCTTTGTAGAAGACAATGATTGATATGGCTTTTTGCAGCAGCTGCTGTGTTGTGTTAACACCATTCTCGAGGGTGGAAAGCCTTAAAGGAAACTGAGCATGGGCCAGCTTCTGCAGTGCCTTATTTCTGAAACCATGCAGCTCCTTTGGGTGACTACTAAAAAAATAGGGTAACTCAATAGTGCTATTGATAGAACAGCTCAATATAGACCCATTTTTCATGTTTCTGTTGCTCTGAGGCACTAAACCCCTCTGTTTCTGGAGCTGCAGTTTGGTGCATCAGCTGGACTGAGCTCTTTTTGCTGATAAATACAGCATATTTCTATGCCGTTGTCTGCATAAAATGTACATATTTTATTTATTATGGTGTTTTAGTGGCTGCATCTCACTTATGTGAATGCTGCTTTCATAGAATGCTTGTGTTGCCACTTATCTGATGGGTCGTCAGGGGGTTTACTTGGTGTTATTATTGATATTATGTAGTAGTGCTTAGAAACCGTAAATGGGCTTGGAAGCCATCTCTTCTAGCCTAAGACACAATACTAAGCTTTTATTTCAGTGTAGTTCCTCCTGCAGACATCTCTTAAGGAATTTCTAGCTTATTCCACATAAAAAATACCCCCTCCAAATGCATCTGTATGCTCTCGATGCCATCTTAGTCTCCTGTGTGTCTGAAAGCTTTGAATGCATTAACAGCCTAACCCAACTTATTACATTAATCTCATGAAATCAAAGATTTGTGTCTTTGGCTCAAGGTAAACACTATTGGCCATAGGGAAGTTTAACAGATGGAAATACATTTCCAAACTTGGGAGGTATTTTTACTGGGGATGTTTTCTGGCTAGATGTGTTAATTCTGCTAAAGTTGGGCTTTTATAAGTCCTTGCAGAATATTTTGTGGTGTATATTCTGCTTCTGGTTCTCTGCAGAGTTTTATAATGTTAATGCTCGGTTTTTCTGCATTAGAAACGAAGTTTTTTGGGTTATCATTAACAGCCATGCATCTATTTGAAAAGCTGGCTGCCAACTGCAGCTGATGGAATTTCTGTCACTTCAGATTTCTTCTGTGAATTGCTTCAGTAAATGGTTTATTTCAAGAAGTGGAACCTGAGCTCCAGAACTTGTGTTGATCTGATTTCAGCTGCAGTGTCCTACTGCAACCCTGTGTCCCCCTTTATTTGTATAGAACCAAATATATCAACAAGAACTGCTGTTTAAAAATAAAACCTGCTTTTACCTCCCACTTTTCACTTCTGAGTTGTGCCCTCCTACCCCAGGGACATGGGGAGTCTTCATTGGATTGAGAGCTTCCCGGCTGGAGCAGAGCATCTGAGAACAGTTTTTCTTCCTTTTTCCTTAAAGCTGCATCCTTAAACTGTTGGAGCAAGTCCAGAGGAGGCCATGGAGATGCTGCGAGGGCTGGAGCAGCTCTGCTCTGGAGCCAGGCTGAGAGAGCTGGGCTGGGTCAGCCTGGAGAAAGAAGGCTCCTGAAGGGGAGACCTGAGAGCAGCTCCAGTGCCTAAAGGGGCTGCAGGAAAGCTGGAGAGGGGCTTGGGACAAGGGCCTGTAGGGACAGGCCAAGGGGAATGGCTTGAACCTGCCAGAGGGGAGACTGAGATGAGCTCTTAGGCAGAAGCTCTTCCCTGTGAGGGTGCTGAGGCGCTGGCCCAGGGTGCCCAGAGAAGCTGTGGCTGCCCCATCCCTGGCAGTGTTCAAGGCCAGGTTGGACACAGGGGCTTGGAGCAAGCTGCTCCAGTGGAAGGTGTCCCTGCCCGTGGCAGGGGTTGGAGCTGGAGGAGCTTTAAGGTCCCCTCCGATACAAACCAGTCTGGGATCCTCTGGGCCACCTCAAGAGATGGTCTGTCCAACAAAGCAAGTGGGATGAGCATCCTGGCCTTATGCATCCCTGTATAGCACCCACATGATGTTCAGGGAGGATCAGTGAGTATCACCATGTGAATTATGCACTTGTGTCATCTATGAGTTGTCGATGGTGGGATTTTTCTTCCAACGTTTCAATGCAAGGCTTTATAGAGTGAATTTTGACCCCTCTGCAGTGTCAGCAGGAGAAGAGTGGAAGATTAATTTGATAAAGTCTCCCTGGAACAAAAATTAATTACTTAACATCTCCATTGGAAGAAAAAGTCTTTTAGAGAGAGAGCTTGCCTCAGATTACCTCTGCACCACAAATAAAGACCATCTAGTTTGCTAGGCTAAATGTTGGCTTTATGTTGCAGAGTATGTTGCAGAAGAGGCAGGGTGTGAGGGAAAGCACACCAGATTTTCTGTGGTGCATTCATAAGTACGCAGGATTGGGATTTGGTTTACGTCTTTTTCCTGGTTTCTTCCCATGGAAATTCAGTAAGGAAGGTTCTCAGGTATTTACCTTGTTTGTTTACAATCTGCAGCCCATCTAAGTGCAATGCAAAGCATGAAAAGGTATTTGTGGTTGTGTTCTTTCCAAGTGGAAAACAAGTAGACTGAAGCCAAACACGGGCAAAACCCGCAGGAATACACAGTTGAGTCAGAGGAGGCAGCGACCCAGTGGCTGAGGATCAGATTTATCTTATGGCTCTGCATATTACAGTGGTTACTTACCAGGTCCCATACATAGCATGGCTTTTTTGTATTACTACTGTTGTAAACAGGGGTATTCATGCAGTTGCAAGATTTCTGAGCTAGAGTTTACCATGTAATGACTGTTATATCGAGAGCTGTGATATTTTGAGAGGCTGGTGAAAGAATGGACCGCATTCTCTTCCTTGTAATAGTAGAAGTTAGTAAATGAAGATATGTGAGTTTCTTTGAAGTTTGTAATAAAAGTGTTGTTCTGTAGCTAAAGATATGAAAGGACAATAATCAATGTTTAATCCATTACCAAGTGGATTAGGTTCCACATCAGTTACGTGCTCTGCCTGTGAAGATAAAATGTTCTAAGCAACAGAAACCAGAGTATATCAATGCAGAAACATCCTCAGAATGATTGTATCTTGTAAGATGGTTAGTAAAGAATTATTTCACTTTGTGTAGCGAAAGAGCACATAATACAGATGAATGAATGGAGTCTAAGCCTTTGATGAAGCACTTATGAATAGCAATAAGAGACTATAGAAGTAAATGTTGCTTGACTTATGCAGAATAAACACTTTTCCAGGATGTTGAAAGCAATTTCGTATATTATATCAGAAAGGCTTTGCTTAATTATCTGTAGCCAGAAGTTACCTGCAGGAATTTCACCTGATCTACTTCACTTTGGAACAAGTGTATGGCTTTTGGTAAATGGGCTGAGATTTATCTGCTGTGTTGTTGCTTAAAGCCTTCAAGTTGTTGGACATTTATAAAAGTTACTACTAAGCTGGGAACACTTTTTAAAGTATTGAAACAAATGCACAGTTGTGATTTGGCATCAAGGAATAGTTTTTGTTGACTAATTTTTGTTTGAATTTACAAGAAACTTTAATGACAGACTCTAATACTGAGTTTGTCTTTTCAGGATGCAGCTGTGTATGTTTCCTTTCACCCACTCAGCACTAGATGAAAGATGAAATGCCTTATTCATGAAAAAGCACTTTCAGGGTACTTATATACAGATGAGATATGTTTTTCCATCCATTTTAATGTCTGTCTCGTGGAGAAGGTACCATAGATGAGTCATAACAACAAATTTCAGATGACTGTGTTAAGATAGTAAAGTTTATGGAGAAAATTCAGTTTGGAGGTGGAGGAAAATCCCTTCTCAGCCACTAAAAATCAAATGAGCAGCTGTTAGCATGTACATTGCTCTCGAATTGTCACAACAATATTGTGTTTAAAGCAACGTTAAGTATCACATAGACTGATCCCCCTTCAGAAAGACTGCTTATTTATGAAGTGTGAAGGTATATCAAATGAATTCTAGTAGATACCATTTGGTTGCATTATTGCATGCAAAAACATTTTGCCACACCACGAGATAAACAGGCACTGAAGGCATTACCTTATGCATATTCTATTTATTCCATATAATGTTATTCATCCCTCAAAAGCAGCCTTAAATTAGCAGCTGATCTCTCACAACCCACAAGATTTAGCGATTTGTACCATTTGTAGAGGGGCAGAAAGTATTACATTTCAGATGGTGGAAAGAATATGGTTCTCACTTTAAATCAGCTTGAGGTAGCAGCTGCTAAAATCAAGTAAAATCTAATGTGTAAAAAGAACAAGATGGTAATCAGAGTAACATAACTGTGAATACCCACTATTTTGCAGCATGTCGAGGCTGAAAATGCTTGGCAGGACTATTGGAAATACTCTCTGAACATTTTTCTCCCACGTCCTGGTTCTGGACCAGTAATCAATGCAAGAGACAAAGACCCAGGCTTAAAATAACTCTTGAGCACTGAGAGATCTCTTCCTGCAAATTCAACTGTGCTATGCTAGTTCTCCATCTCTCCCTCAAATAAATCAGCTGCCACTCTGAATGTGAGCATTTATTCCTCTTTAGCACAACGAGGCTTTGGTGTTCGTCTCATCTGACCTTAGAGGTGTGGATGGCAGATGCCTAAGTCTGAGGCAGTCACTTGAACATTGCATTGTAGCCAACACAGAGAAATTGGCTGTCCAGAGCAATTTCCTTGTGTTCAGATAAGGTTATGACAATGAGCGTGCTGTCCTCACCTAACTGAGCTTTGCATGAGTGAAGCCCTGTATCTCTATTGAACAAGTTGCTCCAGAAGAGCTATTTGAGTAAATTATAGCAGTATTTGTCCAGAGACTCAAACAATGAGGCAGGCTTGGAAGCCTGGAAATAAAGCAGGATGGGCAGATGAGATGCAGAACAAAAAAGTGTCCTTTTGATAAGTGAGCTCTGTCAATACCAGACCAATTTTTGCCTCTGGAGTTTTCTGGAGATAAGCACTTATCTATTTTTGATACACCTGACTGCAGGGAGTATGGAGCTGTATTTAGATAGGATATTTTTTCCCACCTGCCAATCCCCAAACCCCATGAATTTATTTGATAAACAAGCTTTGTAATAGATTCACGTTCATGCTTCATGTTTCCCTGTTGTGCTAGCGCTATATATGGGACTAAGAATACAATATGTATAACGGGAATCTTGCTGATTTGAGGGATGATAGTGTGATTTGTTCCTTGAAAGAGCATGTGAATTTCTATTATTGTGAAGTAATGTGTTGGGAATAAGCCTTCATAAGGCTTATAATAAGCCTAAGTTTGATGTTTGATAGTTTGATCTTATTGATTATCGCGTCCACTATCTGCACCTGAAGTTGTATTTCAGGTGACCACTTTACTTTTCCTATGAGCTCTTTGGTTATTTTCCTTTTTCTACATAACAAAAGAAAACAAATATGGCAAATTCAGCCTGGGGAAAAGATACTGAACTTCCACCATGCGTTTCTTAAAATAGCTTTTCTGTGAGAGACGTGGACTGGGGTAATTCATGTAAAGACAAAGTTTTTCTACATTATGCATTCTTTTTCATATTCAATATAAATCTGTCAGTGCTTCTGTAGCAAGACAGCATGTGAGATGAATAGAAACTAAGTGAAGTGAAAAGATGAATTGCTGGAGAAGTTGCACATCGTAGGCAGTGAGTTTTAATCAAGAATCAAGAAGCCAGTATGTACTGTAGGCAAAAATCTGCTCTGAGCATCCTTAGGAATAGAGTCATAGAATAGTTAGGCTTGGAAAGGACCTTAAGATCATCAAGTTCAAACCCCAAATACATGAGAGGAGAATTTTGCTCTGTGCATGTTCAAGAGGAAGGACTTAAATCCATTAGCGTAAACTCTACCCTGACGCACAGTGAGGGATTAATGGTGCAGGGGCCGTGTGCATGGTTGGATGACTGGCAGTGATGCTTTTATTCTCCCAAGGCTCTTGCAATCGCATTTCTGGAGAAGTGATTACAGTGCTGATGCCCCAAATCCCTACAGAACTCTTCAGCTCACATAAAACCTTGGGTATAAATCTTGTGTGGGAATAGCTTTTGGAAAACGACTTTTGTGGGTCTGAGGCAGGTGTTGCTGTGGAATAATTGGCGAGATCTCATTCCTGTCTTAAATGTAGAAGAATGTAGAAGAACCAATCGATTATAGTCTAAATCCTTATGCTACTTTAGATCTAACTGGGAGATCATAATATAGTTTGGAGTTTATCAGTAGGCTAGACATTGGCTGGCTTTGGTTCTGTTTTATTTTCCTATCTGGACTTCTTATTTGTCAAGCAGCCGAAAAATAAATGGTGGCTCTGATTCTAAACTGACTGAAATCAGGTGAAATCAAAAGAAAAAGCCACACGGAAGTCATTAAATCTTTAGTGATATTTTTCCTGCTGATAAATAGTTTAAATTAAACCTGGGTGATATCAAGCTTAATTCTTATTTTTACATTTTCAAAGCAAACCAAACAATAACACATCCGAATGTGCCGATGTGGCATGTTAGGAATGCAAGAAGCTGGACCTTGGTAATTTCTAGGAGCCCGCACATGACTTCAGATGTAATAACAGGTTTCTGGGGGAAGGCATGACCATGCTGATTTAGAACAGTCTCCTGCTTCCCTTCCCACATCCCCCTCTTTTCCCTTGCTTCCAATAATCTGTTTATTCAGGCAGTGTTTATGCGCTAATTGAGTGGTGATTCAAACTCAGTAACTATTTCCTGAGCTCTGCAGCACAAATAGTAGGAGTGGCTCCTTATTTGATTGAAACAACTACCATTACACTGATTTTAGGGGAGTTTGCTGATTATTTTGCAAATGGAGGGTGTCATTTGTTCCATTCTCACATTTTCTTTGGAAGCTTATTAATGAGGAAGGAGGCAGAGCCTCTTTAGATTACATCTTGAGAAAGAAACCAGCTGGGTTATGGAATAAGCCGCACTTGTTATTTGGGTGAGATTGCTGATTCAGTGGTGATTCAGGAGCTTTTCTTTGGCTTTAAAAGGCTTCTTTAAAGAAAATATTAAGCTTGAACAAGTGTTCAGCAGTTGTTGAACAGGTCGAATCTATAATCATGGAGGATGACCACATCTCTGAGCTTTTATAAGTAGCTGGTTTTAAGTGATTGCCTTCAAAAATATTTGCAGTGGGTTCATATAATTTCTTGGGAGATGCATTTATTGGTTTGGGAGTGTTTCTAATTAGTGTTTTTAAGCAACGAGAGGAGCTTTACATCAGTCTGCAGGAGGCTCCTCAGCTTTGCCATGAGTCCTGCAGCTTTTCTAAATCACTGCAATTACTTTTTGTTTTATTCTCTTGCAGAGGTCAGTGATTCATGATTCTCATTTTATTGACACATCTTCTTTCTGGCAGCTCGTTGATTTCTCTGAGGTAAATAACTGTGAGTTCAGGCAAAGTTTATTTCCCCAAATGTTAACTCGAGGAGCCAAACGTGTGCAATAAACGGGACAGAGAAAATGTACGATTATTCCTCTCCTTTTCCGACCTCATTTTCATTTTTCTTAGCTAAGGTTTTTATTACTTGCTCTGTTTTTGTTTTACTGTTATGGTACAACCTGCCCACTGACAGGATGAACTTCCTCACGCTGTACAAATACCTCACTACACTTGTAAAAACACTTCAGTTTGCTGTGAAAAGACCATGTCTGAGAGCAAAACTGTTGTACAGCCTGTAGTCTGGTTCAGTTGCTATCATTTCCAGTAAGCTTGATAGCTAAAATATATCCATAATGGTAAAGTTTGCAGGGTTTTTTATGTCCAGAGGTCATAAAATTCTGCGTGGGTTGAAGAATTGCTGTTGTACAGAGACAAAGGTGGTCCCTGCTGCCGTGGGCCGTGTTGCAGAGGTTGATATAGGGATGGAAGAGGAATTAAGTGGTTGTGCTGAGCTGCTGCTAAATATTGCTTATCTTTTTACATGTGAAAACTTGATGAAGGTTTTACTCTACCAGCATCACTCTGCCCTTTCATGTTTCCATTCCTCTTCATGTGAGTCATGGATAGTTTGGAATGGTTGTGGGCAGCATTTTACTGAGAGACCTCCATCTTTCTGTGACTAGTAACAGCTCCATCTTCATAGAAGCTCCTGATAGAGAGATGTTACCAAAGGGAAGTTCATTTCTGGAGTGTTCATGGAGGGTGGGGTATCAGCTTTGCTCTGAGATTTCAGAAAGCGTTAACAGTGCAAACTGAGAACCTGAATTAAACAAATCTGTCAGGGAAGGCACTTAGGCAGTAAGATTATTTATCCAGATTAGTGAAAACAGGAGAATACAAATAACACAGCACAGATGTTACTCAGACAATGGGATTAGATATTATTAAATTAGGAGCTGTGTGCTCCTTTAGAATCCTAGAACCCCAGGCTGGTTTGAGTTGGAAGGGACCTTAAAGCTCATCCAGTTCCAACCCCTTGCCATGGGCAGGGACCCCTTCCACTAGAGCAGCTTGCTCCAAGCCCCTGTGTCCAACCTGGCCTTGAACACTGCCAGGGATGGGGCAGCCACAGCTTCTCTGGGCACCCTGTGCCAGCGCCTCAGCACCCTCACAGGGAAGAGCTTCTGCCTAATACGTAATCTAAATGTACTCTCTGCCAGTTTAAAGAAGTTACTGACCAGATGAGCTCCAGCAGTATGACCTTTTGCCTAATCCTTTTTGATTGATATTTTGTTAAAGGTGCTCTTCCTTATTTTTATAGGAGCTGTAGCTTTCATTTAAAAAAGAAGGGGGGCAAAGGGCTAATTGCTGCAGGGGATGTGTTCCACATGTCTGCTTTGGGGGATGCTTCAGCTGAAGTATCTTTTTGTGGTGCAACTTCTCATCACATGGAGAAATAACAGACATCACAGCAGCTGAAAGTCTACCCATAACAAGGAAGCAACAGAGCAAGAACATGAAGTGCTCTTGTTTTGCCGCATATTAATAGTTCCATGTTTTTATTTTTGCTTAGAAGTAATAAGATTCCTTTGGAAAAAGTGCTCATTTATCTCAGCTCTATCAAGCCCATTAACACACAAATCCTCAATGTGATGTATGGCAAGAGTGGCAATAGGTAAATGGATAGAAAGAAGAAAGATGTGTTTTGTGAGACTGCAAAGCCTGCTTGCAGGAGCTGTAGCTGTGGGATATGCTTTGACTGGGCTTTGTCTCATCTAACCTGAGAGTTGTTGGGTTATTTTCTGTCTTAGACATCCTTATTTTAGGCTCTGACCTGCCCAACAAGACATTTTTAGCTCAAATTATCACCTGGCATAGATACCTCCGTTCCTCTCTCCTGCCTCTGGCCATGGCCAGTAACAAATGCTCAGTGGAAGAGTGTTAGAACAGGTATTAATAGATTTCTCCAATCCCCATCCTTTTCTAGCTTCTGGGAATTGAGGATAGCAACTGCTGAAAGATTTATTCTCCATTAATTGTCTACTGTCTTTCAAATGCATTCATATGTTGGCCTCAATGACTTCCACATTTTAATTATACTGTGTGAAGAAAGGAAATAAAGTGCTGTAGCTCCACTGACATAAACCAGAGAAACTGTTCTACATCAAGCTGAGAATTGTGTTACTGGTGTACTTGAAGTGTGTTTCTAATAGGTTAACAGCACGCCGCTCTTTCATGTGGTAGTAGGAAAAGCTGAATATGATTAAAAGTAGAAAGGCTAGTATAAAATTTAGCCTTAAGATTACTAGCAAAAGTTTGTTTTGTCTTCATTTTAAAGACTTATGAACTGAAGGAAAGCACATGAAACATTATGGCTGGTGACCTGAAACTAGGTGGTACACTTAGATGTCCAGAAGATGTGTGTGCAGATAAAATCTGTTCCATCTGTTTTATCCTATTTGTAAAGGAGAATTTTAGTTGTATGACTGAACATGTGAAACTAATTTCTCTTTATAGCCTGTCAGTCTTTTCCCCCAAGTAACAAGCAATAGGACAAGAGGAAATAGCCTCAAGTTGCACCAGGGCAGGTTTAGACTGGATATTAGGAAGCATTTCTTCATCAAAAGCACTGGAACAGGCTGCTCAGGGAAGTGGTGGAGTCAGCATCCCTGGAGGTATTTAACAAGACATGTAGATGTGGCACTTAGGGATGTGGTTTAGTGGTGACTTGGCCATGCTGGACTAACAGTTGCACTGATGATCTTAAAGGTCTTTCCTAACCTAAATGATTCTATGCTTCTATATCCATTTTGATGATAGTCTTCCCATATGATCTTTGAAGAGAAAGGGGAGGAATTTTATGAAATGTGTATTTAATAAAACTAAAATAGAATTTCAAATATTTTCTACACAGTGAACAAAAATATGTGAATGCTGAAAAACCTTGAACGTTTTCTTTTTGGTGGCATTTATCTTTTTACTTTATTTAGCTTCTTATATGGCAATTAGTAGGACATGATGGATACTGCATTTTCAGTAGTTAACTGTAAGACCCTACTGTTCAGTTCTGTGGTACCTGCAAGTGTTACCTGCCAGACTTCTCTCCCACATGCAGGACACCCAGTGCTTCCCTCTCCTATGTAATGAAGGCATTGCACAAGGAAACTATCAAATAAAGATCTCACCTCTTTGCTATTAAGTTCTTTGTTGCATATAAATGTATTTGCTAGCTTGAATCTGCTTCAATTTGGAAAAGTGATGCAGGTCCTATTAGCTTCAGCAGGAGTATCTTGAAATACAAGATAGCTTATAATTTTTTTCCCATTTCACTGTGTGCCATCTCTTTTACCCGTGTTTCTTACTTAGGTATTCCCCAAAATCCTCATTTTTATATGGAGGGTTGCTTTTGGCCTAGGAGCTTGAAAAGGTTTACGTTGATTTCTGCTTTGTGGTTAGAGCTGGTATACAGTTATGTACAACAGACAAATACCATATAGACATGATCATAAATAATTCACCATTCTCTTCAACAAGAGGAAATTACTTGCTGCATTATTCAACAATATACAAAGACACTGCTTGTTGTGTAGAGAACAATATTCTGGCAGTGAACAGACAGCAGTTTTGCAACCAAAATATAAAAAGACATAAATGGTTTACTACCAACTCAAATCTCATAACCTTTCTTCTGCCTGCAATTCACATCCTTCTGCTTTCAGTACTGAAGTACAAGAAAGGTGAAGTATGTCTGTGGCTGTGGTTGTGACTGCTGGAAATGTTGACTGGAAGAACGTGCAAAGAAGATACTATAGATACATTGATTTCTTGGGGTGAATGAGGAAAACGAGGGCTGCTTATGCGGGGGAAAGATCCTGGCCTTCTTGTGAGCATCCTTTGTTACATTGCGAAAAGTTAGGGAATGTATTCAAACCTCCTTTCTAAAAGGAAGACAGTGGCAGTAGAGAATAATGTCCTGACTTTTATGTGTTTATTACAATTGGGTATTTTATTACATGAACATGACCGTGTAAAATGGTATGTCTGCAACTGAAAAGCAACAAAATTGATGTCTCCATTAGCTGAGTACTATGTCATATTGTCCTGTGGTAGATCATCAAACTGATCATCTAATTAAGCAGCCTGTTGTAGTGTGTATGCATAAGTTGGCAGTTATAGTTGCTGGTGGAACTTTAAATTTCCCCTCATGACTGGTGTGATGAAGATCTCTGTTTTACTGTAACCTAAGCATATTGTTTTCCCCTTATATCAGCTTCCCAATAAAGCATTTTCCTCAGGTGTCAAAGATGTAGTTAACGTGTTTTTTCCTTGAGTTTGTCATATTTGCAACGGAGTTTCAAGAGAGGTGTCGGCCGCTGGTAAAGGTTCAGTAAATTCCAGCTGATTTTATTCATATAAAAATGGACATGAGATAGGACAGTGAATCTCCTGTGGTTTTGCTAAGATCTTGTGCTCTGAATTCATTTCCGTATCTCTTATGGCTCTTGTTAAAAGTTTGAGAATTAATGTCAGATACACAGGGCTTGAATTGATTCTGTGAGACTATGTCAGATAAATCTTTTCAATCAGTGTCACTGAGACAATTTCAGATCCCGGTTAGAAGAGGACTGGAAATAAATTGGATTTATATTTTTTTCTAAACAGACAGTGCATAGTAACTTTGAAAATAAAGAGCAAGGAGCTGGGAGAGCGCTGAGATACTCACCGGGTGTCAAAGTAGAGGAGTTCAGGGTGGAAGGATTACATGCAAACAAACATGTAGCACAGGATAAATTTAGTTGAAGTGATGCTGTAGAGTACCTTCTGGTTACCAGGTCTTTATATAGTTGCCACTGTAACCTGCAGTCGCTTTATGCATCTTTAAGAGGTGCTTTCTTCATCTCCCTTTATTTTTTGTTATCTCTATCCCCTCTTTTTCAATAGTCTTTTTTGGGAACTATCTCAGCTTTCATGTTTTCCTCTATTACCTCCGTGAATGATGTCCAAATCTGTCCTGGCAGCACTTCTCTCCTGCCTCCTTTATTTCCTCTTTTAAAATCTTTGCTCAGGTGTCTTATTGCTGCCCCAAATGTTCCCTTGAAAACTGTAAACTTTTCACTTCTCTTCAGGACCTCTCTCTCTTACCCTCCTCTCCAGCCATTAGGACCATCACTGGTGTTGAGACAACTGTTGGGTTCTTTCCTGCTTTAAACCTTGGCTTCTTTCCATAGTTTTTCTTTTGGACATTTTATGAGGAGGGGTTTTGTTTTACATGTATGAAAGCATAAACTCTCTGGGTTTAATATTGCACGTATGAACCCAGTTTTGTCTCTCCAGTCATTCAAACTTCTGTCAAAATCATCTCAGGCCCATTTCTTTAGAGAAGTTTTTAAGACTAGTTTATTTTAGAATTCTTACACTGATTTCTTTCACTTTGGTTTAAAATAGAGTTATGGTTCAGCAATGATTTCTGTCTGCCTCATCTGACTGTAGAATGAACTCATTAAGGAAATGAACCTTTATTTTCTGTAGGAAGATATTTGGCAAATACTTTTATTCAGTATTTATCTAAATAATGACTCTTGAGTCCTTGAGACACAGCGTGCTTGCTCTGATTGCAGAAATGCTCCGACAGCGACAGTGTTAGGTGGGAAAAATATCAAGAATACAAATAATTGTACAAAAGCACTTTGTCTCATGCAAAAAACACACTAGAATAATGATGATTAATGCAGGATCTGAAGTGACGGCCCCGTTTGATTTGGACACTTTTGTACAAATGAATGAAGACTTATTATCTGGGATTATAGCAGAGTTTCTTAAGAATTCAAAGTGTTGAGAGAGCCAAAGGCAAAATTGCCAAATTCTGGGACTCATCATTAGTAATCATCGTCAGTAATGATGAGTCCCATTACACGGGGGTTGCCGTTTGCAACCCGAAATATTCTATGATTCTAATGATTGTACTTCTATGATTTGGGTGACCTGGTTTAGTGGGAAGTGTCCCTGCCCATGGCGGGGGGTTGGAACTGGATGATCTTAAGGTCCTTTCCAACCCTAACTATTCTATGAGTCTATGATTCTATGGTTTGATGTGTTGTAGTAGTACTCACAGGATCCTTTCTGTATACATTGTATTGTCAGGAGAAATTATTTTTGTTATTAGTGTCTTGGACATTACACAAATGTGCACTTCAGAAGTAAGTCTGTTTTTCAGGAACAAGGGATGAAGTCAGATAGGAAGAATTCTGCTGAAGACATAAGTGTGCAAATGCATGAGCCAAGCTAGATTGTTTTGGGTAGAACGAAGAGCACTGTAGGAGAGAGAAAATAGAAAGATGTTTGGAAACAATGCAGAGAAAAAGTGTTTCTGAGCCTTAAAAAGAAGGATCGACTTTTGTAGGGAAGGAGCAACTATTGTGGGTCCAGAGGAAGGAGCCGCTGGCAAAAAGTAAGGAGAAGAAAATCTGTACATGGTTACTGAGGTGTATTTAAAACAGGACAAATGTACCCACATGAGGATTATAATGGTGAGGGTGTTTTGATGTTACTGTGATAGCGCACTGATTTTTCTAAGTGGGAATTGTTAAATCTCTTTTCTATTTCATATTTTGATTAAAGTGACTTGGAAAATGTATTTTCATTTCAGTAGTAAAAGTGAATGCTGGACCTTTAGATATCCCATACAGCAGTGAGCTGGTTCTCTGGTCTAGCAAAGTTAATTATAACATGGATTAACTTAATTTAACACATAGTTCTAATTAATTCATATTTAATCATCCTTAGTCTCTGGGCAAAAGATACTGTTCTGTTCAGGCAAAGTTTATTTCTCTGAATTCTTCCAATTCCTTCAGCTGCTGTTTTTATCTGCAATAAGGTGTTATATTTTATGTAGAAGGGGCAGTCCTTCTGTTCTTCAGAGGCAATATTGAGCCTCTTAATCAGCATATGGCTAAAACTGTGTGTATTGAACCTTCAGGGTAATTACTCAGGTTAATACTGGGTTGTAGCAAACCGGGTCCTGGGTGATGCTGAGGAAATGGAGGTGCTGAGAGGGGATCTGGATAGCTGCTTTCACTGGCATTCATATTGGAATGGACAAGGAGCATAACAGCACTGGAGCCTTAAGGTGTCTTCGTTCGCAGTGGCTAAAGGGAAGTTCTGTCTTTATCAGGGACAAAAACCAAAACAGGATTTACCTGTCAGAGCATTACTACTGTCCTCAGGTTTTCCCCATATTTTTTCTCTTCATCCTATGCCATTTTATTGGTTTACTTCTGATTATTCAAGATTATTTTAAAACATTTCCTGTCTTTAATTCCCCCAGAAAAGTAATTTTAGAAAATCAGAGTGTTTTCTAGTATATAGAAGAAGATAACATTATCTGTGAACTTCTGTGTTTGATAAGCTGGCTTCTCAAAACAGAGAAGCTGATTTTGACCTTAAAATGTGGGTAGTACCAGCAAGGTGTTTATAAGCCATGAAAAAGAAATTCTGGAGGAACTATGCATAAAAATGCTTTAATGAGACCATCCTTAAGCTGATGACTTCTTTGTGATTTTCAAGTGTCTCTGCTCTGAATGTTGCCTGGAAACCCAAGCATGGATGTACTCAAACCAAGACCATTACAAACAGCTCTGGTTACTTTTTGGCTGTAAGATACCATGGTGTTAAAGTGTTTATATGAGGATGGCACAAACCCTGTGCACAGGTTGCTTTAGCCCCTGATCTGTGTGGATGGGGACACCTTCATGGGACCCACAAGTGGTCAAGTCCCTGCCCATGGTGCCTGCCTTGTAGCAAGGGGACATCACTTCCTAGGTTTTCTGCACCACCTCTCAGGTACAAAAGTGCACACCATTAAGAAGATTTGCTGGATCCAGGGTCTTACCTTAAAGTTGCAGCAGTGTTGGTACATTTCATTTAACACCATTTGCCATTTTTATCAAGTACTATGTTTTCAAAACATGTTTGGCCCGTAGTGCTGAAAGTACCTTGGTGACTGCAGTGCGTGGTTACTCCCATCCCAGAATCATTTGGTCCAGAAACCAGAGATCCTCCCATGAGCCTTTGCCCACATCTATTATTCAATCCCTTCAATTTTACTTGTAGCTTTGGGTTTTTTTTTGTTTGGCTTTTTATCTTACACACTTGAAAAGAGACTGTTACCTTATCCTTTGTGCTCTTAACTAGGGTTCTACTCCATTTCAAGACAGTTAACTTAAGGTCCCCAGGTACAGATAGAGTGTATATATTTGAACCTGTATTGCTGAACACTGCCCAAAAATGCTTCCATCTTTAAAAAGCAGACTGAGATCTGTTGGGTAGGTTAGTGAGCAGCTGAGGGAGGTTCTGTAGCATTACCTGTGGTAGCAGCTCTTTGTTGATGTGAGCAGATGGGTGATTGAAAAGAAAGGGCAGCTTGCTGTTGAACTTGAAGCCAAATGTTTCCCGGGTTTAATATCGTGAGTGCTGTAATTAATATACTTGGCAAATAGAAGTCATCTTTCAAATAGGGTTGGGAAATTACTTGAGGCAGATTGGTACTTTGCTGTGGCTTTGAATGAAGGTGAATGTGGATATTCACCTGCTGTTCTGTGTATATGTATATATGTATTTTTGCCTTTTTAGGTTGTATGATCCAAATCTCTGTCTCTGGGAAGATGAAGCTTCCAGTAGCAGCACTCCAGTGTGGAACCCACTTGCTTTAAGACTACCTGGGAATTTCTACCCATATTTGCCCATTCCAGCGTAAATCAGAGGACAATGAGTTATTTTTACTTTTTGCATATTTTCACACCACGTAACAATTTTTCTTTCTTCTCATTTTGTTCGATGGGAAAAACTTGAGCTGGTTGTTGTAGCCGATTCTTCCTTCGCCACATTCCTCTTGCTGAGCCAAATTCTTGGAAACCACGGCCACACTACATCTATTTTTGTGTGGGGGTTGTTGGTTTGGGTTTTTTCTTTATGGGACATATGTCACTTTTTGAGTGCTTTTACCTATTCTGGTTTGAACCTGTCTTTTTGCATTGCTGATTGGTTGTAATCAGGAACTAATAACTGTAAACTCGAGGAATTAAGTAACTTCAGACTTACAGAAGATGACTCATATGCTTCAGAAACCTTTTCATGACTGTGTTTGGCTCATTCATACGGGAGTTTAACAGTAGTAATATGAGGTATTGCATTAATTGCTGCATTCATTTGTTACCAAATGACTTGCACAGACAGTGTTTCAGATGCCGTGGACCTAATCATAATAACCAGAAGTGTCCTGTTTGCAAAGAGGAAAGTAAGATCCCTTTGTACACCGATAGCAAGCAGATGAAGTTGCTTGCAGTTTTGGAAGTAAGGACTGATCACAGTGAAAGCTGGAATGGAGTTTTCTGTTTGAGGAAGGGGAAGCTATGCAGCTTAATATTTGGGTTGATTATAATGACTCTAGTGATGGCATCCTACATACTGACTGGAGCCAAACACGGCCTATTGTTAATACCGTCTCCCTTCCATTATGGAGCTTTTACTAGCAATCCAAGCTTAATGGACAATGAAAGCCTTAGTGACATGAAAGACCATTACCAGCCTTCTAAAATGAATATTTCATACGTAAAGGATTATCCAAGCATTAAATTAATTATTGACACTATTACTTCAAAGATAGAGTTTATAACGAGACAGCGCCCTGATTCAGAAGAACTGAGGAAACAAGAGCCACATGTAAGTATGAAGTGTGTCTTTAACTGCTCTATACTTGCTTATTTCAAGACTTTTGGGTCCATCTTTTACTGAGATGAAAAAAGTGAGACCGCTCAGATGTTCATGTAGTGATTTACACCATCTAGAGCCTCCTGGTTAACACCAGCTGAAAAGTTGAAGTTGTAGATCTTTCTGAGTCATGGGCAAAATAGGTGGGTTATGTAAATGGTCTAGACACCTAAAACAAAAACCAGGCAGCTCTCCGATAGCTGTACAATCTCATTGAATTTTCACCTTGTCTCATGCAAAATAATTCTGACTTAAATTTGCCTATCAACTTCAATGATAAATAATAAAAGAGCCTTTCTAATGACTGGCTACCTGTGTGCCCCCTGAAAATCCGGTCATTGAAAACCTTGTACTTTAGAGTTAAAAACTGGGAGTTAATTTGGTTTGAGTATTATGCAGTTGACTTTAAAAATTAAATCCTAGGGTTGCAGGGGGGTTGGGGGATTATTGAGGTCCTTTCTGGCCTTAAAAGCAAAGGATTTCTAAATGTTTTTGTCTCCTAATCCAGCCATTTGTAAAGGATTTGGTTCTGGTGCCATCAGAAGAAATAGGTTAGCTTTGTAGTTAACAAAATAAGGGTTAAAAATGGCCATATAGTGATTTTATTGTGTTCTCTTACTGTGCTAAGTTAGAAAAGTATAACTGTCAACTTTTTTGCTGCCTTGACTGAAATTGTTGTTCTTTATGTTGCAGATGTTTTCAGTAATTCCTAATAAATTCCTTCCAAATAGCAAGAATCCTTGTTGGTACGAAGAGTACAGAGGAAACACAACCACAGATCCTTATGCAACAAACTCTTATGCACTCTATTCAAAGCGCTTTCGAACCATATTTGATTACCTCAGGAAGGTATTTTGGAACCATTTGTACCATTATAAGGACAAGCACTACCGCCTGCGCTGTCTCCCCCATTTCTACATCATTGGCCAGCCCAAGTGTGGGACAACGGACCTGTATGACCGACTCAGGCTTCATCCTGATGTTCGGTTCTCAGCAATTAAAGAGCCTCACTGGTGGACAAGAAAACGGTTTGGTAAGTAAATGTGTCCTCTGGCATCCAGATGAGTTGTCTCTATTAAACTTTGACATTTCTTGTATATATTTGGGATGAAGCTGATGGATTTTCTCTGTATTGGCTTCCCTTGAACCCACTGGAGTTAAAAGTTAAACAAGGTAGATTTAGCTTAGCTATAAGGCAGAAGTTCTTCCCTGTGAGGGTGGTGAGGCACAAGTTGCCCAGAGAAGCTGTGGCTGCCCCATCCCTGGCAGTGTTCAAGGCCAGTTTGGATGGTGCTTTTTGCAACCTGCTCTAGTGGACTTGTCTCTGTCCATGAGAGGGGTTGGAAGTAAATGATGTCCTTTCCAACTCACACCATTCTATGATTCCATGAACAGTTTTGAAAAATCCAGGTGATGAATGCTCAGGATGCTTCAGCCTGGTTTTTTGAGATGATGCACCTTCATTTGGAAAACCTAGGGAAAAAATAAAAGCATTAGATAAAACCAATCCTGTGAACTTGTAAAAGCAGGAAAGAAGAACAACTCGGTTGTGATGGGAGATTTAAGGAAGAGCAGTGATAGTTTTGTATTGCAGAATTCTGTAAAGCCTTTCTGACATGCATAAATGATGGCCAGTACTTGAAATGTAGGTGGCTTCAGTCCTTACGGTTCAGTAAATAATACAACTGTGCTTTGTGGTAGGAGCTTCATTAGCATTGCAGCTCTAGTCAAGCACTGAAGAGCAAAGATGCTCTGCATGAGAACGCTGCCTCACACCGAGGAACTTGCATGTATTTTTGATGCTCTTTTCCTGGGTGACATCAATATTTCATGAAGTGACCCTTCATTTCTGAAGGCAGACTGGAATAGCTGAGGTTACGGCCTGCTGGAGCAAAACTCATCCACCCCTCGTGATTGCAAAAATGTTTGTTAGAAACTAAGAGTTAAAGCATTATGATGAAAATGCAGTTTTGAGATAATTTATCCCAGTTTTGGAGACACTAGAGGCAGCAGTAGTGGGAATTGAGGAGTCAAAGAAAGTCAAACAAGAGAAGCATCATGGTGCCCCCTGAAGCCCCATGAGAAAACACTCGTTCATGACAGTCAGGGGCTTAGTGAAGATAAATGATAAGAATTACCTCCAGACCTGAAGGGGATAAGTCAGTTCGGTGAAGAAAAGGGATTTTAGGTTTGGACACTTTCCAGTGCAAATGCCATGTATAGATGCAGGGACTGTCACAAAAGCAGCTGTGGATGATTTTGTCTTCCATGAGAGTGCTGGCAGGAAAGGGTGAGCTGAACTGATACGTTAAGCTGAAATCCTTTATACTAAATAGTTCTCTACACCTACACTAGCCTCAACTTAGATGTTTGGAATTAATGTCAGAGGAGGTAGTGTTTTCCAGCCTCACCAAAGCAAGACTGGACTCACTAAAGCTCAGAACTGGACCTACCAAACAGGCAGAGGAGTGGACAGAATCATGCTGGGGTGCATATAGTTTCATAACAAGGATAAATTCCTATCTCTGTGTTGGCATTCACAAACCCTCCACTTGCATGGTCTTGTGGTCAGCCACTGGGGACAAGTGCAGATCCTTGAAGAGAACATTCTTTGCATAATTACATTTTCTGAAGTGACTTTATAAAGCTGAAGAATGAGGAAAGAATGCAGAGCTCGTGATCTCATGGGAGGGAGATCTGTAGAGATGACCTTCCGATCATCTAGGGCTGTCTGCCATCGAGAGTGGAAGATTAAGTTTGCCTCTGGTGTCTTGTCCTTTCATTCTGCCTCAACAGTGCATTAGCTAATAGTTACTATTGAAAAAATACAATAAGAAGAAAGAAGAGAATATGACAAATAGAATAACAAGTGAAACTGAGACAACCGTGTTTATGAGCCAGATAATGAATATGACTCTAATGCTCCTGGCTACTAATTTGGTTTAGTTTGTAACACTTATCTGGACAAGAAAATCTCTTTGTTCTGTTGCATCCTCTGATTCAGTGGATCTTCATGAGACTGCCTAATTCCAGCTGAAGCTAAGCAGCCCTCCTTGGGAAGCCCTGTTTCTCAAATCACCACTTTCCCATTCCACTGGGATGGTTGATGCTCTACAGGACTTTGTCCTAGTGTGACTGTCTCTCTTCCCTGGCTCATAGCCACCGTTTCTATTCCCATGTGTGAGGTGGCAACAGACCAAGGCAGTCTGTAGCACCACGACTGTTCTTTTTCTTCCTTCCCTCAAAACAAGTCATAATTCACAGCTGAGCTTTCTTCTACCCTCATTAACTCCCACTTTTCTAAAGGGGAAAATCAGAGGGAACGAACAAAATAACAAACAAAATAACTCCCTTGCTGAGGTTTCCTCTCGCTTAATTGATAATTAGTGGCCTTGCAGGACAAAGAAAGAGATGAGGATTCCTGCTTAGGCTTCCTCCTATCCTGTTGCCTTCCCAATATTGTCCTTGACCACTGTACACTTAAGAGACTCACTTATGGTGTGCTATGAAGCAAGAAAGCAAAGATAGGCATGGGCAGTATGTCCAGAAGATAGAAAAGTGAGACTAGGTTTGGACAGAAAAGTGGGAAAAAAAGTGTAAAAATCACAGATGTAGCTCAAGATGCTGAGAAATGCAGGGAGCAGGTGATATTGAACACACCCTGGACTGTAGGGAGGGAGAGGAGGAAAATAAAACACTATCGTGAAGCTTTGTTTTCATACTTATGGAAGACAATATCATGAATGATTACACAGCATTCTGATTTTGATAAGTGCATGTTGATTTGCATATTTGGCACCAGAGCCTGTTCTCAATCTCAGTACAGTAAATCTAGTGGGAGTCCAATATTAATATTACTTCAATTTATATTGGTGCACATGAAAGTGGAATCTGGTCTTTTATATTCATTCCAAAAGCTAAATTTAGAAGAACATAAATGCAAGCTATTCATGCAGGAGCTATAAACCAGAACACTTCAGATATTTCCTATCTCTGTGAATTTATGGCTTAATCGTATAGTATCTCCAATCTCAGCTACTTCATTATTGGCACTTTTATCTGAGTGTTACACTTCATCAGTCTAATTCTGTGCTGACGTTAACTGGCTCAGTGCCAGCCATGTCAATGAAGCCATCTTGGTTCACACCAGTGGTTAATCTTGCCCTGCCTTAAACTTCTCTCTTTTCACTGTTTTTAGGAAT
Source organism: Psittacula echo (assembly GCF_963264785.1). NCBI lineage: Eukaryota > Metazoa > Chordata > Aves > Psittaciformes > Psittacidae > Psittacula > Psittacula echo. Next base: position 4,443,633 of record NC_137743.1, read on the forward strand.
CATTCGTCTGAGGGATGGATTTCACGATCGCTACCCAGTGGAAGATTACCTTGATCTGTTTGACTTAGCAGCACATCAGATTCAGGGCGTGCTGCAGAGTGAAGCAGCAAAAGAACATGGCAAGATGAACAACATCGTAATTGGTAAGGGAAATAACACTCTGGAATATGACTCTGTAGCTCCAGGTTGGCAGCATTTGCAGCTGTGGCATGAGAGGGGCATTGTCCCACATGTGAATGGCTCTCAACACTGAGCCCCTGACATTAGTGCAGAAGTTATTATTTTGTTCATCTTGGAGAAGGCTTGAAGGAGGTGTCAGAGCAGCTCCAGTACCTAAAGGGGCTCCAGGAAACCTGGAGAGGGGCTTTGGACAAGGGCCTGTAGGGACAGGCCAAGGGGAATGGCTTGAACCTGCCAGAGGGGAGACTGAGATGAGCTCTTAGGCAGAAGCTCTTCCCTGTGAGGGTGCTGAGGTGCTGGCACAGGGTGCCCAGAGAAGCTGTGGCTGCCCCATCCCTGGCAGCGTTCAAGGCCAGGTTGGACACAGGGGCTTGGAGCAAGCTGCTCTAGTGGAAGGTGTCCCTGCCCATGGCAGGGGTTGGAACTGGATGAGTTTTAAGGTCCCTTCCAACACAAACCAGTCTGGAATTTTTGCCTTTTCCTTGAGGGTTGTTACTTGCTTTGTTAAAACTGTGATTAACCTTAGAAGATGCCTGAGTAAGCAATGAACATCATCATTTAATTACATCTTAAAAAAAAACCCCAACCAAACAACAAAAGAGTGAGAATGATCTTGGTGACTCCTTCAGATGTTGTTTTTGTTTTCATTACAGGGGTTTACCTGTAGTCATGGGGTTGTAGCATCAGGTTCAAATGCTGTAGCAATGCATCTGATATAACACAGTAATTGTGATTTTATGACATACAGTGGTTGCTGTAGAAACGCTGTAGCTGAATGGAGATAGTTATAGCTCCAAGCAGCTTTTCTTAAGCTCCTACATAAGATAGACATTTTTTGAGTCATCAGTCTGTGTAGCCTATGGTGGACTAAAATAAAAATGATTAAAACCTTGAATTGCTTTGTTAACAGCAAAGATAATGCAAGTTTCAAGAGCAGGAATATACAGAGTCAAACTGGAGCTATCTTGCATGGTATTTCTTTCCAGATGTGGAACCTAGAGGCACAGGATACTATTTTAAGATAATCTTACGGTTTCAGTTGTTACTAAATTACCTGATTAGTATTAAAAGTGGTTTAGAAATGCTGTTGTATTGTGCCTTATGGAAGTGTACGGTTAGAACTGAGCTCTAGGGAGGGCTCCCTGCATTGCTTTCTATGGCACACAGTGGTCAGTGCACTGTGCTCATCCACTGCCGTCAATGGTACCATCAGTTCACAGTGCCCATGGGGAAAATCAGCAGGAGTTTCTAATTCTGCTTTTGCAGTCTGCTAACACCAGAAAGCTGGAGGGAAGAGTTTGACCAGTCTTGCTCTGCCACCGCAGAATTTCCCAGGGAAACCAGACACATTCCATGAAAGTAGGAGTTGTGCAAGAGACAGTTCCCTGTTGAAAGGAGACTTTTCAAATAGGCCTGAAGTCATTATTCTGCAGGAAACAGAGACATGGGGTTTTTGCTGCTTGCCCTCAGAATCTTCTTGGTTTTGTCTTATTCTAACCAAAAAAGCTTAACCTATTGTTGGCATGCTGAAAAGGTGACTCTGCCTTACCTTGTTTAAACCAGAGACTTGGCTGGAATCACATTTGTCCGATGCTTCCTCAGCCTCCATTTAAGTCTATCGTTCACTTTATTAAATATTCGCAAGATGGGGTCTTAAGAATGTTGCCATCAAGGACATCTGCAGACTTCCCTCCGCCTCACAATAATATCTCCTGTCCTTTCATGGGTGAAGTGCTTATACTAATTAAATTCACTAATCTAATTGGCAGCGTACATCTTTGATTACTTACCTCCTGTTACGGCTTTTTCTAGAGTTTGCTTTGTGTTTCGTTTTCCTGTAGTCTCATTTCTTGTTTCATTAAGGTTCTGTTCGCTTTTCTTATTAAGTTTACAGGAAAAGTCCTGAATGATTATACTCATTAAGTCAGTCTTTTATGACCTTGGTAAAGCACAGAGAGGTGGTCTAAAATGAATATGTTTGTATATCAGGTTTGCTGAGAATCCTCCGTCTTCTTATTTCAGATGACTAGAAAGAAAAACAAATTATTAAACTATAAACCTTTAAGTAGTTCGTCATGTTACATGAAGTTCAGCTTCTTTGGATAGTATACTTAGTGGGTAATAATTGCATTTCACCCTGCAAAAGACCAACATCTGCTTAGAGATGCACCAAAGAGGACAGCAGTGATCTAGCTGGAGGCATTCTGAGCAGGACGTATTTATTTGTGATCATTAATATGATAAACTCAAAGGAATGCCTTGTGAAAACACAATATGATGTTAATCTATTAGTGACTGAATAAAGAGGTTATACAACCACTCTTTAGGCAATTTACTAATTCATATATTCATTAAGTCCATAAGAGAAAATACTGCAGTAATTTGACATAATTGCTCCAGTGATTAATTTATCTCATGTTTATTATGGTTTGTTGTTTTTGCAGATATTAAATCTGCATTATAAAACAGAAACAAGCACTGTTAGGAGTATTTTTGGCTGCTTCAGGAAATTAAAATTATAAGAGCCAGCAGAGACCAGAATGCTGTTTATTTTTCCAATTATCATTATTCCCTCCCCTTAATTCTTGACAGTCATCTTGTTTTGGGAAGATTTGTCCTCTTGAATCCAAGCTATCCTGGACCAACTGCACCTTGAGTCCCTGTTAATGCTTTAGCATGACTGGCCTATGTGCCTGTGGTCTTCCTTTCCGTGTGTACTGCCTGTAGAGCTTTGATGGTGGCAGCTATGAAGTGGTCTGATCTGTGACGTTAAACGATTCTGCCCATTTATGTGTAAATGCACTGATTCTACTTCGTTCCGATAGCACACGTGTAAACAGATGTTCTTAGATTTGGTCACTATATATGAGCTAATTGGAATAAATCCAATAGAACATCAGATATGATCAGAGATTACAGAGCAGAGGAGCAGGAAGGAAGAGTGGAATAAATGGCCTGAGGAGGTTGTATGCTTCACTCTTTGGCATGATTTAGGTAAACATTTTTGAGGGAGCAGCTAAGTCAAGCCATTCCAGTCACAGAGATACAGCAGTGACTTTCCAAGGTCACTCTCATCCCTGGAGTGCACTCTTCCGTAAATCCATGTACACAAGTGCTCATACCCGTTTGCATGATACCATCTTCTGATAGCACGGAAATAGCTGCGCGATGTTTTTGTGGTACGGCTATTTCAGCTCTTGTCCTATATTTAGTTTTTTGTGTTTCTGCTGCACCCAGCGTGGGAGCTGGGCTAATGAGTTTCAATTGACAAGTCAAAGCCCTCTGATGATTAGGCAGTACTTTGGCTAATTGATTTAGAATGGAAAAGCTCTGGACACCCAGCTTTAGCCAATGGACCTGATCTCCTCCTTCTGAAAAGGGGCAAAATGAACATGACAGAAGATTAATGTGTTTTCTAACAACTTCCAGACTTTATTACTGAATTGCATTATGTTAAGCTGAAGTTTGGAGCCAGTATATTTTTCATGCTGTGTTTTGGCCATCTTTTAGAATCTTTATGGGACTTTCCTAAGAAAGAAACAAATAAAAGGAGGGGGGAAATCATGTCCAAGGTTATGTGCAAGTCTGTGAAATCATGTTGTCTCATCTTATTCCTTTTGATTTGAAAAACCTCATTAACAAGAATTAGCTCTCTTTAGACTCTCAAAGAGTGGAAGTTTCCAAAAAGCTTCTTTATATGTTTTATTAAGTGGTAGCACGCCACATAAACGCAATGTTACTTAAAAAGACAGGGAAGATTACACAAGTCAAAACATCCTTTCAGATCATTTATTTAGCAGCTGAAGCATCATGTACCTTGTGCTGGCACAGGCGTTACTGCCTGTGTTTCTCCTTGTAGCATTACATTTAGAGTGAGCTTCTTCAGAAACCAGGGATGTCAGAATCTGGCATTTAACCAATGTGTTCTTTATTCTATAGACCTTTTGTCTAATGGTTGGGGAATAGTTATATTTGACTTCACCTACGTGAATAATTGTAGTTCTATAAAAAAGCTCTGATAATGGAATATTCTCAAGAAGGGATATTTCAAACCACAATGACTCAATTCAGCTGCTTGGTGCATTATATTTTAATATTTCCCATGTGCTCACCAGCTCTCCTGTTTATGTTCTAAACACTATTGATCCACCAGTGTGGTGGTTTCTGCTTCTTTCTTTAGTTTGTGTCAAATTGTACTATTTGTTAGCAGTTACTTCTCGAGACCAAGAGCATTAAAACCAACCCTTTGGGTACTACAGAGAGCTTGGCAAGTCTTCAGCATCTCCTCACTGGAGGACGTGCCAAAACCCTGAGCAGTCCATTCCAGCTCAGGGCAAATACATTTCCATGTGTTAACCACTAAAAGGAAGCAGTGTGGTTAGTGGACAGTAATATTTCAGGTGGAATTACATGAAACCTGCCTTACCCATCACTACGTTCACAAAGGATTGAGGCTGAGTGATTGCTTTGGCGCTGGGGGGAGCATTAGCTAGATCAATTTACAAGAACTAAGGTATGTTGAAATTAACAGAGTCAATTTTAGTCAATCTGCACCACTTCAAAATTCAGCCATTTCCACTCCAAGACAAGGAATGAAATGAGTTACTAGCAGAGATGCTTTTAATTTCCAGGGGAGGCCAGCGCCTCAACGATGTGGGATAACAACGCTTGGATTTTCTTTTATGACAACAGCACTGAAGGAGAACCTCCCTTCTTAATCCAGGATTTTATCCATGCCTTCCAGCCAAATGCCAAACTTATCATCATGCTGAGAGACCCTGTTGAAAGGTGAGCAAGGATCACGTTGCTAAAGTACGCAAGAACAATTTCTTACTATAATGATTTTATTTGCTTTCACTCTCTTGGATGCAAATAAATGTTCACATGGTATTTGACAGTTACATGGTTTGTGCTAAGAGCTGCCAAGGGGTTTTATTCTGTGTATTTTGGCATTGTGATAGTGTTTTAAAGAGGGACATGTGAGTGTAAATGCTACAGTGAGTGCCACACGTGGACACCTGAAAAGAAATGGATATATACCTTGCCAAATGCAATATAACTCCATCACCTGAGCTAATACACCCTGGTTCTCAGCAGGGCTCACTTGAGTGAGCATGGCACTTGCATTTATAGGTCCCTGCATGTGTGGTCCTGTACGTGCTTCAGTTCATGTTAAATAATAAGGTTTATATCTTCAAGGGGTATACTGTTCAAATTGATTCAAAGATTGCAGATAGCTCCAGAGTCAGCAAATGATACAAACTTCTTTTAATCTTAAAAATGCTTGGTGCAACAGTTATATAAAGCTTTACTGGGCAATTTTAGCTTGTTCAGCCAACAGGAGTTCATTCTTGGTCTTTCTGACTTTGTTTGCAGTGAAAAGGCTCTGATTTTGCAAAGGTGCAGGCTGTTCTCAAAAGGTTCTCCATTGGGTTAGCCAGGAATGCCCTTTTTTCCACTTGGATTTCACTTTTTCTTCTAGTTTTCCTCCAGATTTCTGAGGCATTTCTTCCCCCTGCATTGTCTGAAAGAGGGTGATAACAATGAGGGCAACAGGGAAGGTGGAGGGCATGGAGGCAAGAGCCCAAAAGTATCAGACCAAGGGGATGTGAATTCCTTCTCTCTAGCTCCATAGGGATATCCAGGATACTTAGGTCAGTGCTCAGGGGCAAAACCCCAGAAATGACCAAGAAGGACAAGGGGTTGCAGATGATGATGGGACCAGGCTCTGGTGTGAGCTCAAGCACTGGGAGAAGAGCAGGATTGGGATGCTCCTGCAGGCAGCAGCTGCCCAGAGTGACAGCCGGAAGAGAAGGGTGCTCCTTGGAAAGCTTCCCTGATGGTAGGACACGGCTACTGAGGAGAGGCAGAGCTGTGAGAGTGCTTCCTATCTCCTATGTCAGGAAATAGAGCTCTCAATTTCTAATGGCATCTCCTGACCTAAGGATTCAACAGATGGTAATTTTATCCTAGAGAGCTGGCTGAAGTGGCTTCTTCATGTAAATTACCAGCAAATTCCGTGATTGCTTTAACCATCCTTTGTCATACGGGTGTAGTTCTTTGCCAGCTTTAATAAGGGTGAGATAAAAAGTCAGATTCATCTCACTTGCTTTATTGATGATAAATTGGTGGCTTTTTGTTTGATTCCCTATGCCTTTGCTGTTGATAGCTCATCTGAGCTGCAGGAGCAAAAGCAGCTTTGGCAGAAGGGGAAGCCCAGGCAACTCCATCAATAATGCAGTAGCGAGGAGAAAAACAGAAAGGTCTGGGACAGGGTCTGATCTAACCTGCACAGGATCTGGTCTATCCCCCAATGGGGGATATTTGGAGGACATCAAGATTTGTGATGGTGGGTGTCATTGTCATCATTATTTCATTGTAATGGATGGTGATTGAGGTTAAGGACTTCAAGCAGCTGGAACATCTGAAATCTTAATCAGCAAAGGTTTTGTTTCCAGGCAGATGTCTGAGAATTAAAAACAGATGGAAAGAAACATAGAAAATCTCAACTGCCCTGTAGAGATAGAGGTTGTCTTCAAGAATATAGTTTTCCATCAGATGTCAGCAAGTCTTTAAAATGATGCATTTATTTTAATGGATGAGTAGAAATTCTAAGCAGTCATATTAAATGTTTCAAATGAAATTGCAGCCAGGCCCATGCTGTACGTGATGTCTGCTGGCTGATTTCCCTCAGCAAGAAGCTTTTCATCTTGTCTGCCAGGAGCAGTCGGTCCTGTCATCCCTGGCACAAGCCGGGCAAGCTCAAATCTAGTTGATGTATACACTTCTCTGCAAGCAGCAGACGCTGCTGTGTGCCTGATTTAATTGAAGTCTGCTGGCTTTGTCCCTTCACTTCTCCCCCTCATCCCTGTACTGATGGGGTGGCTCTTCGGTGGTACAGCATGAGGGACCCAAGGTCTGCCATTGCAGAAAAGACACACATGGTGCCATGGTTGTGGTCCTCAAGGACTGGTGGGCATTGCTTTGAAATAGGCTGCTCAACCAGTCTGGTCCAAACCTGGTACCATCCCTTTGCTTTGAGGTGGTGTTTTCATTTAAAGAAAGCTGTCTGAAGCGTATTTGCCAGATTGGGAAGAACTGGGCCAAAAGAGTCTTTTTCTTAGCTGGTCACTCTTATACATAGTATTGGGTGTCTCTGCCTCATCTTCTATGGTTTGCTATGAGTTTTCTTTTAAAACATGGGTAAAAATTGAATGGGAAGCATCCTGCAACAAATGCAACCCTTCCTTTTAAAACTAACAGAGAGCCTCTGTTGGCTTCATATGGGAATTAAAATCATGTTCTTGCAAAACACTAACATAAATAATGAGTGTAGAGGGGCTATTCCTGTGCTTAAGTGCTTTGCTGGATTAGGGCCTAAACTTTCTAAATTAAATGATGAATTTTTAAGTACCTGCGGACATCAAGGGAGTTAAAAAATAAATAAAGTGCAGTACAAAAGGTTACAGCAGCAATAAAATAAGACCAAAATAAATGGATTTTATTAGGTTTTTCCTTAGACACCTGTGTTTTTTTGGAAGAGGCTGAAAGATAGCTAGGATTTGTGAGAGGTGGGTGCTACGAAGGCACAATATTTGTGCTGCAAATACACTCGGAGAAATGACTCCTTCTCAAGTGTTACAGAATTGTCTCCCAACTCCTACAGTATTGTTGGGTCATACAACAATATCAACAATAACGTATCAAACAATACCTGCAGTATTGGTTCTGATCATAGTTTCTAAGCCTAAATTTGACAGAAAGTTAAAATACCACATTCAGCAGATCTAATATTTGTGCTGTGTCAAGGCATTTGCTCTGTCTCTTTGAACCACGTTTACCTTGGAAAAGTCTAATCAGGGTTTCAGGGATTAATGCTAAAACAGGTATTTCATTTGCCTATAGGTTTTGGGTTGTTTCACCACACCCCCCCCCCCCTCCAGAGGGATTTGAATTTAGATAGTCTTTTTAAAGTGATATTAAGCAACTGTAAAACTTGGGCTAAAAATGTGCAATAAAGGGATATTCCTTTGCTGTAACTTAAGAGAAATTCCTTTTGCTGGTGGCTTTTGCTCACAGCAGCAGCTGATGCAAGGGCTCTGCTTGCCTACAAGCTCCAAATGTGCATGGGCTTATGTCCTGCTGTCCTTTAAGCAGAGGTTGGACTGCTTGGGGAGTGCAGAACTAGACACTGTAGCACAAATGTGAACCATTCACCTAGCTGGAGTATTTCAGCATGAAAAAAAACAAGAGGTGGAATGCTGTAAATTGGAAGTTTTTGATGGAAAGCCAACATAGGGTTGGAGGGGGAGCTTTCTGCAAAAAACTAGGAATTCTGGACTCTTTCCTGCTCTTGATGTTGGCCAGCTTGGTAATCATATACAAATCCCTCCTTATAACCCGTCCCATTCTCTGTTGGTTTTGAAATCAACATTAAGTTTTTGAGATGGGGACTGTTTCTATCCATGGCAGTGTGGAGCACCAGATAAAGAGGGGCACCCAATGTCAGCTGAGAACAGTTCCATTATTGGTAGATAACGCAAAATAAAAGTACATTCACTTGTAAAACTTGCTTTCAGGAGAAAATACTGGCTTGCACAACTACTAGGGTCAGGTTCTCAAGTGATGCTGACCTTGAAAGCAGAGATGATGTTTAGCAGCTCCCTGAAATGAATGCTACTCTGAGCCAAACCCCATCAAAATGAATAGAAAATGTATCCCTGGCTGATCAGGCTGCCAATGGGGCAATGTTACACACATGTACCCTTTCCCTTGGTTCACTTAACTGGTTGCCATTCTCATGTAAATAAGTCTGCTTTCATTCCCTCTGTCATTTACGCATCTCTCATTCACAGATTGTACTCCGATTATCTGTACTTTGCAAGTGCTAATAAATCTGTGGAAGATTTTCATGAAAAAGTGGCAGAATCACTGCAGCTGTTTGAAAATTGCATGCTGGATTATTCCCTGAGAGCCTGCGTCTACAACAACACCCTCAACAATGCCATGCCCGTACGTATTTCCAAGAACGTTTGATTCCTTGCTTGTGGGATGGTGCGTTGTGTCAAGGTCATTAAACCACCAAAATGCTGAGCAAATAAGCATTAGGAAATGAAACTTTCTCCGTTTTCATTTGTAAAGTGGATGACATAAATATATATGTAAACATATATGTAAACATATATGTAAACAGCTGATGTACTGGCTCAGCTGTCTCCTCAGTCTGTTCCCTGATGAATGCCAACAGTAATAATACAGTCTTTCTATTGTGCAAGCGTATGGAGAGCGCATTTAGTGAAGATTACAGTTTAATGTGTAAGCTTTTTTTGCAGATGTCTCCAAAAAGTAGTTCTGGCAAGGATCTTTCTGGTGCGAAATTGCCTCAAAATAGGAAGAAATGATGTATTCTTTCTCCAGAAAAGGCTACCAATAACTACATAAAAAAACCCCTTTCTTTTTCAATTGTGCACATCAGAAAATGGTAAAAGGAAATACAGAAAGTGCTGGCAGGAGAATGGATGAGGATTACAGGCTCAGTATTCCAAAATTCACATTTTCAGTGTAGTAACGACTTCAAACTTTGCTTGAGGGGAGAGAATAATGTGGAAGAGATTGACTTGAAGTATCACTTCTGGCCAGTTTGCCATTCAATCCTATTTTATTTGCTCAGGCTGTAAAGGACTTAGAGGGAATACTTCCTCTCTTTGTCTCCAGGAGGAAGTTATTGCCCTCCTCCACTCAATAAAATAGCCATAAAAGAGTGTATTGCACAGGCTTGAGCTCCACAGCAGAGGACATTCCTCTTACTTACCTTGGCAAGTAGACTGGAGCTGCTCATCTTTATTGGTAGTCTCCAGGACCTTCACAGACACGAGCTGCTGCTGGGCAATATCACAGCATTTTCCAGCCATCTGCTTGTACAAATGCATTTCTTTCATTGTGGGGAGAGAAAAGCAGAGAGGGAACCAGAAGGAAAGAGTTCTCTCCTCTCTTTGTCCTCAGGGTGCAGAACCAATCTTCATTTGTTGTCTTAGGCAGCCCTCTGAAGAAGATACTTCTGCAAATGAACAGAGGATGCCTCTTCCCAAAGAGCCACAAGCAGGTGTTTGTAATAAAACACAAACGCTATTTGTAATAAAACACAAATGCTAACTGTGCTCCTCAATGGGCTTTTTTAGCGGCTGCTTCATTCAAGTCTGTTATGTGCATGGTTTGCTACACGTTGAAGAAGTAAGAATTATTTTCCCTGGTGAGCTCATTAGATTGCTAATTGTGTGACTATGCCAGAAGACTTTTATGTTGTTATTTGTTAATATATTCCTGAAACAAAAGAGGTGCTGTAGACGTTGTTGCTGCTGATACCTGCTAGCCTGTAAAGAAAGGGGTGTTTGGCAGCTTATCCTTACTTAGAATAAGTGAAAAGCATTTTACCCAGAGAAAGGCATGCAAAGCCAGGGTGAAGAAACTGAAAGAATAGATATTATGGAAGGGAGAATGGCTTGGGAAACTCTACTAATGCCTTTGATATATAGAGGGGAAGCATTGGAGCTTTATGGAAGGAGATGATCTGGTTCAGAAGAACAGTGATGAAAAAGAAGTCAGTACAACACACTGCCTAGGGAATAAAATCAAAGTTCTTGCTGATTCCAAGAAAACTGAAAATTACAGGGACATATTAAAATTATGGGGACATATAGCTTAAAATTTCTCTTTCTGGTGAAGAGCTTTAAAAAGGATTCTAAACCTGTGTGGGAAAGCACTGCAATCCCAAACTATATCATGCAGCTCATGCTTGCCTTTTGCTCATCTCCATCTCCCAGGAGAATGAAAAGCAAAACCCATCACTGAGGACACGTTTGCCCCAGTATTCCATGAAATGGGGCATTGACTGAGGGCTGGAGAGCTATTATTAGTATATGTGCCATTATTATTACACATTAGGCTGATGTTTTAATTAAATAAGATATTTCAAATTCTTGTGTAGCATGTATACAAAGAAGTCTGCTAAATATAGATGCTTATTGTTATAAACAGCCAAAGACTTGCATCAGAATCAGACATTATGATAATAATGACTAGCAATAAATCAAAATATGGCTTATTTTACTGGAATTTAGGTATCACTGTAGGCCACGAGTCAGTGTAAGAAGTGAAAGATACTGTTATCTGAGTTCATTTGTTCTGCAGTAATGCGACTTAAAGATGCTAAGTCTTTTTTATGAAAGATGCTTATGACTTGGGATTCGTGATTCTCTCTTCTGAGCCTGAAGGGATTTAGAAGAGTATTTATAGGCACAGTTGGAGGTTGGACTTTTAAGAACTCCAGACTACCCTTTTTATGTTTCAGCTTGTTATGTAAAATTGAGGAGGGAAGAAAAACAGAGATTAGATCAGGATAGGCTGAAAAACTGCCTTTTTACATGCCTGGTCTAACATAGTCTGGCACTCTCATCGCGTACTCAGACAACGTGCCATTAACACTGTCTAGCAGCCACTGCTGCTTCAGCTTAGATCTAAATCTAATTATTGCAATGAGAGGATACAAGCAAATACATCCAAATCTAATTCTTGACACCAAATCAGAGTATTTGTACTACTCACAGTGAAGGCTGGGTCATCCTAAGCGCAGAGAGGCATGGAGGTGAGATGGCTGAGCATCCTTCTTCATACGGTTGTTTCTATGCAGTGCTTTTATGCAGGCCTGTACCTGTTGCAGCAGGTATGCAACCAAGCCCTTAGTAAAATGATATCTCTGACCAGTAGAAAGGCCGTTTGCAAAGATTTCCTGAAGCTGCACTGGAAACAAGAGGAAGATTAAAAATAGATATTGTCTTTTTATGGTTCCTCAAAAGCACGTATGTGGGAATTTTGCCCAAAAGGCGGAGTTGAGCTTTGGTTTCTTACTGCTACAAGTGTTCTAAGATGAATTAATCTTTATTTGCTTTGGATTTTTTTGTGCTTACAGGTAAGGTTGCAGGTTGGGCTCTACGTTGTGTATCTTTTGGACTGGCTGACAGTTTTTAACAAAGATCAGATACTTGTTCTTCGCTTGGAGGACCACGCATCAAATGTGAAGTACACCATGCACATGGTGTTCCAGTTTCTGGATCTAGGTATGTGTCTTCTGGCTGATTTATCCTTCTTCTAGGTAATTTTTGCTTTAATAGGAGACAAAACAGGAGCATGGGAGTCTGGCTTGAAGAATGCATTAAACTTGTTGCCTGGAGTCGAGCGAAATTAAAACTCTCAAATTCCCATAGAAAAGCTGGTGTTGGAAGATGTTAATAAGATTATGTCAAGGAAAAAATCAAAACCATTCAGTGTAGGGATAGATCTGATAAATCTTACCATACGGAAGCCAGTCCTTCTTCTGAAGGCAGTCAGGGCTTGTTTGTCATGGGCTTACATAGGTGCAAGAGCAATCCCATGCAATTTAAACAAATTGAAGTGTGCTTGATGTTGCCAGCATCCACCAATCCAGGATCTAAATCTGAGTATGATGAAAGGTTGAGTTTCTAGCCTTGGGAAAAGGGGGAAATTGTGTTTTTGCTGTGTTGATTGAGACATCTGTTGCTAATCCTCAGAGAAATGCTGGCAGACAAAATGTTGCCCAATGTTGATTTGACAGTAGCAAGAGGATGAGAATGTGGCTGCAAAATAGTCTGGCTGGTCCAAACGCTGGTCTAGATGATGAGAAAGTTTGAATGTAGCAGATTGAACAGATGAAGAGTTTGGCATCTCCTTCCTGAATATGGTTTACACTGGAAAAGTCTGTGGGTTTTAATCTTGCTGAAATACATTGTCAAGGGCTTACGTTTATTCCTGGAATAGGGGCATTGCTGTACCCGTGGACCACTTTGATCCCACTGACAGCCTCCAAAACAAACAAAAAAGAGGGCTTACATGAGTGAAACCCATAGAGTTGCTATCAAGATATTAGACAACTCACATCATAAAATTAAGTAACACTAGCAAATAATTGCAAATCCAAAATGGATGGAAAGTTATATTCACAGAATGGATTGGGTTGGAAGGGACCTTGAAGATCATTTAGTTCCAACTCCCTTCCATGGGCAGGGCCACCTTCCACAATGTCGTAGTTGTCTTCTGAAAACACTCTTTTTCCTCCAGGAATGATTTATGCTGCTTGTTGTAGCAATGATTAATTAATATGGAAGGAAAACATATTATTTCCATATTTACTAACAGTGATTTATTTCACTAATCTAAGCCTGTATTAAGTATTCTGAAACATCACCGCCGCTAACACAAATTCCATTTGTCTTCCCCTGGCAAACCTGATTTAGTCATTGGCTGTCTTTAGCATGGGCATTTTTAGTGAAATGTTCTAAGATAATCATCTGTTTTTCCACAGGACCTCTAAGTGAGAAACAAGAAGCTCTGATTACAAAGAGTCCTGCATCAAACACCAGACGACCTGAAGATAGAAGTCTAGGACCTATGCTACCAACAACAAAGGCAATTTTAAGAGATTTCTACAGGCCTTTTAATACGAAACTGGCACAAGTTCTTTTTGATGATGCTTTTTTATGGAAGAGGACATAATATGTAAATTTAGTGCCACAAATACAGCGCTTAAAGGAGTTTTTATTTTTTTAAATTCTATTTTTGTGCGTGGATATTTACATTTTTCCCATTCCAAAGAGAAGCCGATTGATGAGCTGAGACTCTCACCTTCAGTCAGCACACTTCACGACAGCTATACCACATTTTCCTTGTGAGAATGTAAAGCATCTTGCTTATCAGTTTATTGCAACTTCTTTTACCCCAGGAAAAGAGTGGAAAAGCATTAATACAAAGATGATGTCTTACGCTGTCCATGGGGATGGTGAAGTTTAACCTTCTTTAAGATGCTGCAACACAGAATTAGCATCAGTTTCCTACAATTACGCTTATAATCTCATTTTCAGTATATGTTATTCATTCATTTTTTCAAACTATCAATGTCATTTAGTCATTAAAATTTTTAATTGAATTCAACCTACAATTTGGTTTCTTTTTTTCAGCATCCTCACAAATAGTCTTCACTCTCAGTAAGGTTTTTATGTTTCCTTAATTCTAAAACAAAGATAAAGGATAATTGCATTTACATAAATTTCCAAGTCTAATTTATACCTTCAAGAAAAATGGACTTTCTTAACCACAGATCTTGTGAAAGAACATTTTATATTCCAGGTAAGAATGGATGACTGAAATACAAACAAAAAGCTACATGTAGTGTCTAATATAACAAATCCATTGTCGTCCATATATTGTTCATGTAAATACAAATGCATATCATTTATCCATATTATTCACACATTTACCCAGGAAACCACTACCGGGCTTGATGTAAAGTCTGTTGCTGGCCATGAAGAGCTTTTACGGAGTTTTTTGTTAGGTTCTACACAATTACTCTTCTCTGTTGCGAAGAAATATGCATTTTAAGATCAATATGAAATCTTGTTATTAAATGCATAAATGGACAGGATGCACAGTATCTTGCGTCCTCATAGAGAAGGTGTGTTACCTAATTAATTAATTGTATGTTACGTGTTTCCCTCTTCAGGAAAAATGTCAACATCTAGTTAAGAAGGTTGAGATATGCAGAATTGATAAAAAAGTGTTTACTCAATTATGGAGAATTTTTGGACTATCTGAAAGTTTTTATTTGACCAAAATGGCCAAGTTTCTCTATAAATATGCAGTAATTCAGTATTTGATTTCAAACACACCTGGTCAGGATCAGTGATAGCTACAGATGCAGATGGAACTGGCCAGCATGGACACATAAAAATGCTGCCTTCGTTTTAAGGCCAAAACAGATCGTTTCTTCCCTGAATGCATGTGGAGTGGGTCAAATGAAGCTGGTATTTAGATATCAGATATCAAAAGCCCAAAGAATCATTTCTAATTGGCGTTATGTGTCCTTGCAACCTTTATGTAGAGCCCCACAATCCAGCTTCCTGATGGATTCACAAATACATTTGCAAATACTAAGGATAACTATTCACCATCTTCCTCCACAGGGACGTGTTATTTACCTCCTGTGTTTCTAAACTGAGAATTAATGCTGAAAACTTCATGAATCCTGAACATTTCACACGTGAATATGACTGATGCTGTGAGATTTTTTGTAACAGAAGTACATTTTGAGGTCCTTTGCCAACTGTTAATGTGCTGTTTAAAAGGGATTCAGTCTGGTGTTTGGAAAGACTAAAATAAGTGATTTAGGGAAGTAGTTCTAGGCAACCAGAACAGATTAGTTCTAGTTCAGGAATGCTTAAAGACCAAAAACGGTTTGAGAACTGAAGATGGATTATTTTAGCAGCACAAAAAAAAAATACCATGGCAGAATGAATCAGAAAATCAGAAGAAATTCACCACTGTTTGTAAATGTAAAGTTTTCAGTCAACAGTTTATTGACATTAAAAGATTTCTGCTACCTGTGCTCTGAATTAGAGTCAACACTGTGTGCTTAGGATAATGCTATACACAATGTTTGCTAACCTGATCTGCCGTGGTCAAATATTTCCATTACAACCACGAGCTAATGATGTTATCTTACCGGCCCTAAAAGGTAATGAATGTTTCTGTTACTATCATTTAGTGTGAGGGTTAATGCCATGAACAAGTGACACACAGTAGCTTGTGTCACATTGATGCATGGTGCTGAATTCTAATTTCTGCCAGCAGACTCATGCAGTCCACCAGTGGTCAGGGAAATTCTCTCTGCCTTTTGCTAAATATATAAACTAAATCAAAACATGCTTCATGGTCATAATTTCTGCTTTAGGCTGAATCATACCCATCACCCTCCTAGACTGAGGTCTTGCCTAGTTCTGACTCAGATTGGAGGTTCCCTGTATGATGCCGGACAGCAGTGTCCAGATGTGCCCAAGGGTGGGAGCAGGCGGTGCACTGAGTGTTGCTGTGTTGTGTGGAGTACATGAGGAAGGGGCTATATGCTATATGTGATCTGACAGTGAAGTCTCCAATGAGGCTGTATTGTGGTTGAAGCTGCTTGTAAGTCTTCGTCTTTTTCATGAGCTCCAAATTATGGTCTCTTGCTTGAACACATTGCAACCTTATACTGTTGGGTTGGGGCATGACTAAGTATCAAAAAGCAGGAAATTAGCTGTCAAAAGGGTATCTTGGAAGTGAGCATGTTGCTCTCTAGTCCGTACTATAAAAATAGCATTGATCTGGTGACCTTAAAGTTAAAAAGTATTTGATTTTCTTGAATGATGTGACAGCGCTGGGTGTCAGAGCCCCTCTCTGTCAGCCGCCGAGCAGTGTACCACGGCCATTCAGTGGCTTCACTCCAGCCTCACAGCAGATCTCTATATTGGATAAAGCTCACCCCAATTTCTTCCAGTTCCCTTCACCTTTCTGTTGACAATTCTAGCTGTGAAAGAATTCAATATTACTGTTATTTGCTGTAGCACTGAGCTGACCTCCATCCCCAGAACAGTAATTTGCTCAGGAATTGGACTTGCTATCAAGACAATACATTTTCATGTTTGCCAAAGCGTAGCAGCAGCTCTTTGCAGAGACCTCCAAAAATGTGTTGTCTCATACTGCGTTTTCACTCTTATCTCTGCTGAACAAAAGTAATCAGGCAAAGATGCAGCTTTCCTGAGTGCAAAGGCACTGAGGCAAGGGTTGCTTCCAAATATTCTCCCTGCTACTGCAGAAGAATGTGAAATGTGTTTTCTGTAAGATCTTGCATGTTTGGGCCAAGCAGCTTGGCTGGCTGAAAGAAGCACAGTAAAAACAAAGGATCTCCGGCTAAGAAAAACAGGCAGTGGTTTACATGGAAATGTTGGTATCTGTTGAGTCCAGTGCACAGGCTTGTATGCTTCAGCTTAATAAATTGAAGATAAATGCTGAAGCCGCCACAGTTCTGAATACATCCTTCTGCCAAGAATTTCATCCATCTTCCAACTAAGCCAAACACTCTTTTGTTAAAGACAAGGCACAACAGTGCCACAAGAAGTTACTCCTGGTAGATGTCCCTAAAACAGGCACGATAAATGATGCCCCATCCCTGGCAGTGTTCAAGGCCAGGTTGGACACACGGGCTTGGAGCAAGCTGCTCCAGTGGAAGGTGTCCCTGCCTGTGGCAGGGGTTGGAGCTGGATGAGCTTTAAGGTCCCTTCCAACCCAAACCATTCTAAGATTCCATGGTTCTAGGATGTCGTGAGCAGCTGTATTTTCCCAACAAACGCTTGTGTTGCAGCACCATCGTGTGGTCAAAGCGGGCAACACTTCGTGCCGCGAACATGGCTTGGGTTTTCTTCTCTATATTAAAAAAAAAGGCAGGTGCAAAAGGAAATAAAATGATTTCCACTTCTTTTCCAATTGCACAGGAATAAAACTTCTCTCGCAGCCCAGGAGCTGAGGGCCCGATGGAGATGCGCTGACTTCATATAGCCCCAGCTTCACAGAATCACAGAATCGTTTAGGTTGGAAAAGACCTTTAAGATCATTGAGTCCAACTATTAACCCAGCACTGCCCAGATCACCACTAAACCATTGCTCTCAATGCCACATCTACACATCTTTTAACTACTTCCAGGGATGGTGACTTCACCACTTCCCTGGGCAGCTTGTTCCGGTGCCTGACAACCCTTTTGGTGAAGATGTGTTTTCTAATATCCAGCCTAAACCTGTCCTGGCACAACTTGAGGCTGTTTCCTCTTGTCCTATCACTTGTTACTTGGGAAAAGAGACCCAACAGCTCGCTACAACCTCATCCTTGCGATCCCTCTTGGGGAGCTGCTTCAGGGTCCTGCATGTGCTGCAGTCTCCCACTGGGATTTGGCAGCACCAGTGCTGACCATTATGCAGCACTTACCTCTGCACAGAGGGGATTTGTTAGGTCGTGTTATTGCAGTAGCACTTCTAGTTGTTAACAGCAGAGCAGCTGCCAAACTGCTGTCAGGCTGTGGCCTGAGAAACACAGTTTGCAGAGATGCTGTTAAAGCCTTTGGTCCACACTTCCATCCATGCTTCTCTGCCTGCGTCAGGGGAAACACGTCAGAGGCTGAAGCTGGGGAGATGCTTACCTCCACTGATTTCAGCAATGTCCTGCTGGGGACCCCTGCTTTTAAGTCACAGCTCCTGTGAAAACTCTGCCAGCTCTCCTCCATGCTACCTCAATCAATGGAACTGCCCTTAAAATGATTGCCGGCATGGCAGGGGCTTAATGGGCTGCCAGGCAGAAAGCTGCTGTTGAAAATTAGAGGCCTGCTGGGTACGTATTAAGTCACAATTAACAGAAAAATAAGATTTAGAAGAGACACAAATAGTGATCAGCACATTCACATGTCAGAGGAAACACACACTTCCCATCCCTCGCCCTCATCATTTCTGAGCATCCATTTGCTAGGTGGAAAAGCTGCCCCTTTGAGCAGGTCTAGGTGTGCTGGTGTCTCCACAGCAGGGAACAGGTCTGCTCCCATCCTTGGGCTGTGCTACGGCAGGGGGGCACTGGAATACGGGCCTTGTATGTGTCCATCTGTCTTCTCTTCTTTTCATCCACCAAATGTACTTCTCTCCAATGATGGCTTCAGGAAGAGGGGGTAAGATTTCTATGCACATCTGTATCATGTCTGTATCTTTTGACTCATCTGATGCTCTGTTGGGGTGAGAAGTCCCAAGCCCATGATGTGACTGGTTCATCACCTCCAGTCCTGGAGAAACAAGTCCCAGTGAGGGCTGGAAGTGCACCTAGTACCTGCCTCCCTACCCTCAGATGCCTTTCCTCTTCAGTTGGGATTCCCAGCTCAATGGCAGGATCCTACCTACTACAACACTCCCTGTTTCCCACCTACCCAGCTGCTTACACTCCTTTAGCTACGTGTCATAGCCAAGATCTAGAGGAAAAATGCTGAAAATGCAACCTTAAGAGCTTTACAATTGCTGTTTAGTTACTGAATAGCAGTTGCTGCAGTAATAACTTACTGCATGGTAGTGGTGGCACTGCAAAGCTGCTGCACAGGACATCTTCCCAAGGAAAACACAGGCAAGCACTGTCACTTACTGTCAAAGGAGGGACAGAATAATTCACAGTCTAGGTATGTCTCACAAAATTATCCCTTCATCTACTAATGAATGGGAATGAGCAAAGAGAAGGTGCTGATACTCAGAGCATTGCAGAGGAAGAAAAACCTCAGAGCAGCTCCCAAAGCTTTGTTTTAGGCTACAGAGACCTAAGCTGTAGATGAATGGCAAATAACTTGGGGTTTAGCTTTTCAGGAAGCTTAATCCTGGTTGTTTAACATGCTGGGTTCCTCAGAGACCAAAGATGCTGTCTACTTCACACGAGACCTCACTTGGAGCATTGTGTGCAGTTCTGGGGTCCTCAACATAAAAAGGACATGGAACTGCTGGAACAAGTCCAGAGGAGGCCACGAGGATGATCAGGGGCTGGAGCACCTCCTGTATGGAGACAGGCTGAGAAAGTTGGGGCTGTTCAGCCTGGAGAAGAGAAGGCTGCGTGGAGACCTCATAGCAGCCTTCCAGTATCTGAAGGGGGCCTACAAGGATGCTGGGGATGGACTCTTCATCAGGGACTGTAGTGACAGGACAAGGGGTAACGGGTTCAAACTGAAACAGGGGAAGTTTAGATTGGATCTAAGGAAGAAATTCTTTACTGAGAGGGTGGTGAGGCACTGGAATGGGTTGCCCAGGGAGGTTGTGAATGCTCCATCCCTGGCAGTGTTCAAGGCCAAGTTGGATGAGGCCTTGGGTGGCATGGTTTAGTGTGGGGTGTCCCTGCCCATGGCAGGGGGGTTGGAACTGGATGATCTTAAGGTCCTTTCCAACCCTAACTATTCTGTGATTCTATGATTCTATGTACATGTAGTGAGACATCATTCATCAGTGGCTGCTCACAGTTTATCCAGCCAAGCTGGATCTTCTCCCACAGAGATATATTGAGAAAAGAGCTTGTAGAAAAACCAATTGTGTTTAAAATTTCAGTGCCTGTTTTTCTTGGTTTATAAACTTGCTGAACACCTCCATAAGTCAGATGAGTGTACAACATAAGATTTAGGTCATTCCCAGATTTTCTGACTTACCAGCTCAGCCCCCTGGGTGACACACAGCATGTGTATATTTATTTATATATATTACTTTGGGCCTGAACTGACTTAATTTAAGTGACTTTTGCTTTCTCAGGTCTTCTACTAGAAGAGCAGTTACCAACTTTGTACTCAGGGGGCAGTCATACTGCCATTAAATAGGCACTAAAGCAGAAATACACTTGAATGTCTCCAACCAAGCTATCCCAGGCCTGGAAGGAGCCAAGCACTGCCCTATATGCTGCCCTGCCTGGATGGCCCCAATTACCTGGATGGTTAATTAGGTTTAAATATGTTAACTCTTCCTCTAGTATGTTGAAATCAGAGATATAAAACTGCTGTCCATTGATATGATCAGGGGACACAGGGCAGGGTAAGGAGGCAAAGGCTGCGATACAACAGCTACAGAAAGGGATGGAAGAAGGGGGGAAATAAGAAAGAAATCATGCATTTGAGTCAGATGAAATTCTGGAGAGGTGAGAGTAATCAAGAGGGCAAAACTGCACAGAAGAAATTAAATCCTAGCAAGGTAGCCAAAAAATAGAAGAAATCAGGCAGAGAAATAAGCAGGAAGAGATGTAGGGCTGTCAGAGGAAAAGAAAAGATGGATTATTTTGACCATCTGAAAAGGCTTAGATAAAGGAAATAATGATATAACCTGGGGCAACTATGTTGGTTTGACTGGAAAGGTATCAGCTGAGCCCACCACAGACTTGTCTTTTGTTTTGTTGTATGTTGCACTGGGAGGTCAAACCTCAGAGTTGGGAGGAACAGGGATGGGATGGGATCTGCAGAAATGTGTGTTCCTAAACCCCCCCCTTTGCTCAGCTCATACAACAGAATTCAACTCTTCATTTAGGCTTGGGAAGGAGTAAAGTCTGTTAAAGGGAATAGAGCAGCTATTGAAGGAGAAGGGCTAAAATAAGAACAAGAGCTACTTGACTGGATTGAGAGACTGAAAGAGGCTAAATGCTGCATCTATAGCTAAGAAGAGAAAAGTGCTGACATTGCCAACCAGAGGAGTTGTGGATGGTGTACCCAGAGAAGCTGTGGCTGCCCCATCCCTGGCAGTGTTCAAGGCCAGGTTGGACACAGGGGCTTGGAGCAAGCTGCTCTAGTGGAAGGGGTCCCTGCCCGTGGCAGGGGTTGGAACTGGATGAGCTTTAAGGTCCCTTCCAACACAAACCAGGCTGGGGTTCTGTGATCAGGGGATGTCTCAGTTATCCTCTGTCCCTGCATTCAGACTCTAGATGGGAGGACCATCCAAGGGCAGGACTGTGGTCCAGAGGGTGTGTTAGAGATGGCAAAAACTGCATAAGCCTTTCATTTTAGTCTCTGTGGGAAACCATGTTGGCAATTTTAGGTGGTGGGATGTGATGCTGCTGACAGAGGCAATGTGTGGCAGGAGCAGCACAGCACTTGCCAAAACCCATCTGCCTGCAGCGTGTTCACACATTGACACCCCATCCCCGCAGCTGCAGCTTTGAGGGGTGTCCAGGCATTTATTTTCCAGTGGTGTAAGATCAGACGAGGTGCGATTAGGCCAGCAGCACACCACAAGAGGGCAGGGCAGATCTGGAAATTCAGCTGCAGCTGGAAACACCGGTGTGCAATGGGCAGACCCAGATGTGTTGCTCTGCAAATAACACCCAGGAGGTAGCAAAAGAAACCCGGGGAAAAAGAAGGGACATGTCTGATGGTGACTGCAGGCAGGTGGGCAAACCCTGGTGAGAGATCCACTCACAAA
Organism: Psittacula echo; assembly: GCF_963264785.1. NCBI lineage: Eukaryota > Metazoa > Chordata > Aves > Psittaciformes > Psittacidae > Psittacula > Psittacula echo. The sequence goes on from NC_137743.1 coordinate 4,465,650, forward strand.
AAGCTTTTAACAGAGGCTTTCCTAGGCTCACACCAAGTGGTAGAGGGAAAGCGGTCCTCATGCCGCGTAACACAAACGTGTACATAACTCAGCATAACTCAATATAACCCGTACACAGCAGCATAACTCAATCTAACTTGTACATAACTCAACATAACTCAATATAACCCGTACACAGCAGCATAACTCAATCTAACTTGTACATAACTCAACATAACTCAATATAAATCACACATAACTCAGCACAACTCAATATAACTCACACATAACATAACTCATACACAACACAAAGAGCACTGGGAGGATTAGGCAAAAGGACTGAAACATGCACAGCAGTACAATTTACATGCACTGCTGTAATCATTTAGATTGGAAAACACCTTATAGATCATCGAGTCCAACCGTACAGCACTGATGCTATTCATGTAGAGGCACTGGCGTTGTGATCCTTCTTCTCTCTCCTGCATGAGCCCACCAGGTCTGGGGTAGCCCCACACCTTCTAATTCACTCTGATCTGTGCAGCTGAATACAAATCCCTTTTCAAACCTCAGTGCAACTAACATGGATTTTGAAGGTAGCAAATAAAAATACCACTTCTTTATTGTGACTGGCAAACATAAGCCCAAACTCTAGGAGTTTGTTAATTGCAGTGCATTATTTAGCTATCTTGGATCATGATATATCAGGAAAAGGACATATGAACAATTTATGCCCACTGAAAAATCCTTCTGTGATGGTTGCACGCTAAGCAGTTGAGTCAGTATTTGTTGAATCATTAGAAAGTATTTGTTAAGTGCTCTGTTGCCTCACAGTGACATTACCAAACTGAGTGTTGCTGAAGCATCTTTTGCTTCAGTAGTACTACGAACACATAAAACCAAGCTTAGACTGAAAAAATAAACCCTCTACATCTAAATACCACCTTCCAAAGAGGCACATACGTGTTGGTCTTTGACAGCGCTGTGTCATATAGCCCAGAGTGAATCCTAGACCGTTTGATCCTACTCCAAAGCCAAGAGTGCATGATGTCTGGCCTGATTCAACAGTCAATATGTGCTTTGCTGAAACTGGATTACCAAGTGTATTTCATTTCAGCAGATGGTGCTGCCGAGCAGTCCCATAATTCTAACTGTGGCTGAGCTTTTGTAATGCTGTATTTGAGAAGTACTGGATTTATACATTCATACTAAGCTGCTTTTCAATAGTTCCTTTCTTCTATATGTGCTACAGAAGTGTATATTTCTTAATGAACACCCTGGTGGGTACTCATTGCTGTGTAATTAAAGACTGGGGAGCTGAAGGCAGCACAGCATGAACTAAGACAGGGATTTGAAACAGAACAATTGGGCAAGCAATCAAAATCCTCAGCTTCTGAAGCCAGAAGATTTAAAGCACTTGGACCAGTGCAAGCGTACTAGCATGAGTGTGGCAAAACCCTCAGGAGGCAGAAGCTGTAGGTGTCCAGCACCACATGAAGCAGCATTTGCTGAAGTTAACTGCTTGCAGAGCAGAAGCTCAGGAACAGAAGTGCTGGAGACCTGGAGAAATCAGGTCAGAGAGAGATGGAAGGCTCCAAGTACAGTCTTCCAATTGCAAAGGGAACCAGCCAGTGAGACGTGTTCAGTGTTCGCTATTGTCTTGGCAGGTATCTACAGCATTTTAGACTGTAAATCTTTAAAATTTGAAGTGCTCTGAGCTGTGGGTATTTAAAAGCAAATCTGTTATTGCTTTTAGGACTACTTTTGTTAGGAGTTGCATATTCTCTGTTCACATATTCTTTACTTTCAAGAATGCTGCATCAAGGATTTGCCGCAGGCAGTATAACAGCCAGCTCATGGTTGTAGTCATCAAAGCTAAAGGAAAGGAAGAGGATCTTGCAGCCAATGCACTTCCTTGGGACTCAGCAGATTTTAATGATGTTTTAATGATACCCAGACCCCCATCAGATCTCAAGGAAGCCTCTCACAAGGCAGACCTAGGACCTTCCTGCCCTTGAGGCTGGCGAACATCAAGGAGGCAAATCAGCCACGTTTAGGCATTGCACCTAAACTAATATTCCCCCTGAGAGTATAAGATCATCCAAAGTCTTACAGGATAACTTGTCAATGGAATAAACCCAGGCTACTTAAGAAACCCAGCCTGTGGATGGGCAGGAGTCCACACATAGCTCCAGGTGGGAAGAGTGAAGGACAGTCTAGAGAGCTTGGTAAAGCTTGAGTACAGGCATGGGGAGAAATCCCTCTGCTGTAAGGAAACAGCCTGGTGTTAGCCTGATTGGTTGCTTCAAAAGGACAATGCAACTGATTAGAGTACCTAGCTTGAACAATATCCTGAAATGTTTTAATACATGGAGCTCTTTACAAAGCTTTGTGAAGGTAGCCAGAATGTGGCTGTTCCTAAATCCAAGAACCAAGAAAACATATATATTATACTAAGCTATATATATCCATATCTATACTTGGAAACTTGCACATTGCTCAGGAATTGTAACTCTGCATGCTTCTCCCCTATAGCCATTCCTTCCCCTCTTTTTCCTATGACCCATAAACAAACTAAATCCTCATCATATTTCGAAATTAAATGCCTCCTATAGCACTGGGTCTATGACAAAAAGAGGTGAATTTTCTGTATTAGTACCGCAGGGCACCAGAAATACGCAAAGAATGCAAAGATCTGAAACAATTTCCATTTCCACAGCAAATACTGAGCTCTAGGCTTTTAGAAAGCATAATTAATGCTGTGATTAAACACGTCTGTCCCCAGCGCAACACCTCCAGTCTTCTCTGTGACATCTCTGCAATGTTGACATCAGTACTCTGCAACATTAACACAGATACAGGAGCTTTCAGCTTTGCATTATGCAGCCTTTTAGGAGGCCTTCCCATTGACATGATGGTATGATATCTACCATGTGCTTGAAAAGAAAAAACTTTTAATTTAGGACAGGAATTTGTAATATATCATCAGTTTCACCATGAGAAATACCACATTTTTATTTAAGCCCATTCAGGCCCAGTTTTCCTGACCATTTGCCCTACTTTTTTCACCAGAGCGACTCATTTCTAGACACATGCTGCAGATTTTCTGCTCTGCAGCTCACACAGGTCCCTAGAATAAACTGAGCTGGTTCCTGATTGTGCTCGAAGCATTTTCACACTAGCCTGGCTTTAACGAACATTAGTAACACAAATAACATGGGCTCAGGTTTGCAGGTTAGGTGGATGGAGGCACTTGCACCATGTTTTTCTTCAAGAGGCCACTTGAAGAAATCTTCAGTATAACGAATATCCCCTAAATAAAGTGTAAATTGTCTTTAAACCAATGGTTACTGAGCCCACAGGTGAATGGGAACAGTTCTGACAGAGCCAGCATGTCTGTTAGAGGGCCAGGCTGGATGCCTGGGTAAGGACCTGGAACACGTGTTGATGCCAAAGTCTTTTCCAGCACCGCATAACACGTCAGGAAGAATATTACAGCATAAATATTGTTTCCCTGAATTACAGTCTTTCAAGTATTCCATGTTTAGGATAAGGAAAACATACAAATTGAACCCAGAGAATATTACACAAGAAGAACATCTCTTATCACAATAGTAAACTTGGATGCCTAAAATGTACACGCAGTTATGTTGATTGCAGTTCAAAAATCATTTCACATGCTTAAAGTCAATTTGAATAGGACTGTAAGGGGCAGCAACACTTATTTCAAGCATCTACTACCTTGGTTTTATAATTTATTGAATACATTTGGGAAAAGAATTGTTTTCAAGTTGCTCCAGCATGAAAATCAGATGAAACCCACCCCTGCACAGCAGAGCAGAAGCCCTGCACCCCCCTCTGCATTGAAGCAATCTGGTTTTCAAATGGGAAATGTCACCTTGCTAAAGTGTGTGAGGAAGCTGAAGGGAAGAACAAACCCACCTTGCATCCTTTTGTGTGATGAGTGCCACGCACCTCAGCAGGGGATGGAAAGGAGAGAAGAAGCAGTACTTTCAGGCTGCTCCTCTAATCCAAACAGTCCCTTTGCTGCAAGTTTTTTCCCAGTAAAGGGGAAATCCATTTGGCTGACATCATGTCCTCAAAGGAAAGTCCTCAAAGGACCATCCCTATGCATTTTCAGGCTTTATGGCACTTGTGTAACAGGCAATTGGATCTCAAAGCACTCTTCTGAGAGACAGCAGATACAGTGCATACCACTGGTTGATCCCATCTTAGGTCATAAACACATTAGCTGCAGCCACAGCTGAGACATGCACCTGAGACTGATTATTTCCTCTGCATTTCCACATGCTGCTCCAGTTAAATGCTTGGCACTCATCAGTTCCATTGATTGAGAGAGAGGTGAGACTTGGGAATAGCAAGGGTTGAATGCATTTGAGAGGTTCCTCCTTGACTGTCCCCTCCCTAACCTAAATGTGAGCTGGTTCTTGCTCTGGTCATCACAGTCTGGGGTTCTGCTGTAGAGGGAGGGGAGTATCAGGAAGGTTTCCAGCAGCAGTGAGCTGTGGAAATGCTTTGGAGCAGGGTTCTGTGCAGACAAACACCAACTTGGCTGGTTGGCAGCCTTTGTAGTGAGGACTTTGTTGCTTGGTCTAAGGCCAGCAGTGGGGGGACTTAGTGGAGCAAGGTCCCCTCACTGGTATGCCTCTATTTGGAGTAAGTAAAACTAAAGCAGAGTTAGTTTAGTTTAAGGGAGAGGGGCTTTGGACAAGGGCCTGTAGGGACAGGCCAAGGGGAATGGCTTTAACCTGCCCGAGGGGAGACTGAGATGAGCTCTTAGGCAGAAGCTCTTCCCTGTGAGGGTGCTGAGGCGCTGGCACAGGGTGCCCAGAGAAGCTGTGGCTGCCCCATCCCTGGCAGTGTTCAAGGCCAGGTTGGACACAGGGGCTTGGAGCAAGCTGCTCTAGTGGAAGGTGTCCCTGCCCGTGGCAGGGGTTGGAGCTGGAGGAGCTTTAAGGTCTACTTCAACACAAACCATTCCAGGATTCTGTGGTCTGTCTGGAGCTGTCAGGGACCTAGCAGCAAATCTGCGATTTCTGCTCTGGTACATTTGCCTGCTGTCTGTCTCTGATTAGTGTGAGTCCAAGCACAGTTCTGCTACTTCAAAGGATTTCTTACTGGCTAAGGATTAAACAGAAATTGAATCAAAATCACAAGATAGTATTTTGACTGCAACCACTTGGAGTTTTACTCTGAAAACAAAGGCTACATGAGGTAACATTGCAATGAAAAACAGAAGATGCAATACAGTCACAGTAAAATAAGTAAAAAGATGTTTCCTCTATATACTACCTATAGACACACGCAGTAGTGAAGTTCTGGGATCTCTACAGTCTTTCTCTGCCCTCTGATGCATTTATGCATGCTGAGACGCTCTTTGTGGAGATGTATCTTCTTAGGCCTGTAATTATTGCTTAGAAAATAATTCTACTGGCAATCCACTGGAAGGTATAAAATCTTCCTCTGTCCCTACTGAGCACAGGTCAATAAAACCCAATGGGCAGAACCAGAGGGAGCGTTTCCACAAATTAGGAGCAGGAGTAACAGTGCTCCTCTGTGATTGCCAGCCTGGGTGTTATACATGCACAAGTCCCATGTTGGGTAGGAAACACTGTGTTGCTTCTCACCAGCATGGACATCCCCTCTGGACATAAACCCCAGGTGTGCACAACAGGGTATGTAAAGCGGCAGTATAGGCTCAGCAGGAGAAGGTGGGGCAGTGCCAAAGTCATCTCTAATGGAGAGAACAACAGAAGCTCCTGGGAACCTCTCCAAAATCCTGACTCTGGTTATTTCTTTTGATGAAGAGAAACTTCCTTTCTTCTCTCCCGATGTGTGAGGGTGGGATGGCCCAGAGCCTGCTCCTTCTGTCTGTGAGGCCCTGGTGCTTTGCAGGAGCAGGAGATCCCAGCTGTGGGAGGTGTTTTCCCAGTGGTGGTCCCATCACGTGCCAAGGGAAGGTCGCAGCTCAGCGGGTCCTGGGCAAACAGAGGCGCATCCAACACATCTGCTGGGAGCCATCTGTAGAGTGGGAAGATGCTTGGCTGCTGCTGTAGGGGCATCTCTCACAGCAGAAACTTGTTCTTACCAACCAGAAAAACCCAAACAGAAAGCAAGGGCTGCTGTCTTGGCCATGTGAGGTGATAGGCTGAAGTGGCCTACTTTTAATAGAAGAGGCACTCTCAGGTGAAATGTTGAATCTTCTCATCCTTGGGAGAAGGTCTCATTACAATTTTATATGCCGTTTGGATCTTGGTGGTTTAAAACCAAAGCATTTCCAATGCATAAATGAGAAAAGACTGGAATATCACAAATTACTTTTTCCAGGGGAAAAAAGAGTAAAGGAAGAAAGAAAAACTCAGGGATTTACTGAAAATACATGGAAATTTATATACACATTTGAGAGTTTTAGTCAATAGCAATGTTGTTGCTCTTGCAAGGAATTAGAGTAACTGGTAATTTCCTACATCATTCCTTCTTTCTCCCTGGGGTGTTTTGTAACATGACCTTTGAATTGAGGTCCTGAATGAGTTGCTGGGATAGGTGGTGCAGTTTGTGGGGTGTAGGTCACCTCAGATGGGGTTTTAAGGGAACCTTCTAAACTAATTATCCACAGCAGGAGGGTTGGAACTTGATGATCTTGAGGTCCTTTCCAACCCTAACTATTCTATGATTCTACGATTTATATGGCTACCTTGCATTACATGGGAGGAGACTTAATGACTCAAGTGGTCCCATCCAGCTTCCCATTAAAGAAAACCAGTGGAAGAAATGTTTGTTATTCTAAGTCTCTTTTTAATTGCCATGAGGAAGCTCTCATATAGTAAAGAAAATAATAACCAGTCATAATACTGCCTATCATTCATTATACCGTAATGCTAAAAAGAAGGTTTGATGTCTTTGTACTTATCATCTGCCTTCCTAGTGAAAATAACGTGTTTTTTCCTTTACATCAAAAACAAAGCAAAAATTGCTATTTGTGCTGAGCTTTTTCCAGCCCAACTCTACAAAAAGTCATTTCCTAAAACTACAAAATGTGTTTCAAGTCTTTAAGGAAAGAATAAGAGATCTTTGGGCTGGTATTGCTAAAGTACTTTAGGGTCTTTAGAACACTGCATTAATTCCAGTGTAATCTTTTCCATCCTTCCCCAATACCCTTGTAATGATTCAGATTGCTTTTTCTATTGTGTGTGGCTATTATTCATTGTGAGGAATGCTAAAGGAGGAGTAAGGCCCTGCAGTGCTCGTTGTGCTAACACAGAGTGGCAGAGGCAGCCACAGCTTAGGTTGTCCCACGGCCTCCACACACTCATACATGCAGACACACAGGCTGATGCTGGCATTTCCTAACTGAGACTTTTTAATCACAGTGCTATTTCTGTATGGTTTTGGTATGCTATAGCCATATTATCTTTGGCAGGCAGTCATATAAAGATCCTGATCAAACAAATATTGCAAGTTCTGGAAGAAAATGTCTTCCTTGTAGAAGAACAAGATCCCTGACTCCTTTGAATAACCCTCTCCCAGCACCCATTGGTGAGAGGCTACTTCCCTATTGCTCATCTTTCTTAGTATTTAACAGGTACAATCACTCTTCTGGCAGCAATATTGAAGATCTGGCAGTTTTCAGAGCCTCTCATATGTGGCATCCCACAGAGCTATTTAGTGAACCTGGAAGTTATAGAGAGCTAAAGATCAGGGAAATGCTTGGAAGTGTGCTTGCTTGGAAAGGCTGGATGAGGTTCCCATGTCCTGCTTTCTGCACAGGCCACTTGTCATTTGAAAACACTCTGATCAGGTTGTTAGATCTCTGATCTCTAATGTGCTCCAGGTCGTCCTGCACCCTGGAAGCTGACATGTTTTATTACAGAGAGACAGAGCAGTAAGTGCTTACGAAACGGAAACACTGCAAAGGCTGCCAGTTGTTATTTGTTCAAGCTGCAGAATGGTCAGCACTGGTTATAATGCACCACCACACCTCCAGTGCAATCCCAGAGCCAGAAACAGAACCCCTGCAATAAATACAAATAAAACTGAGAAAGGGCTGCTGAGATGTAAATAAATAAAACCATCCGCTAAAAATTGACCTCACCTCTCTAACAAAAGCCCTCCCAAAACCAGAGGGTGGTTGCCAAATGTATGCTTGCTGCTTAGGGAGCTGTGATGAACGGCATTTATAGATTCAGAGTGGATCCTTCTGGGGTCGCTGGCTCTGAGAGTTGATCCATTTTGGTTCAGCGCTTCAGCCTGAGTTGTGGCACCCTTCTGGTCACCTCTGTTAGGAGACTGGAGATCAAAAGCAGACAGTGGGATACCTTTGCTGACAGCAGGCTGTATTGCCATACCCATTGGAGTAGAAAGACTGATGTGTTAACTTTACCCTGAGGATGCCTGGTGGCCAGCCCCAGTCTCTGGTTTCTTTACAGAGGGCTGTTTTACATAGCATGAGTGGAGGGAGTGTTATTCCCTCCTTAGCACCTTGACAGGACTTCATAAAATCACAGAATGGTTTGGGTTGGAAAGGACCTTAAGGTTATCCAGTTCCAACCCCTCTGCTATGGGCAGGGATGCCACTAACCCAACATCATTTAAGTCAACAGGAATATAATGTCTTATGAGAATGAGATTTGTGTGCATTGGATACCCATTGCCCTGTGTGCAGGTTGGGTTTGTTCAGTGCCAGCCACTGTCTGCATCCTTAGGTAATCTAAGCCCTTCAGTTTTCTAGGGATGTCGTAAGGAGTGAGAAGAGATTAAGGAAGTGCAGGCCCAGGCTGGCTCATCAGAAGGAAGCCACAGATATTTCTGATTGAGAAGCCCAAGGCCCATTGTTAAAAAAGATATATTTTTACTACGAGTCTTTGACTATGATTTTCAAAGACATGTAAGTGCTGGGGAGGACTTCCAAGAGGTCTCAAGCAGTATATAGAACTGTGTTTCCCATGGATGGACTGGACCTAAACTGGAACAGATACAGAAAGAACTAAAAGGAGCTTTCTGATGGCAAGTGTGGAGTACTTCAAACTCTCTACTGAACATAGCCCCCACCAGGCAGCTTAGATGAACTTTGTCTGGAGGATAAGGAGACAGAAACAGCCAGCCACAGGACAGATGTATTATGATCTTTCCTAGGTCTTTCCCTCTGCAGGGCACAGCCAGAGCACAAGTGATGCCCTGGGGAGGGCAAGATGTCCCATAGCATCCTTCCTCTTCCCATAGTCTATCAATACTTCATCCTAGTGTGTGAGATAAACTACACAGGCAGCATGGAGATCAGAGCACTTCCAATAGTCAAAAAGTGTTTTATGGCAACATCACCACCCAAATATAAAATGTGTTAAGAGAGGAAACTATCAGCCATGAGTACCTGTAGCCAAAGGCTTTCTCAAGATCCAAAATATTCTGAATTGGCCAATAGAGATGAGGGAATAAAAAATACCTGCCCTTTTCTTGGCCTGATGTTACTGAACAGTTCTATTACATTTCTTGCTGGAGCTTCAGCACCTTGGCAGCATGCACATGGTAGTATGAGCTTGGCACCCTGGTCATTTGGGTGGCACTGATAATCATGGCAAAGTCATCATCCCCCTGTTTCCTGATTCTGCAATATAGCTCAGCTGACATGGATATACTGCAGCTAGAGGTGTCAGCGCCTTAGGGTTGAAAGATGAGGATAACTAAAGCCTCGCCCGCCTCCTTTTTAAAAGAATAGATAAAAAAATGGTTGACTTGAATCACTTTTGTGTTGGGGATTTTCTCTTGTAAACTTCTGGGTAATAGAGCACGGTGCACCAACATATCTAGCAGCTCCTCCACTTAGTGGCAATATGAACAGCATAATTTTCATGGCAAGGTCATTATGATTCCTCTTCTTTACTCATATCACAACTCTAAATTCCGAGTTATGTTTTCAGCCACTAAAATCCTCCCTCCTCTTCTTAAAGTATCAGAAATATCTGAGAGAATGAGCATCCAAATGTTTTCCAACTGTTTCACTGAATCTGTTGGCTTGCTGGCTAAAAGTGTTTGAAGCCAATATTTGTTTCAGTCACACTGGAAGTTCATTTTCCATCAGTTCCTCACCACTTATTTCTGGCATTTTGTCTACTAAATTTAAACTCCATTTCTCAGTCTGTTTGTATGATGTTCTTTTTTTGGCTTCAAACTGTTATACTAACTAGCTACTAAAAGTAACTACTATGCAAAGTATTGTGCTAAAGATAAAAATGGACAATTTGTTTAGAACTGGGCAAGCTTTCAAGCCAAGGGATACATTCCTCCTAAAATCTTACTGAGTAGAGAAAGTTGTAACAGACTCTGTCTTTATAAGCAGTACAGCCAGCTTTTCTTTTGCTTTTTATGAGGAAGCATGTTTTCCAGGTCAGTATATCTATAGAGTTGCTCTTGTTTTTATACAACTCTGAAGTCTCCACAGGTTGTCTGAGACCCACCATAGAGTCATAGAATAGTTAGGGTTGGAAAGGACCTTAAGATCATCCAGTTCCAACCACCCTGCCATGGTCAGGGACACCTCACACTAAACCATGTCACCCAAGGCCTCATCCAACTTGGCCTTGAACATCGCCAGTGATGAAGCATTCACAACCTCCCTGGGCAACCCATTCCAGTGCCTCGCCACCCTTACAGTGAAGAATTTCCTCCTTATATCCAATCTAAACTTCCCCTGTTTCAGTTTGAACCCGTTACCCCTTGTCCTGTCACTACAGTCCCTAATGAAGAGTCCCTCCCCAGCATCCTTATAAGCACCCTTCAGATACTGGAAGGTTTCAGCCTTCTCTTCTCCAGGCTGAACAGCCCCAACTTTCTCAGCCTGTCTCCATACAGGAGGTGCTCCAGTCCCTGATCATCCTCGTGGCCTCCTCTGGACTTGTTCCAACAGTTCCATGTCCTTTTTATGTTGAGGACCCCAGAACTGCACACAATGCTCCAAGTGAGGTCTCACGAGAGCAGAGTAGAGGGGCAGGATCACCTCCTTCGACCTGCTGGTCACGCTCCTCTTGATGCAGCCCAGGATACGGTTGCTTTCTGGGCTGCAAGCGTACACTGAAGCCGTCTCTTCTCTGCCCAACCTGTAGCTGTGCCTGGGATTGCTCTGACTCAGATGTAGGACCTTGCACTTGGCATGGTTAAACTTCATAAGGTTGGCATCACCACATTTTTAGCTTATTTGTTTTTGAGTACTGTTTGATACTATTTCCTTATGCCTCTCATCCTCAATATACCAGTCATTGGGGAGTTATGCCTCATTGTAGTACCAAACAAATATTTGCTGCAACAGCAATAGGTCTGCAAGTCACCTCTATGTGCAACCTGGCTGAAAGCACTGTGCCAACTTCTGGATTCCCAGTGGGAATGAGGAGAGAACTTCTACCACAAATGTGCATGTTCAACATCTTGAGATATTTATCAGTTCAACTTTCTCCTCTAATAATCCTCTTTTTCATCTACTGAATGCTGTGGATTTTCAGCTAAGAAAGAGTCAAGTTCTGCATCTGTTCTTTTTTGGGGTAGTATTAGCATTATAGAATGATAGAGTCATAGAATAGTTAGGGTTGGAAAGGACCTTAAGATCATCTAGTTCCAACCCAATAGAATCATAGAATGGTTTGGGTTGGAAAGGACCTTAATATCATCCAGTTGCAATCCCCTGCAATCCCCTGCCATGGGCAGGGATGCTTCATCCTTGCACTTTTCTTTTCAAAGGCAATCATACTATATCTCTATGCTAAGTGATTGATAGGAAATTCAGTTTAATCCATTGCTTGTGGAAGAAAACCCAACTCAAATTTTAAGTAGATGAAGCAAATGTGAATTATTTTGCTGTTTCCAAGTGGACTGCACACAGGTCCAGATGAAAAATGACTTTGAAAGTTGACTTGGGACTGCTGATACCAGACTGATTCTAATAATCCATCCAAAATACTGGATCTTATTGACATTATCAAGTACAAGGCTAATGTCTATAATCCCCAGCTCCTATCAGTCTTTACTATCATACACAACACCTGGGTTTGTATATGAAAATTCAGGAAGGTGTCTTAATTTGTACAAAAGATGTTTCAGCCAAAGCATCCGTAGGACATCATTCTGTAAAGGTATCGCTTCAGACCTCTGACAGATGTCAGTTTTACTGAGTACTCCTGGGTAAGGTTGGGGATCTCCACTCTTGGACCATGGTATATCCACAAGAAAACAGCAAATCTCTAAAAAACAGTTGATCACATAAGAAATCCTATACTTTCACTTAATCCAGGTTTAATTAAAAGAAAAAAACCCTACATAATATTGCATGTGACCTGCTGCTAATCCCATGTACTGAAAAACATGAGTCCACCCCCATGAAATGTGAGATTGATTAAAGTAAAACATTTGGGCTTTTTCTAAAGCTTGCATTTCCCTGTAATCCACAGGTTTCCTATTTCATTCTTATGTTTGCCTTCCCAGACGTGGGCTAGAAAATTAAAAAGGAAAAAAGGAAATTGAGACTCTTCCACATTAAGTAAGTTCAGCTGATGGACATCTAAAGAAAATATTCATTACCAAGCCACTTGTAATAAAATCAGTGCCATGGTGTGTGCAGTGTTGTTTTTCATGGGCTGGCTTCTTCCAGGTTTGGTGTGCATTGCTGTTGGGTGGCAAACGCTGAAAGCCTACGGCAGTGAACACAACTCCACGGACAGGCCTCATTACTGCTGCAGGTGAGTTGGTCACTTGACAAATAGTGTTACCTAAAGTATTTGCATTAATCTATTTTCACAAGAGATTCTGCTTATACTTTTGGCCTTAAAACAATGCTTTACTATGCTTTTACCATGACAAACACTACATAAATAAAAATACATTCTTTATCCTAATACCTGAGACTCTTTGGAAATACCCAATCTATTCTAAACTAAAGGAGAAACTGCCAACACAAGAAAATAGAGGAGGCCTTGAACCAGTTAGCATCACATGTTTCCATTTAATATATTTATTACAGTTCCCAATAAAAAGTCAGCACTTGCCAGTTACATAATGCTATCATTTTGTGGATGGCAGGACTGGAACTGTATTTGTAAAGTATGATATTGTTTTGGCTCATAATTCCAAGAGCTTTTTCACTTCTGCTAAGTTTGAGGAAGCAGAATGAGGCTGATCTTGATAGCTTAGAAGGAAACAGGTACAAGTTTTGTAAACTAGTAGTTGAATACTAGTTCTACAGGTGAAGAGAAATTCCAGTTGCCATCAAGTTGCGCTGGACACCATTGATAGAGGAAGTGGAACAAATATACAAATCAAACATTTTTACTGCTGCTCAGGGTCTGCCACAACTCAGGACAGATCCAGAGCCTGCAGCTAGTGTCTTCTTTGTATTTTGTCTCACTCCAGATAATGCAAGCTCTTCACCTCAGCATGAGCAGAATATTTGCCAACACCAGCTGATGTCCTTAGGGAAAAAACTCTGTGTTGTGATTGCGGCTCTCAACGGGGTAACTTTCTCTAGGCTGCAAAGGTGACTGTAGGATGCCATCCTGGAATGGTAGATTGGATTTTCCTCAGTTAAAGTTAACTTTCCAATGCCCCAGATTATCAAAATGAAGGCTTGCAAAGTGTTTTCTCAGCATTGGCCAGGGAGATTAAATCCATTATACCTCAAACCTTAAGTTTTATCACCCCTTGCTGTTGTCATAGACCTATTCCTAGTCCCTTAAGGCAATTTTCTGATGGATGGCAGAGCTGGTGAACGACTTACTGAGAGTCTGAGAGACAAATAATTATCTATGTTGACACTGTTGAGCTAGTATCAATGTACATCCACAGATTTATGTCGCCTAAAGATCAAAGCTTAGGGAAGTTCTCATATGTTAAGAAAATAATGCAGCTCACGGTGCTCTTGCCTTTCTCCTCTCCTTCTACTCTTCCTTATTATCCCAAACTTTTGTTGTACCTTCCCCTCCCCTTCTGTCACTGTTTTCCATAATCAGTTACATTATGCTTATGTTTGGTTTTGTACTGGTACATACCATCTCACCATATACATTTCCATATATGTTTCTATATAACATATCGTATAAATTTCTAAACCTTGATTTATGTGAAGGACAAAAGGAATAAAGTCAGACATTTGGTTAAAAAACTAAAGGAAGGGTACAAATACGAAAACAAAGAAAGATTGGGAGAAATGACATTTCAACACATCATTCTGAAATCTCCTGTTTCTGGGTTCAGCCTGATTCATGGCTGAGCTCTTTGTCATGACCCTTTTCTGTAGACCTACTCTCTTAGCAGAGCTGGCATTTTACATCTGAAAGCAAGCACAGAAAGAGGAGTTGTGTTCCTGTTGAAAATAACGCCAGTTCCATTGATTTCCATGGTAATACTTGAGCAATAAGTGACTGATATATATATATATTTAAAAGAAAAACTCAGATCTAAAATCTGAATTGATCTCTCTTTCCCAATGAAAATTACTTTCAACGTCTGATCTCATACTGCCTAATACCTGACAGTGCTAGGGACCAAATCCTTATTACAGGTGAATTGTTTATTTAAATCACCACAAAACTGCAAATATCTGCAAATAGAGTACTTGAGGTTTTCTACTGTTCAGGACAAAGACTATACCCACAATTGGCTGAGCTTCGAGTATATGATTTTTTGGCCACATCATTCTATGTTAGTTAAATAAAACAGTGGGATTTTGAGGATATTGTCTTTGGGAATTCCCGCGGTAGTTACTGTGGATTAGCACACAACATAATCACAGTCTTATAAGTGCTAATTGTTCTAAAAAGTAGGATAAAGATTATATTCCTGATGCACAGCCAACTAGAAAATTGTTTTCTTATTAATGCTCTAACCTGAGAAGAAAAAACCTGTGACTCAGGACTCAGTAGAACATTAGGAAATAGAATAGAATCTTTTCTTCTTTTTGTTCATTTTTTCCTCCAGTGACAACAATAACAGCAATAACAACACAGGCTATTCCTTTCATAAAATTGAATACATTTTCTTGGTTGCAACACAATGACTTTGCTTAGCTTGCTTGCCTGGACTCAGCATGGCACTTGTCTCTGTAGGTTTTTATTACCATTTAAGGTTAATCATCTTTTTTCTTTTATGGAAATCAGAAAAGTGGATTAATTTTTCTTCTTTTCACATGAAAGCTCTATCCAAATGAAGTCAATGGGGCATGTGCCACTGACTGCAGCACTAACACCACCAAATTCAGTATGCTACCCATGTCATGTACCACACAGCACAGTTATGGCCAAGCACATGGTAGCTTGGGAGGTGGGCTACTAAACTGCCCCATGTCCCTTATCCTTTGTGTCCCATGGCCTTGTCTGCAGCACAAGGAGAGAAGGATGGACTTGTTCCTTCACAGACATCTTCTTCTGGGTACAGCAGGGTGATGAGTGCAGGGGTCAAGCAGATGACAGCTTTGGGGTAAGCACCAACTTAGCTCCAGAAAACCTGAACTCTGTGGTACTGCATTGACATCTTAAGAAACCTTCGTCAAGGCACAGAGTGCATTTCCTCAGCTGGACTAGGGGAATCGTAACCATCAGGATTCAAAGCCATACAGATTGAACAGTGCCACTGAAATCTCTGTTCTGGACTGATCTTGTTTTTCTTTGCTTCACTTAAAGAATGTATCTGGATATGCTTTTGTTACTGGAACAACCTCTGGAAAGCACAGAGTGTGAGCAATAAAAACCATATTTTATTAATGTACTGTGGCTTATTACAAAGACATGGTTGCAAATTTGGAAAAATCTGTTCTTATTTAAATGTAATAAACAATCTGGGCTTGAGATCTGCAAAAACCGTTTAACAGTATTTCTGTCACCAATTGGACATTGATTCATGCTGATAGATACGAAGAATAACTTTATGGAAGTTACACTGAAGAAAGATGAGTGTAGGAGGAAAACTAAGGAAAGGAATCTGAAGCAGAAGCCACAGCCTCATGGTACTGGAAAAAAGAAAGTATCTGCTGAAACTTGTACTGGAAGTTTATCTTCTGCACTGACAATTTGAGGCTGTAGTTGAGGGTGCTGTGAAAGTAAATATTATTATACAAAGAAAAAGAGATTGTAGGGTCCTGTCAAAACTAGATGCCAGCAATTTGATTCATTGCCTCAAGTAATACTTGCATGTAAACAGAAGCTCCCAAGCTTACTTCTACATAGTACTGAAAACGTTCACTGTTTTCTTTAGTCAGCTGGATGAACGTCATGTCACAGTTTGTGTAAAGAAAAAGCTTTTCATTTCAGAAACCATGTTCCCTATTAAGTTATAAGAGACCTGCCTGTGTAGCAGAGAGTGCAGCAAACTGAGATCTAGGGTAATCTTTACCCTGAGAATACAAGGGTAAATAAAATACTTTTTCTAACTGAAAAAATCTCTGCCTTCCTTGGACATATTTTGTGATGAAGCCACAATGATTTTGCCTTCTATAATATAGGGAGTTCTTTAAGTGGAGAAAGAAAGGCTTCCATTAATGTTCTCTCTCTTGAGTCTGTCCTGCAGGTGTTATTTGTTCTTTGTCTTGCCACATCCACACCAACAGTGTTAGAATTCAGTGATATTTGCACACAAACTCTAGAACTCTAGATATCTGTCATTAATGTATTGGTAATATTTTCCTAGGGACTTGTGATATTTTTCCCTTTAAATCCTCCCTACTCCCAGTATTTAAATTCACATGTTCTTTGGGATCTGCTATACACGTTTCAGACACATCCTTTATCACTTTGTAGGGATGGTAAAGACAAATCAGCCTGAAAAGTCCAGCTCCTCGAAGAGAACAGTAAATAACACGAGTCGATTTCAATTGCCCTGTTGTATCTTGGAAATGTTTTGGATATTTCTGGCTTGGTATTTTCCCAAAAAGTCAAAATTATCCACAGACACTAATAGAAAACAAATAAAGAACACTCCATTTCATCTCCTATTGGAGCAGATCAGAAAACACTTGCACTTATTTTTCTTGTCCAAGTCCCAAGCAACATCCCTCAACTCTGTTTCGGTTCTGTGAGGCTGAAGTAAGATAAAGAATGAAAAGCAATCAAATATTGAATAAACATTTCTCGGGAAGGTGGCTGTGATCGTCAATCCATGATAACCCTATGGCTTACTCTCTTTTTAAACTAAGGGGTAAAGCTTTTGTTAGGAACATCAGCCTTTCACAATCCTGGAATTTCTAAAGCTGTCCTACATACTCTCCGATTAGCTGAAAATAGAATCACTTGAATAACCATTTTTTTCAATTAAAATGTGATTTTTATTAAAAATAGATGTTTCCAGTAAAATATTTTCAGTTTTCTCTCTTTTTTTTTCAGTTTGGCTCTATGCCTGTAAAGGCAACTCTGTGCTTGTGGGCTGCATGGGCTAAGGCCCGAGACAGAGTTCTGCCAGTTTATAATTCCAGTAAAGCACTTTTATAAGAATATAAGGTACAGACAGACAAAACCCCTCTATTTTGATGTTTCTGGAAAAAAGAGAATTGACACAAGAGGTTGCCCAGGCAATGGCCAGACTGAAGACATTAAAATCAGAGAAGGTTTCTCACCATCTCACCTGGCAAAAGGTACAAGTGAGCAAGGCTTTGCTTTCATCAGATTGTATTCAGAGCACGCTCACTGCTTTTCTTGCAAAACAAGACTGCATGCTTTGCAGATAGCAGACTGAAGTCGGCATCTCGCTAAACCTTTGCCACCATACGCTAAGAAGATGATCTTCATTGCTGGAGAAAGTAGAGATTGCCTTTCAAACACAGTCCTCTGAAAAGGCAGCTGCAGATAATCATCCAATGATTTCTTCCTGTGTTTCTGAACCTGAAATTTACCCATTTGCTCCTTATTTACTCATTGGAAAAATCTGCTGACTTCCACAGTGAAAGCATTTTAACCAGAGGATGGGAAAGAGAACAAAATGAAGGCAAAGGGGGAAAATACATTGCCTATTCATTAACTGAGATGGAAGCTGCTAATTGTCTCACATATTCACACCTTCATGCCATGCGTTTCAACAAGACCATAACCTTTTTCCCAAACCATGTCAAAGCACAGATCAGCACAGACAGCTTCCTGTTCCATCACTGCCGTCTCCACAGAGCTCCCGTGGTTGGATGAGTGGTGGGACACCCTGCTCAGCTTTATCCCACGTCTTTGTTACACTTAGCGGGCCAGAAGTGAACACGTCGTAAGTCTGAGAATTGCTTTGGGTAGTGAAATTGGCAGGTCTTAGTTCAGTGCCCTGGTCCAACGGCACGAGAGAGGCAAGGTTCATCGAGGCGTGACAACCACAGCAGCACAAGGTTGTCGGTGGCATGAAGGAATATTTCCTGCACGTTGCAAAACCTGTGCCGCTTTGAGAAGAATTGTTATTTTCTTTCACGCTGGAGGATGCTAAAGAGTCCCTAGAGCTCACTGGGTCTCCAAGCTGGTGAGCTCATGATACTTTTAATAGTCAGAAGTTGTTCCTATGTGCCTGGGCTGATAGACAGACTGACAGGATCTACCTTCAGGGTGGAAATTGTTTTGAAGCTGTAACAGCAGCAGTGAGGGATTGATGTGGAGAGGTGCTGGGTTTTCATAGCTTCCCCAGAGTCTGCAGGGGTGGGATTGCTCTGTGCCGGTACAGAAGGAGAAGTGGGCAGAGAAACTGAGTTAGAAACAAACCCAGTGTTTCTATTTTCTGCCTTGTTTTCCAGGAAGCAAGCTGTTTCAGCCAGGGGCTTTTGCTGGCAAACATTCACAGCAATGAGGTTATTCAATTTCTTTCTCTTAGTTTGTGTGTTTTAGGGGTTTAAAGTCAATAGGACCAGATTTCTGCCTGTAACAGCCATAGCAGTGCAGGCTGGCACGACACAGCAGTGACAGCTACCTTGGGGCTCACTGTAGTGTCCTTTGGGAGCCTTCAAACCACCATGGACTTCTAGGGGAACAGGGGAATCGTCAGCTGTGCCCCTTGGACACTGATTTCAGACTCTGCAAGGAGAGGGAGCTTGTGATCTGCAGACAGGGATGCTGATGAATGCAGATTACAAATTGTACAGATGAAAATCTGTAACTACAAGTTGTAATTTTCATCATTTTCAGCATGTGGATTTTACTGTTAATTTTATTGCTTCTTCAGCTATGTCATTTTCTTCTTATCCCCCAAATTCCCTACGCTTTACATCCTAGCAGGGTGGCTGTACACTTTGTTTATGCTGGTAAATCTAAATTATACTCATTTACCCCATTTGTATGGAAGATAAGTAGCAAAGCAGACTGAAGAGAGGCGGTAAGTCAATCAGTGAATTAACCTCCTGGTTAAATGACATAGAACGTGACAAGACAAACGCATCATGATCCCTCTTTGGTTTAGAAATGTAAATTTCAACAAGGGAGATTAGAACAGTTTATAATGACCTAGAATGCTTGCCTTAAAAATGATACCCCAGATGTTGGCTGTCAGACAAGGATTCAGCCTCTAGAGTCTCAACTGTATGCTTGCAACAAGAAAAATGTGCTCTTATCAAGGAGTGGAGACTCCAGGCTCAGCATTGATTTAAACTTATGGGCATATTTCAAAGGCAGCAGAGGGTTTATTTAGTGCAGATGACTGGCTGAAAACAACATTTAGCTTGCTTCCCAGGGTCGAGCACAGAGGTGTATGTTCAGAAGTGAACATGGAAAGCTGTTCCCACGCTGTACTAGGGGAAAAGCAGAAATCCTTCCATCCAAATGACAGTGGAGACAGATCACCCTTCAGCTTTAAAGGAGCTGCTCTGACACAGGTTTGCTTTGAGTTCACCTGTGGTCCTATGGAATTAGCTGTGGTGACAGCTGGAGTCTGGGCAGCTCTTCGTTTTGCATCTGGAAGGAGAGAAAATAGCTGATCCCTCATGGCACCTCGATAAGCTTCTTGCTCATCATTGAAGGCTGAAGAGCATCCTATCCCTTTCCTTGCAGTCTTGAAGAACAGACAGCTTATGACAAAGACTAGTGAGGCTCAAAGATTTATTGCAAATGTCCCTGTTGATCTGTGGATTGGCCAGCTGTGGCATGGAACTCTTTCTTCCATAATTTTCCATCATGGATTCTTTCATTCCGTTCTCTTCTGCAGGCTCACACTGTTTACTTTAGCTGCATGCAAACTGTCTCACACGTCAATGTGACAAGAAATTAGGCTAAGGCAAAACATTCAGCTTGAAAAAAAGCCACCCTTACCGTTAATATTTTGCTATTAATTGCCTGTCCCAGAAGTTTTATTTCTATTTTAAAATGAATGCTATGCATTATCTAGGAAGGATTTTTAAACTTAAATGCTGATTGAAGCTTATACATTCCTACATGAATTTTTAAAGCCTAAGAGAGAGATTTTAGGTATTCTTTAATATTCGAACCTTCCTTTCTACTTTTCAGGATCTTCAGCTATTGTGTTCCCCAAACTCTTCACCTTTCTAGACGTGCCTTATTTCTCTCCATTAGGTGGCACATAGGTTTATCCATGATAAAATACTGGAGTTCTCAAGGATTAATCTGATCCATTTTCTCCCCCTTTTAATGAATGTATATCTATATCATTAGCATATTTTTTAAACATCAGAAGCATTATATGCATTACATGCACCTTAACATGTACGAAGATGTGTACTTTGTTAAATATGGTGACTAACAGATGTCTTAAACTCTGTTTTTTATATTACTCACTGGACAAAATTTAGAAGAGTGACCTTGATATATGAGTCTATCCAGGTTGAAGAGCTCTAGGTAGAGTTTAATTATAGCTTCACAAGTTTTCCTCCTTCACCTGGATAACACAAAGGGAAAGAGAAAAATCAGAGATGAAAATATGGCAGAAAATTAATATAACCCTGAAAGAAAAGAGAGGAGCTGTAGAAATAGTCCTTAATGGAATAGTCTTGCTAAAAATTGTATGGTCCTTTAAAACCCTAAGACAGTTTTCAGGAACAGAATCTTGTCTTTTAGAATGAGATTGCTCTTACATTTAAGTGAGATTGAATTAATCATGTTATAAAAATTGAGATTTGAAAAAAGAAATTATAATTTAAAGGAACTCATTTCCTAATGGAGTGCTCCTGGGGGTAAATTTCCACTCTGGCCACAGTGAGGGCCCTGGCATCTACAGGGAAAATTGCCGGCAGCATTCCAAAGCTAGAGCATCAGCACTGCCGTACATCTGCCATTGACGTTCCTCAGTATCCAAATAAAGACATCCATCGCAAACCACAGGAGACAAGCTATATCTAGGACTGAATTAAAATTAGAATGAAAAAACAGTAGATTTAAAATTTTTAAAGAAATTAAAAAACAAACACCCCTTACCCACCAAAAAACCCATAAATAAATGAAGAATCCTTCACTCTGTGCCTTTTGTGAGACCTCAAAAGCTGAAGCTATTATTTCTAATCACTTTACCTGTATTCACACTGCTGCACATATCATCACAAAGTTCTGCCTGAAACTCTGTAGACTGAATGTTTCTCAACCCTTCTGCAACTCAGAAAGTGTCAAATAAAGTTTGTCTTCTGGTCTGAGAGGTAATCTATTACTTCTTTACTAAAAAAGATCCACTTAAGTTCTATTTTGAGGGCTTGTACTTGTCTTATATATGAGAAAAATTTCAACCGTCTCTAGATATATATGTCAGAAAATACAGGTGAAAACTCATGGTTTAGTCTTACACTTAGGTGCAACACCTGGAGATACAATGTAAATGACAGCTTTTGGTAAACCAAAACATTTTGAGTAGAAGGGCCAATGACTTTTCTAAGTTTTTCTAGATTATTTTAATAATTTAACAAGTATTTATTTCCATTCCCTACAATTAGGGAAAAGAAAAATCTGGCACCTTTTTCAAGGCATATTTTCTTGTTGCAAGAGCATCTGTAGTTATTACAAATCAAAAACCCCACAAAGTTCTTCACGGTAATCTAGAGGGCAGGCTTACAGAGGCAGAGAAATCGAGATTGAAAACATGGCATAAAAAGTTGAGCTTGTTACTTAACAACTTCATACTAAAGGTCTTTGCTGCTCATGTGGTGTTCATCAGCATGACAGGAAAATATAAGAACTCTGTGCAGTAAGTATGAAGTGTCTGTCTTTTAAATTGAGACCATTCTTCTAACCTGAGAAGTATCAACAGCATAACGACACTCCAAAATGAACTAAGCAGAGATATGTATATTATATACTACACTCTGTTTTGCAGATAGACCCTGAAGAAAGAATTTCTCGCTTAAAGGGAAACTAATTATATGACCTTTGTATTTTGAGGATCTGTCTAGAGAATTTTAATCTCTCGGACAGCATGAATGGTTCAAGTCAGCTCTACTTACAATCAATTACAATCTGTAAGCAGTTTTATTGTTAGCACTGAGCCAGCAAAAAAGGCACCTTGATAGAAATAATGTTGTTTACACTGCAAGCTATAATATGTCTTAAAATTTTTCCTTTTCCTGATATTAATGAGATACCAATCCTGATCAATATATGAGAAAGGTAAAGGAGATGAGATGCATAGGACAGAGGCACTGAATGGGGAAACTGCAGTTTAGATGGCAATAGAAAAGGAATAAAATGAAAGATCAGTGGAAGTGTTATGAAATGCTTGTGCTGCCTCTACTCCATGGAGATTTTATATGTAGCTGTGCATGTCTCTCAGTCATTAATAGCCACCAGACTCAGGAAAAAAGCTGTATATCTTTTCATAGGCTTGCCAGCTAAAGAGACTGATAAGATCACTTATCCCCTTTCCAATCATAGAATAGATTAGAGATAACTTGATTATCTCTGTATCTCGCAAAGATGTTTTCAATGCAAGCAAGAGACTCTCAATTTTCACCTTCTTTAGCAGGAGAAATGTGCAGTTTCTCTTTATAAGGCATCTTTTCTAGGATTTGAATTATGTATCACTTTTAAAAAAGTTCTGCTTCTTTTCCTTTTCTCTGTAGAAGTTACATTTTGCTGTGGAACAGCCTACTCCCAATACCATTAAAAGTAGGGCATCAAAATACTTTTGAAAATCCTGGTTTAATTGCTTACAGGCTTCACCAGTGACTTTTACATTCCTCCTGATTAATCATTCTCTTCTGATACCTCACATTTGACAACATCCAGCTACCTCAGCCACGTGCTCTGAGATTCATTGAATTATAACTGTTCAGCTTATTAGATGGTGTAACAGATGCAGTTACGGTTACTGCTTAACGATATGTTATTATGGGGTTTCTGTTCCATTGACTGTTAATACTTCAATTTTTTATTAAAACACTGTAAATTGTGTTTTCTAGAAGGCAAAGAACCTTTTACATCATCAGAAATGTGGAGTAGCTGCTGGAACAGTTCAGTAAATTTCCCTAAAAGACTAACTTGGCTTCCCCATATTTATAAAGATGATTTTACTGTTCATTATCAGAAAAGCAAATACTGACTCAGTCCTGACTCATAGGTAAGAAAAGGCCACAAAAGGACAACTTAAATCCTTGGTATTATTGGGAGCTTCAGACATAGAAACTCTTGCTTTACTATTGCACTAATGATGAATATAGGTTTTAAGAAACACAAGATAGGCAGGTCTGTATCTCCAACCTGAGTAGATTGGATACCAAACTGAGTATATCAAACTGAATTGGATATCAACTGAAACTGAGCTCAGC
Source organism: Psittacula echo (assembly GCF_963264785.1). Classification (NCBI taxonomy): domain Eukaryota; kingdom Metazoa; phylum Chordata; class Aves; order Psittaciformes; family Psittacidae; genus Psittacula; species Psittacula echo. Next base: position 4,489,327 of record NC_137743.1, read on the forward strand.
TCAGAAGTGGCAGTTACCTTATTTTCCAGACATGACAGATCCTTAGATCTGGGCTAATGTGATGCTTTTTCTTTCCACATCAATCTCTGACCACAGGGGACATGTTACACAATTCCACTTGGACTGCAGGTCATGAATCAAATGAATAGCTTATCCTTGAGATTTCACTAAAAGATATTTTGATATTCATCATATTATCAGCTGATTTTGCAAGAAGCCCTCTTCTTTACTGTTATTTCAGCCTCAAGAAAAAAAAACAAGAAAACATTGAGACTTTATTATGATTGTTTCAAGACTTAATTTTGATCCCATATCTGGAGCTGAACAAAAACATTTCCCTTAGTTACAACTCCATGCAAATATATTTCATTAGCCTGTAAATTGACACAGATCCAAAGAGTCTCTACCTCTGCACATCTCTTACATTTTCTGCTTTTCTCTTGAGAACATGATGAGACAGGACACTAAGAGATACAAACACCTACAGATGGTCTCTGAAAATTCATACGGAGGTGACCTAAAAGCCTATTTTCTTCTGCCCATTGCCCCTTTGCTATTAGAAATTTCCATAGCATATTACAAGGCTTCTGCCAGCTCTGCCACCATGATGGAGATCTGTAATGGCCATGGAACCGGAATATCTTGGCCCTTGTGGAGTCTCTGAGTTGGAAGTCTCTGTGAATCACCCAGTCCCAGATATCTGCATAAATATGGAGACACCAGCAGGAAGAATTTTGTGTGATGATTCCTTAGAATCAAACCTGGTCAAATCCAAAAAGATGAGCCCTTCCCGTTACTGAATGGGCAACTTTGATTTGATCCACCTCTGCATCCAAACCTAAGACCAGAAGTTCTTGTTCAGGCTTTGAGATATCAGTAATAGTAATAAAAATAGTAACACATTGCTAGCTTGATTTCATTTCCAGAGACAGACTCTGATGGTGATAGATGTGAGCAAAGCCAGTAGGTGGCTAAAAGCAGCCTTTATGGGCTAAGCATTACGCAGGCCTTATGACCCTATTGCTGATAATGTTGAAAACATGCTGGTATAGCTGGGGGCTTTATAGAAAGATGAGTCCTATATTCATATGGGTAAGATTAAATAAATAATTTTCTTTTTCAACAGCTGTAGGAAATGCTTAGATGTACCCTTTAATTTCCTTCATCAATCAGTTCAGATTGTTTTTAAATGGGGATCATAGGGGACCCATATGCTCAGAGATATTCTTAACACATCATTTAGTCGAACAGAACTGAACTGGCTCCTTAGTGGGCTATTTTTTCACTATAATGCTGTATTCTGATTGAATTTCCTAGCAGTTGGTGGTCTGTTGCATTGTATGACAACAGCCATTTCAATGAACTCCAAAATGAAGCGGCAGAACAGCTCATCTTGCTTTCTTCTAATTTCTTAAAACATCTCCATATGTGAATGACAGCGCAAAGGCTTTGCAGAGAGCAGTGATAAGGGTAGCTGATTAGATCAAAGCAGAAGACTGTTGTGAGATACTGTATTCATTATTTGAAGACAGTCTTTCTTTTGTCACAAGATTCATAAATGTGGCTTGATCTGCCTTTTGGTCTCAAAGAGAGAACAAGTCCTTCTTAGGCAGGTTCTCACCCCTCTGAGCACCCAATGTCTGTGAGCTCCCTTCCATCTTCCCCTTTAAGGTTCTCTTTGGTGGGTTTCAAGCTCTGCAACAATAATAATTTGGAGATCATACATGCAGGCCCTGCTTCAGATCCCTTTAAGTGCCTCCAAAAGGAGCAGTTAGGTCTGAAAAGATGCTGGCATGGAAATGGGCACAGTTGTTTTCAGAAATACTCACAAATGTCAATTTTTTCCCCAGCCTTTTATTGCTTATGAAGGAGGCTCTTGCAAACAGAAAGGGAAGAATCTTTCAAGTTAATTGCAAAGTCTCCAGCTCAGTTCCCTTCATCCTGGAAAGGTTAAAGACCAGGGCAGATCTTCATCTGCCTCCCGGCTCAGCGGTTCCGGACAGGAATGTGGCACAGAGGCAGCAGATCTGCAGTACATCAAGGAGGTGCAACGTGTGCTTTCGAGTCATCTGCCATGAAATACCCCAGAATGGAAAATGTTCAGGTTTTCTGATTGTATTTCTTTGTGCGAAGGTACAGAAAGTGTAAGCCCAAGAACATATATCAAAAGAATCAGCAATAATGGCAAAGCTTATGTCCCAGGGCCTTCACTTGCTCTTGCTCTTGTAAGCTCTTGAAAGTGAACAGGTTTCTGCGTAAGCCTCAGCACAATGACTGGGAAAAAGGTGATATTACAGCCTTCCAATACATACAGGGAACCTACAAGAAATCTGGAGAGGGACTTTTTATAAGTGCAGGTAAGAACAGGACAAGGGGGAATGGCTTTAACCTGACAGAGGGGAGATTTGGATTAGATATCAGGAAAAATGTTCTTCACTGTGAGGGTGCTGAGGCGCTGGCACAGGGTGCCCAGAGAAGCTGTGGCTGCCCCATCCCTGGCAGTGTTCAAGGCCAGGTTGGACACAGGGGCTTGGAGCAAGCTGCTCTAGTGGAAGGTGTCCCTGCCCATGGCAGGGGTTGGAACTGGATGAGCTTTAAGGTCCTTTCCAACTCAAACCATTCTAGGATTCTATGATCACATCAAAGAGGAGAATGAGCAGTCTTCAAGGCTAATGGAAACGCTGGCATTGGGCTTTGCATACATATAGCCTGTTTCTTCTTTCAGAAGTATGTAAATTAAGACTGAATCCATTCTAAATAAGAGATAAAATATTATAAACTGCTGCACACAGAGGAAAAAAGGCAAGAACAATTTTCATTTTGCTAATGGCATGTGCTCTTTGCAGCCTCTAGTAACAGCTCTCATTACGGGAGATATTTTATATAGCAACATCTGGTTGCATAGTGCAAACAAAACAATTTACACAAGGGCATGTGAAAAGGTTTGACATATGGTACTTATTTATGAATTTCAAAGAACTGACTGTATGGAGTTTACAGTCAAATATTCCCTGTGTCCCATGAGGAGATCCCACATATAGTCTGTATACTATCGGATTGTTTTGGTATTTTAATGCATGATGCTGAGCTAAGGTAACTTCTAATTGGGAGACTCAGATCAAGCACAGATTAATCACAATTTTCACAGAGAAATCCAGCAATGTTTTCTACAATAAATATTAGTAACAAATTCAGAACTGAGAGAAAATTATCCCAATTCATAGAAAAGGATTATTCACCAAATAATACATGCTATTTACCTCATTGTAAGAAGCTTCTTGACTTGACATTGAACATCAAACATTAATACCAAGTTTTGATCTAGAAGTGGTATGGAGTGTCCTCCATACCAAAGGACTACTTTATATTGCTTAGATGGAACACATAGCAAAGCACTTTCCCAATGCTTGCCCTGCTGAGAGAAAATGAAATGTGCCTAAAAATATTGAAGTTGTATCGACGTCAGTGATTTGGTTGAGGTCATGATAAACTCAGCTAAGACAAGGGTAGTAATGCTCTGCATCTACATGCACATCTGTCCATTCCTGCTTTTATCTTCCAAGATCCTGATCCTGAGTCTATCAAGTGGTCTCAGGAATAAAAGATGTATGACTAAGTAGACTCATAGAATCATAGAATAGAATCATAGAATAGTTAGGGTTGGAAAGGACCTTAAGATCATCCAGTTCCAAACCCCCTGCCATGGGCAGGGACACTCCACACTAAATTACTAAAGTAATTTTGCTGTTACTAAATTAGAGATCTCTAATGTTCATGTCGTGCCTTTATGGGAAAAAAGTATCATTTTCCAGTGACCAAGAACCCTAAATTAGCTGATTTCAGCTACTTTGCCCTGATTTGTCTCCAAATCTTACATTGAAGCCTGAGCTGGTATTTCCGCTTTTTAAATGCATCAGGCTGGTGAACTTGAGTAAATCCCAAATAAATGTGAAAATTCTGTGTATCAAAACAAATTTCTACAATAGAAACATATCAAACATTAAAATTAGAATGACGTTAACCCTCCATCCTCAATGCATGACATTTGCCATAGAGGAATGAGGAGCTGTAAATTTGGGATGGAGTCTTATAGTGATCCCTTTTGATCTATCACACAATACAGGCTAGAAAGGGAGTTTTATTAGGTTATTTCTACCTCAAAATTCATAACTTTTAAAGGCACTCTCATTTCTCTATCACATCTGTCACCAGTTGAATCGGTCCAATAAAGTTTAGCCTTGCTGTTAAAAATTTGCAGCTCATTTCTGTTCTGCTTTTTATTTATTTTATCAGTTGGTTTCAGCTACTAGAGCTGGTAACTCCATCATTTGCTGAGCCAAAAGAGCCCTCTGCTGTTGGAAACCTACTTCCACCCAGGGGACTTTTAACTCACAGCCAAGTGTTCAGTTGCATAGTGCAGGAAAACAGAGGGGGTTTTAGTGTTTGGAAGGCAGTATTTCTTATGCTGGCATCCTTCTTGTAGCTCTGCTCTGAAATGTTTCTCAGATTGCCAACAGTTGTGTGGGTTGGCATTGCAAACACTGGCATTTCAATTGTGAAATTCAAAAGTACTTTCTCCTCCTCTCCCTTTCTCAAACTTTTGAAGGCTCAGATTTCACCTTTGAATAGTTACTCTTCAAAATGACATTGAGAAGAACGTCTTGAGTTAAGTTGCTGTCTTTAGTGTGAACCAGTCAGCCACAAGATGTGTATGTGACACTGTTCGCTCCTATAGAGAAGGCATCTTTCTGTGCTATGGCTGGTGTTGTTTTGGACTGCCTGTCATAGCATAACCACTTGATCCAGAGTAAAAGAATGACATGAGGTTTAAAAAATGTAAGATGATAGTATCTGCAAATGCTGCCGAGGGTAGCAACAGGCCAAAGGCTGAAGCTTTCTCTTTTATTTTCATGGTTCTCATAAATAAATGGCTCTTATTAAAGGTGTGGAAATGAAACTTTAACAAAAGCTTTGCTTCTGCAAAGTGAAAGCATTTTGCTGATTGAAACTTCAGGTTTATGTTCTTTGAATGTGAGCTATGACAGTTATTTCTATTCTGGCTGCTGTTACACTCACCCTGATGGTGGACCTGCATCCCCTTGGGCTTTCTCTTGTGATCTATCCTGCTCTGGGGGCTTCCAGGGGCTGAATTTTGCAGACCAATCCATGATGAAACTCACAAGGCAGAAACAAGGACCCTTTCTGACAGGCACAGGAGTGTCACAGGCTGTTACATCCCTCTGCCCACTACAAGCATTAAGGAGCACATCAAGGAAGAGAAAGGAGGAATGGGCAGGGCAAGCTGGCTGCAGACACATCATTAAGGACTTTCTCGCTCTGACAGCTTGGAGAATAAACTTAGAGGAAGCCAGAACTGTGTCATCTATTCCAGAAAACCTAGGCAGCCAGGATGAAATACCAGTTTCCTTTGCACCAGATTTACAGCAGTTTATACCTACATGTGCTTCAGTCTTGTATACAACCAGCATGCCTGGTGTAGGCAGCTCTGGCAGCACTGATGGGTCTCAGCATGAGCCATGCTGGAGGCTGAGTAAATGAACATGTCCCTGCAGCTGCTTTCATCAGTAATTATAAGGGGCATTTATGTACAATCTCATTTAAATGGATCCATCACATGTGAGATAATTCCAAGGAAATGCTCAAGAAGCTGGAAGTAAACAGGCAGCCTTGAGCTATACAGGCCGACCCTGGTTCAATACTGCCACCGATGGCATTGCAGAAATGACCATGGATCTTACTTGATAGTGCCTCCTGCACTGATGCCCAACAGTTAATGTGAGCAATGACCCAGTCACAGGATCTTCCTCACCTTTTCCTGATGTTCAGAGGAGACTCCAAAGTTCTAATCTCTTGGTCCAGCTCTTCACATCATGTTAATTGTGCACATGTGGTTAATTTTATTAGGGCTCTGGATGTGGCTACCAAATCCCAGTTGGCTTCTCTAATTACCCTGTTTTGTTAATTAATTAGGCTTTTCCATCCATTCTGCGAGAACGTTTTCTCTAATAACTTTTGCTCCACTTGGCCTGGCTCATTGGGGTTTGACAGAGAATATGGAGGCTGCAGAGTTTTAAAGTTACTACTGATTTCCTTTCCCACATTCTTAATTTTATGAAATACAGAGCACTGATGCTCAGGGTAAGGAGCAGCCCATGGCTTGAACTTACTTCTTAACATACGACAGACAATTTATGTGGAGAGATGCATTATACGTATCTCAGTCACCATAAAACATTATTAACAATAATTTTTATTGCAATGGGTTATTATGTAACGCGGACTGTCATAGAATCACAGAATCCCAGCCTGGTTTGTGTTGGAAAGGACCTTAAAGCTCATCCAGTTCCAACCCCCCAGCACAGACAGGGACAGCTTCCACTAGATCAGGTTGCTCATCCAACCTGGCCTGAGCTTCTGTTCTGGTTTTGTGACAGATATTTGGCCTGATCTTAGTGGTGTCTGCCTACACACAGCTCTGCTCAGCGTTGCCCATGGACTTCAGGCTAATGCACCTTGAGAGCTCCAAACCACTGATGATGTGATGTCCCCAGAGAGCAGAGGGCTGTACACAAGAACACACTAATAGAAGAGGGAAGGAAAAAAAGAAGGAAAAGTATATCACAACTCAGTATTCCAACAACATGAGGGAAATGATGGAAACCTGGTGTTCAGCAACACAAACCCTGAGCTGCCATCGTTAGCTGCTCTTGAAACACTCAGGAGCAGTGAAGTGGTCTGAAATAACTGGCAGTGACTCTCCACAGCACATTTACCCAAAGCTTTCATTGAGGTCCTAGTGAAAGCTTGGCATCATGATGGACAGACAGCATTCTTGGGGAGGCCATCAAAAGCAGACAAGGTTTCACACCCTTGCAGCTATTCCTGCATGAAGACAGCTTCTAGGCTGTTCACTGGGCTGGTTCAGTGCCTGTTTGGGGGATACGGCGGTGTTTTCTGAGCATCCTCTAAAAATTCCATTTACAGTTTAAATTAATCCATCAGCCCTGGGCTTGTCACAGGATAGATGCTGGGGGAATCTGGGGATGCAAACAGGAGGGATTCTCTTAGAACAAGTATCAATACAATCAAGAAGCAAGACGCCCCCTGAAACAGCATCTAGCCATAGAAAGAAGGAAACTCACACATTCTTATTAATGACCTAGGATCACTATTTGCATTGAGCTCATTTGCATGTTATATTTAAAAGCTGGCTTGGCTGCTGCTGCTGTTTATTTGGTATTAGGATCTGCATTTATTTAGAGATGTAATAGTAGTAATTTAAGCTAATATATTCTGACCGCTATCATGTGATGGAAGTGTTAATCATTAACTCTCCAGAGCCACACAGAAAGAAGAGTTAATGCTGCAGGCAGCCACAGATATCATCCTTTTATTAAGAAAAGAGCTGTATGATGACATCAGCCTTCCAGAATGTCAACAGACATTTTTAAGGGTTTCTGCTGCTTTTGTGCAAGAGGATTCAGCTCCTCTGAGCTTCTGTAAAGGGAGTTAAACATTCAATTATAACAATTTTTACCATCCAGATCATGAGCCTACTCTTCAGAATTAGCTTGAATTAATGATAAGTGTGGAGAGAGGAGAAGTTACACATCGTTACCAGCTGCATGCTCTTTTGGGTAAAACCAAATCCCTGACCTCTTTCTTCAACCCTCATTAGCAGCACTCATAAAGGAGGTCAACCCACTCTTCATCCCGTCGGCAGAGCTCGTCACAGCAGACCAGGGCTGTGCTCGGCAGGATAGAGCATCCATTGGGCTCAGGTAGCCAGTGGCTCCTGCTGCCACACCTCTGCCAATGCCAGGCAAAGGCTCAGCAATCACAGAATCATAGAGAACCATAGAAAGCTTTGGGTTGGAAGGGACATTAAAGCTCATCCAGCTCCAACCCCTGCCACGGGCAGGGACAACTTCCACTGGAGCAGCTTGCTCCAAGCCCCTGTGTCCAACCTGGCCTTGAACACTGCCAGGGATGGGGCAGCCACAGCTTCTCTGGGCACCCTGTGCCAGCGCCTCAGCACCCTCACAGGGAAGAGCTTCTGCCTAAGGTCTAATCTAAATATCTTCTCTGCCAGTTTAAAGCCCCATTCCCCCTTGTCCTATCTCTACTTGTCCTTGTAAAAAGCACCTCTCTAGGTTTCTTGTCAGGCCCTTTAGGTATTGGAAGACTGTTAAAAAGCCTCTCCAGAGCCTTCTCTCCTCCAGGCTGAACAAGGCTGATCCTATATCTTTCTATAAAAGCATATGCACGCAACACACTTGCTATATGCAGAAAGTTATATTTTGAGTATAACTGAAATATTTGCATGATAAATGAAATACCCTAATTTCAGTGCGAAGTATAAACATTCAGCCTCATTTGCTTTGGAAAGTACCTTTTACATGAATAACTATTAATACAGCTGGCACCTTACCTAGTGGTTTTCTTTCTCTTTTGTGGCAAAGGAAAACCATGATTATGCTTTATCACCATTTTAGCCAGGAAATGTGCCCTGATGCAAGACCCCAAAAGTGCTGTTAGCTGGAGGGAGACTTCCAATCCCTTTTATAAACAGGATGTCTGTGAAACTGGTTGGTTGTTTACAAGTCATAGGCTCTTCAAGAAACAGTTTGGAGAACAGACTGCAACCAGGTGACACTATTTGAGCAGATGCCATGATTTTCCCTGCCTTGTCCTTGTCAGGACTGTGGAGTTGACCATTTGTAGCCAACTTATTAATTGATGTTCCTAATGTAAGTTTTCAATACTGAAATTATCTGGAAATACTGAACCTGTGTTCAATAGACAAATGGACATGAAAGTACAAGTGAATAATGCTAATAGCTCTTATCAGCTGTTTAAAGATGCAGTTTTTATTAGGAGAATAAACAGAAAGCGAGTTACAGAAACTAAAAGCAATGTGTTTGGGTTCACATAGCGAGCCAGTGCGAGAGTCAATGCTCAGCTCTGCTATTCCTCAGCTTTCTCTGCTCGTGGCTGGACCACGTGTTGTTGCTAGTAAAAAGAAGCTGGACAAAGGGAAAATACGCAAAGAATATTTCTGTGCCTGGGGGAAAAGGAGAAACTTAGAGAAACAAAGAGTTTTCCTCTCTCTTGAGTCCTAAATCTGATTTTGAAAGAGTGTGGTATTGCTGCTTATCTGTTTAAACAAGAACACGCATTTCTGATTCTCCAGACTTAACAAGTTCTGATAATTTATTTATAGAAGCATGGTTATGTTATAAAGATTTGACACCATCCAATAATTTGACAATATTCTTTTTAATATCACAATTTGTATCGAAAGGCAATAAGCAAGCAGCGCTGGGTGCGCCGGGGAGTCACCACTCCGCCAACAACGCACACCGGGGTTAACAGTTACAGTCCACTACAAAGGGACCAGAACCACAGCTGTGCCACTTTAAACGTTTCCTTATAATGCAGACATTTACTTTCTGACAAGCAAATGAAAGAGACTGACAGACCAAGCAGAAATGTCTGTCTGTGAAGGCAGTGTTGCCTCGATAGATGGGTTTAGTGGGAGGTGTCCGTGCCCGTGGCAGGGGGGTTGGAACTAGATGGTCTTAAGGTCTTTTCCAACCCTAACTATTCTATGATTCTATGATTCTGCTGGGCTGATAATAAAACCTTCTGGTTTTACCTTATTTTCTTAGCAAGAAAGGTATTTGGAGATATTTGAGATGCTAAGAAGACCAACCTTCTAATTAATGGAGTAAAGAGCCACATGAAATGATGGCATGGGCATTAAGGACCACGCTACAAAATGAAGGGGTTGCCTGAAAAGAAATCATGAGAGAAAATCAGGGGATTTTTAATTGCTGTGTCTTGAAGTAAGTCTCTTTTGGCCTGATGGAGCCTGAAGCTGGCTGCATGCCTCAGCACCGCAGGGTTGCCCACCAGGCAGGGCTGCACCACTGGCTGCCGGGCTCCCCGGCACCACAAGCAGGGCTCTGTAAACACCATCTCATTAAAGCTATTTGAAAAGAAAACTGTTGTAAATTAGAGCTGGGAGTGATGTTTGCACAAGGTTTGCAGCCAGTGGAATTCACATTCCCGGCAGGTCACAGGCAGGATGAGCTTGCGGTTTGCATCTGATCCCTCGCATGTGGTTCACGTCTACTGCTGTCGCTGATGAGCAAAAGCAATGCTATATATGCAGGAGTAAGTATTTAAATACTAGAAAGTTTAAATCAGTAGCAACCAACACCCACTTCCAATAATCTTAGAAATTGCATGCATTTTATTTTCCCAGATTAATGATTATCTGGGGAATTTGGCTGTCTGCCTGGAACTTACTGGGTCTTGCTTTGCTTTTCTCTACCCTACTGTTTTGTTTTAAGCTTCCGGTGTTTTCCAGGGCATTTTCAACATTGCCTTTTAAGTATTTTTTCTTTCGTGACAAGCAGGCAGGAGGAATTTACACATGATTGGACGAAATTACAACAAAGATTTTCCATTGCAATTGCAAGGTTGGCCTCATACAAATTATTTATGGAAAAATACACTTAATGCCATTACCCAGATTTTCCAAGATAAAGGCAGATGAAGCTAAAGTTGCACTGTAATCCATTAGTGTGGTATGTGTGATGCATCACAGTTAGAAGCGAACCACGTAGAAAGTAGCTGTAAGTGATCCTGCAGCTGACCTGAACTTTTAAAGTTATTTTTCCACTACCAAGGTGAAGATAGATCTGCTACAGCAGAAGAAAACTTTCTAGGCACATCACACCCTTCGTCCCTGCTGTGCTGGCCCTCAGGCTGCTTAGACACAGTTCACCATGCAGCCCTGGAGGCAGTAGATGTTTGCTGATATGGGAAGGCTCATGACATGGAGCAGTTCACACAGGAAAATATGACATTGGAAAACCCTTCATTTGTCTGAATGAATTCTTGAGTGCCTTGAATAACTAACACTGCACTGCAGTGAATTGCAGATCCACACAAGGAAGTGCACGGGCATATAAAGAAGATGACCACTGATGAGCCTTGTATCTACCTGATTTGCCTCCTTATGGCTCAAAGCCCTTCGCCCATGTTCACAGACAACCAATTGCTCAGGAGAGTGAAGGACTTTTCCACCCTGCTCAAATAGTATCCATCAAGGTCTTGAAGCAAAGCGGCTGCTGAAGCAAGAACTGAAGTAATTGCAGCCCTGGGGTTAAAGCAAGCAGTGGCTGACAGCTCGTCTTGTCATAAAAGTTCAGAGAAGACGATCTGCTGCCAGAGACTGTATTCATATTAATTTATGAAACCAATCACAACATAGCTGTTAAAAAGCCCAGCAGTTCTTAACTGCAACCTGAATTCCACATATGGCAACTTCATTGGTAGCAAAGGCATTGTGAATGAAGTTTCCTTTTTCCTCTGCACTTCAGATGAATATGTGTGATTTAAATAAAATGTGCCTATAAAAATCCTTCCGTTTGGTGATGTGCTGCCTACATGTCTGGAAGCTCACTCGGGAAGAGCCTTAGGCAGTCTGCCTTCCTCCTTTCCCTGTTAGTATTGCAAAGGGTGTGGAAATCAAACACCAAAATGTTGGTGCAGAAATGGCAGCTTTGGGCATTCGTTGTCTTGTGCATGAATACAGCAGCAGTACTTCCCCTCTACACCCCAGGGGACACCTATGACACAATATTTTGACCAGGGGCAGAGAGTCTGAAAGAACATTGCAGCCTTTGGGAAAAGGGAGGCAGATATAAGAAAAGAAACCCCAAGCTTGCAGCAAGTGTCTTTGGGGCACTTGAGGCACAGGTAGCCTGTGCAGACAGAAAAGATGTTGAGCATCATATCTTCTAGATCTCCATTCTGTGTCCCCTGCAGGGCTCTTCTCTAACGACTGGACAGGGTGCCCAGAGAAGCTGTGGCTGCCCCATCCCTGGCAGTGTTCAAGGCCAGGTTGGACACAGGGGCTTGGAGCAAGCTGCTCTAGTGGAAGGTGTCCCTGCCCGTGGCAGGGGTTGGAACTGGGTGAGCTTTAAGGTCCCTTCCAACCCAAACCAGGCTGGGGTTCTGACTTGATGCCTGTGGCTGCTCATCACAGTGAGTTCAGTTTTTTCTGCATATCTTCTGCTCCCCTGATCTTACTGAGTACCCTTGGCTCTCTTCCACATTCCCAAATTGCTGTCTTGGCAAGAGGATTCATGTGCTTGAGTTGGTCTAAAGCTATCGGTATGTTGAGATACCAGCTAGCTAAACAGAACTGAAAACTGTTAAATCCACAGTGCAGATTTCCATCTCTAGAGTTACTAATTTGGCCGTGCTTTCAGCATTCAGCCAATTTTCATACTATGTGAGAGCGATTTATTTGCCAACTTGATTTTTCCTTTCAGTTCAAATGAAATCCATCAGCTGTTCCAGCATCATTAGGATGAGGGCACTGCAGATGGACACTCATTGGGGAACACAAGACAACAGACAGCTTGGTGACAGTGCAATGCAATGGGACAGGCATTTCCAAAGACCCTAATAAATACATTATCTTCCACAGGCCTTGAAGGAGCAATGATGGAAACATGATGCCTCTGAAACCCCTCTGGCAGTTTGAGTTTATTGGAGATAATCCAGATGTACAGGAAGGCTGTGACATCTTCGATACAATCACAGTTTTCACATGAGTGTTTGCAAGTGACTACTACAATTTATAAAACATCAAGAACTCATAGCAGTGTAATCTCATTTAAAATACATGTAAAGTACCCTTAAAACCTGAAGCTGTCACTCAGCATTAAATAACCAAAATATGCGAGCGCATGATGGAGTTCTCTGGAGAGAGGGGAGCTAAGTTTTCATTTTTTGGCAAAGAGGCCTTTGGTCATGTTCCCTGCAAGTGATTTGGAGCCTCTTGTGAGTTTCTGTCAGGATTTTGTCCAAAGTGAATAAAAGACAGATGATGAATGTGTTTGAAAATACATGTTTATAGTCAGAAAAAGCACCATATTTAATACAGCTTCAAATCACCTGTGAAACTAGGTGGGAAAGGTAATTATGGTGCAGTTTTAGTCCTAAATAACCATCAGGTCAACCACAAAGCTCAGGTCTGCAGACGTGCCCATTCCCTGGGTGTTCAGCCTTGCTGGAGGTCTGCTGATCTCATTCCAAAACTATACCTCTTCTGAGATTTCCCATGGAATGGAGGCCTGAGACTGTGGCCACTGAGAAGCAGAGAGAAGCAATCATAGAATCATAGAATAATTGGGGTTGGAAAGGACCTTAAGCTCATCCAGTTCCAACCCCCCTGCCATGGGCAGGGACACCTCACACTAAACCATGGCACCCAAGGCCTCATCCAACCTGGCCTTGAACACCACCAGGGATGGAGCATTCACAACCTCCCTGGGCAACCCATTCCAGTGCCTCACCACCCTCTCAGTAAAGAATTTCTTCCTTAGATCCAATCTAAACTTCCCCTGTTTCAGTTTGAACCCATTACCCCTTGTCCTGTCACTACAGTCCCTGATGAAGAGTCCCTCCCCAGCATCCTTGTAGGCCCCCTTCAGATACTGGAAGCTGCTCTGAGGTCTCCACGCAGCCTTCTCTTCTCCAGGCTGAACAGCCCCAACTTTCTCAGCCTGTCTTCATACAGGAGGTGCTCCAGTCCCCTGATCATCCTCCTGGCCTCCTCTGGACTTGTTCCAACAGTTCCATGTCCTTTTTATGAAGCAGAACAAAATCACCAGCATGAAGGTTGGTCTCTGCAGCAAGATTTGCATCAAAATCTGTGAAAGTGACACTGAAGCATCAGGGAACCTGCTTGACTCTGTTATGCCTCACCCTCTCGAGAAGAACTTGGTCCTTGTCTTACCAGCCCTCTGGGTTCAGCCTCTCCCCTGATATGCTGTGGTCAAAGCCATATAACATCATAGCCCAAGAAGAGGCCCATCCCAAGGCTAACATGTAGGGACCACGAGCAGGAGAGGAAAAGAAGCTCATAAGCAATAACAGCACATAACAGCATCCTTAAAAACACCATGAGAGTTCTGAAATCACTTTGTACAGATTTTGGTATCAATCCAGTTATAGCAGTAAACAAGAAATAAGAAACTCATTTGTCTGGATACTGTTGCAAAGGAGACAGCAGTTCTCTTAGTCACAAGTGATTTCTTTTAAAAACCAGTATTATTATTGTTATTATATATATTATTATTGTTATTATTATTATTTCTGAGATAAGCCACGTAAGTCCTGATGGATGCTTCTGGAAATTACTCCTAACTCAGCTGACAAGTTTATCTGGCCTCAAGTAAAGCCAAGGTATTTTACTTGGACTGTGTTTCCCATAACCAGTATGAAGCAAGCAAAACCAATCTGAACTGCACTATGGGGTGTACTTGGCAAAGTTTCAGTATGTCTAAAACGCAAGTTCAGTAACCCAAATGTTAGTGATACTCTTTATGATAGAACTCTGTTGAAGTCAATAATATCTCTAACAGTGTTGATCCCACTAATGAGTGGGATTTACAACCACATTGCAAGAAATAAACTGTGTCTGAGAGATCTTATATCTTAACATACAAATGGGATTAAAAAGGGAGATGCTGGTATTCCAAAAGTCCATTTTAATCTAAACTCTTCTATGATTTTTGGAAACTAAATACGTTAAGATAGATTTAAAACTGCAAGGCAATTTTCATCATCCTACTTCCTTGGCAGAATTAGTGTGGAAAAATCAGTGCATTTCAAATAATCAGGCATTTGTGATATGGGATGGCAAAATATTCTCTGGAACTTTATGTTATACCACATATTAGTAAATATCTGCATAGCCTTAAAGGTTTCACTCCATCTTTAGAGCCTGTCGCTTCACCTTTCAAACATGCTGGCACAAGCTCTTTTTTAATGGCTACAAGCCAGGTTCAAACAAGTTTATTACACAGCTGTGAAATCATATTGGCACATCCGGTAATGTAAGTGTGACACGAATCTTTTTATGCCTTCTGTATGACAAGCAAAAACTCATTTGAGAGCTTTTCTTTCCCCTAAATCCTGAATTTTCGTTGTTTTCATAAGTGAATGCATTATGGAAGAAACTTCCAGCATAGTCTCAAAAATCTGTGATTATGAAGATAAACAAAATCAGCTCTTCCCACCTTTAAGCAAATACACTAGCTATAAATAATGAAACATCACTAAATTACATTGAATCTGTTTGGATTTGAACATAAGCTATGCAATGACAGAGTTATCACAGGAAGTATCACATTATGTATTTATTCATCAAAATGAATCACAGCCATGAATACGACTTGTATTTGAAAGGAATAATTCCTTGCTGTTCTGTCTTTAAAATGCAATCCTTAAATACAGAAATTTTAAGGACTTCTCTCTGCTGGTGTTGCATTAGCCAGCTCTATTGTATTTAGCATAACAAAGACTATTATATTTACATGTCACATTCAGTTCCCAATGGACTTTTGTCCATGACTTCTTAAGCTACACTTAAGCTGTGGAAATTGAAGAAATCCAAGGAAAAAAGGCTTTTGAGTAGGCTTCAGACAAAATCCGCATTGCATTTCCCTGCTGCTGCCTGGGATGTATTAAACATATTGCTCACACTTTACATGGCACATGTACAGCCAATTCTGGTCCAGGAAATACCAGACTGAAATGTGAGAGTCATTACGTTTTGAAATTCAACTGTTGGCAGGTAGGGGATGTCCATGGGAATTTGCTGGAAGTGGCTGTTTTCATACCAGTGAACTGAAAAGGACGTTCCAGCAGCCTGGTTGTGTGCACAGAGGGGACATCTCATCCCATTTTCTCCAACTGTTCCATAAAGCCACCGTCATCCGGTCACCTCTGTTGCCTTAACACTGCCTCAGTCTTACAGTTAAAATAAAACAGTGACCAAATTTGCTCATTTTTCAACAATGCAAAATACTCTAAAAAATCAGCTAATGCAGATCAACCAAAAGTAAAAATATATATTATTAGTTCTCCTTTTTGTACTGTTAGGATTACAGATTGCTTAATCACATGACAGCCTTTTCAGTCTCTTTCCTAGTGATAATCCTGCTGGCTTCGATCCAGCAGTGGCTGCCAAATGCCAGGGCAATGTGTTGTCAATATAAAAACTACAGGCACTCTAGGGCATGATGAAATATAGTTCCCAGCATAAAAAAAGAGAAAAGAACTATTGCAAAAATGCCAGAAATTCTTTTTGGTTTGTTTATGTCATTGGTTAATGTTGATTTCTTAAAATGCTTTCTTCTCATCTGTTCAGCATGGAAGGGAAAATAAAGCAAACTCGGGAAAAGAGCAGGTATTTTTCATTTCTCCAGCAGAAATGGACTGATGCAGATGCACCTGATATAAATATCCCTAAATAATAATAATGATGACGGGTGCAATCTCTGCTCCACATTCAAAGCATTTCTGCTATGAACTAAGCCCTCACCTAAGATGATGCCTTCGGGATGCTCAAAACATAAAAATCCCACAATTCCATTTCTTATTAAGAAAAGGATTCCTATAATGAAAATGATATCACAGCACAAGGAAGTATAAGAGAACAAGGAACTTTTGTTTCCATGGCAGTCTGAGCTCCTTCACCAGGCATGAGCACAAAGGCAATATTCTGAATGATTATCCAAAGGTGATGTTGCTCTTAGGAGAAAAAGTTAGAGAGAATACACTGAGCTAATTTCACCAGTCAGGATGCACGCTGCATTCCCAGCCAGTTATAATAAGCAATTGCTAAAGGAAATAATTGCCTCCACTAATGTAATCTATTTATTTTGGTTCATTTTAAAACCTGTTTACCTAAAGGAAAGAGCAGAGTGCTCATGAGGGAGGGGAGCATAACTGCCTCTTCGTTAGACTCACTTTATTTTGCATCATTGTTTGATACGCTCAGCGATAAATGTGAAGATCCTGTGTATTTTTGGCATCCCTCATCTGGTAAAATAATGGCATTCCCTTTAAAGTCAAATGCCTCTTAAACATGAGTAAAATGTCTCCATTTGAAAGCTTGGCTTTGTTCCTAGTCATTTTTGACATAAGAGCCACTGTTTTAAGGCCTTATCAACAAGTGCAAATAGGCTTTTACAGGCCTGGATACCTCAGGGATGCACACAGTGTACACAAGTAAGCAGAAGGACAGCCAGCTAGTACTTGTCTCTGTTACATATGTAAGAAACAGACATCCAAGAGACACAGAAATGTTAAATACAGCTTTCTTTGTATTTCCCAATGTCAGTTTTAGGTTTCTATTTCCTCTGCAGTGGTTTGACCTTGTTGACAGCAAGAGTAAACGCATTATGAGGAAAAGAAAACGAGTGTTTAGAAAGTGTAATTCTATTTTCTTGCTCCACTCTGTCTCCGTGATTTACTACAGATCTGAAGTACAAAAGGAATAGAAACTTTACTGGTGTTCAGAAGGAAAGTTATTTTTAGTGTTGTTTTGTTGCCAAGGCATATAGAAACCTTATGTGCTATCTCGGAAAGTTACCGTGGAATTGCAAAGAAAGAGGGATACCTATTTCTTAATCTTTTCTTTCCAACCAAGTTGGAAGAGGTACTTTGAAGTTGCATTAAGCATAAATGTGCAATTATTGATTACATAGTATAAATACAAATGAAAATCTTCGGCAAGGACTGTGCCTACACATACAACTCTACCTCTCTTCACTAAAAGTGTGCTCCCAAATCTGCACTTCACAGAATCACAGAATCATTTAGGTTGGAAAAGACCTTCAAGATCAAGTGCAACTTTTATGCCAGGACTGCCAAGACCACCACTAAACCAGGTCCCAAAGTGCCACATCTACATGTCTTTTATAAACGCCCAGGGCAGCCTGTTCCAGTGCTTGACAACCCTTTCAGTGGGGAAATATCTGCTAATATCCCGTCTAAACCTCCTCTGGTGCAACTTGAGGCCATCTTCTCTTGTCTTACTGCTTGTTACCTGGAAGCAGAGCCCAGCCCTCTACTGGCTCCATCCTCCTGTCAGGCAGTTGTAGGGAGCAATAAGGTCCCCTTGACCCTTCTCTTCTCTAGACTAAACCCTCTCAGGTCCCTCAGCCGTTCCCCATCACATTTGTGCTCCAGGCTCTGCACCAGCTCCATTGCCCTTCTATGGCGCCACTCCAGGACCTCAATGTCTCTGTTGTAGTGAGGAGCCCAGAACTGAACACAAAATTCAAGGTGCAGCCTCACCAGTGCCCAGCGCAGAGGCACCATCACTGCCCTGGCCCTGCTGGCTACACTATTGCTGATACAGTCCAGGATGCTGGTGGCCTCTTGGCTGCCTGGGCACAAGCTGCTCGTGTTCAGCTCCATCAGTCAGCACTCCCAGGTCCTTTTCTGCCAAGGAGCTTTCCAGCCACTCTTCCGTGAGCCCATAGCATTGCATGGAGTTGTTGTGCACCACAGTGGAGCACTTCTCTGCTGATCGTGCCAGCACTGGAACCATTTGCTTTGACAACTTCATGAAGTTATGGCTGTTGACAACCAGATAGAAACACAACTGCAGAGTTGGTAGGGGAAAAGCCTAATTCTTCCATACACAAACCACTAGCTTCACTGAAGCCATATAGTGTCAAAATGGTACATGTGAAGTAAGAGCTGGGAAACACCATTGTGAGGCAAAAGAAGGGCAGGGAAGAGTGGCGCATGTGTGCCCTCCAGCCTCTGGCACTGAGCATCTCCAGCTCCAGGATGACATAGGAACCTGCCAGGCTAAACATAACTTCTTGCCTGTGTTTAGGGGTAAAGGGGAGCTGCAAGTGCCTCTTTTTCCAGGGGCGTTGTTGAAACTGGCTCAAAATACACGGCTTGAGAAGTGTTAACTCAGCTTAGAGGTTAAACCATCATCTTTCAAATTAGTACTTCTTGGGAACAGAAATGAGCCCTGCTCAATCGCAGATAACAGCATGTTGTGTTTCACTTCAGCAGGATAGAGATTTAAAGCAAAGTGTAGAATGACTTACACATTATCACTGGCCTTAGTCCAGCAGGGGAGGATAATGCTGGTTACAGTTGTTCTATAAAATATTAGTTTGCTCTATCTCCTTCCACATCAACTTCAAGCTTTTTGAAAGCTGTTGTGATACTTCACAGGCAAAAATAAGGAACAGCCCTTAGGCCCAAAACATCTGAGCCTTCAGTGAACTTAATAGCCTAAGAAGAAAAAACAACTTCGTTCCTGTAAGTTGTAACTTACTCGGATGCTGACAGACAGAAAAAAACCATCTAGCAGTGAAGAACACCAAAATTCTGCCTAGAGACAGACTTTTGTGTGGTTTTCCAGCTGGCTGGATGCATGCACATCCCATAACGAGAGGTGGGTCTGGAAGGAGCAGCAGTGCATCCATTTCCACATAAAGTATTAAAATTCAGGAGAAAGAAATACGGCGGGGGGAAGTGGTGACTATTGACATGGGTCAAGACCCAGGAACAGATATTGATAGGTAAGTTTGAGTGAATAACAGAATCACAGAATAGTTAGGGTTGGAAAGGACCTTAAGATCATCCAGTTCCAACCCCCCTGCCATGGGCAGGGACACCTCACACTAAACCATGGCACCCAAGGCCTCATCCAACCTGGCCTTGAACACCGCCAGGGATGGAGCGCTCACAACCTCCCTGGGCAACCCATTCCAGTGCCTCACCACCCTCACACTAAAGAATTTCTTCCTTAGGTCCAATCTAAACTTCCCCTGTTTCAGTTTGAACCCATCACTCTTTGTCTTATGACTCCACTCCCTGATGAAGAGTCCCTCCCCAGCATCCTTGTAAGCCCCCTTCAGATACTGGAAGGCTGCTCTGAGGTCTCCACGCAGCTTCTCTTCTCCAGGCTGAACAGCCCCAACTTTCTCAGCCTGTCTCCATACAGGAGGTGCTCCAGTCCCTGATCATCCTCGTGGCCTCCTCTGGACTTGTTCCAACAGTTCCATGTCCTTTTGATGTTGAGGACACCAGAACTGCACACAATGCTCCAAGTGAGGTCTCACGAGAGCAGAGCAGAGGGGCAGGATCACCTCCTTCGACCTGCTGGTCACGCTCCTCTTGATGCAGCCCAGGATACGGTTGCTTTCTGGGCTGCGAGCGCCCACTGCAGCCGGCTCATGTTCATTTTCTCATCGACCAACATCCCCAAGTCCTTCTCTGCAGGGCTGCTCTGAATCTCTTCTCTGCCCAACCTGTAGCTGTGCCTGGGATTGCTCCGACCCAGGTGTAGGACCTTGCACTTGGCACGGTCTTAAATGATTCCATAAATCTTAAGGAAAGAATACTTGGAGTGAAAAGAGAGCTATTGGTGGCAACTGAAAGAGGTGAAGGAGTGGGTACGGCACCTCCTGAGGTTCTGCAAAGTTCTTACCTGCAGAAGTGGAGGTGCACCAACAAACCTGCCACTTCTTGAGCCCCTTGCTGTGTCCTGCTGGGTACATTCTCATGGCTGACCACAAACAGCTCACCAAGCTTCTCTTCTGGCTCAGGGGTCCCAGGAGTCACACCGAGGAACGGTTTCTCCTGTTCCCAGCATGCTGATGTGCTGGCCTTTCTCTTGGTGAGGAGGCGTTTGCAAGTACTCCCCGTTTACTGGAATGCATGGAAACTTCACTGGGATCTTCAGTGTTTTGTAATATGTCAGAAAATTCAGAAATCATTAGGGGTGAGATGACAGAATGAGGCAAAATGCTGCCTGTACATGGCTTGGCCGCTAATTTAACTTCCAACACCTCACTTAAATGACATGAACATAGAGCAATGAGTTAGTAGATACAGGAATGATAAGGCATTGTGATGGGTGAGCTGGGTAACATTTAGGTGGGTATTTGTGTCACTTAAATATATATTTTTACATACATGAAATAAGTATATATCTGTTATTGCCAGAATGCTTTGCTGCTATACTTTATGCAGCCATATTTACATACATACAGCTAACTATGCATACTCACCTTCTAAAGAGGCCCAAATCCAATATAACACATTGTATATACATATATATAATAAATTAAAATAGATAGAATAAATTAAAAAAATAAAGCCCATGCAATTGTCTCTTTATAGATAGAAAAGTTGTCATATGGGAGAGAAAAGACATAATGTTTACATACACAAATCATTGAAATCTATGCTTTTAAAGATGCCAAAAGCAAATAACGTAAAATTCCCCCTAATCACAGTCCTCATTCTTTTTTCCTTAATGTACTTTTGACTCAATATTTTATGAAAACACTTTTTGTTATGTTTGGAAATGTAAATCCACTCCTGCTTCTATGCATCCTTCGAATACTGCAATGAGTTAAACAATAATTTGTAGCTAAAGCTCCTTTAGTTACTGGGAAAATAGATCATTAATGATGCCATGGAAAAGTCTATTCTCCTATTACTTCTCTAGGTATGTGAATGTCCATAATATTTGCAAAAGAGTGACTGTGCTGCAAATGCTAACAGAATTATGCCTATTTTGTGTAGCTTGTGCTCTGCCCTTAGAAGTTAGGACCAAGGGAGGAGAGGACCAGCTAATTTGGAAAGGGGAAACAGAGTAAGGACATCTGTGAAATCGCTAAGATGGGATATACAGGATATTCAGCATGCCACCGGATACAGGGAACAAGAAATCTGTTTCACACACCATATCCAGTGGGTCTTAGCTCCCACATTGCACCCAGTCACTGCATGCTCTGTGCCAAAGGAGACAATGCCGTCTATTCCAGATGAAGCTGTCTGAAAAGTTTGATGGGAAGCAGTTTTTCATCAAATGAAATCAAAATAAAATACACAATTCAGTAAAGCAGTGAAAAAGCAGAGTGTGTTTTATTGTAGTTTTAGAAAATGAAAATTTCTATATTTAAAATAGAAAAAGTCATAGTTTCCAGATGTTAAAACATGTAAAACTGAAGGATGACAATAGAATGGCTGTTGAAAACATATTTTCATTTGTCTTTTTAGAAAACAGACATCATATAATCACAAAATTGTTTTTGGAATGAGTGACTAGAAAGGAAGGACAATCATTAAATGTATGGGACTAGATCACCACAGTCTGAACCCAAATACACCAAAAAATATAGGAAGCAAGATATGAACTTGTGATTATTACGGTATTAAAGTTATGAGAAACACACATGAAAGGTGATTGCAAAGGCAGAATAAAGAGTGGGGTAACTGATGCAATGCTGTCTCTCAGCTGACTGGACAATGGCAAGATATACAATATACATGATGAAAATATAAGCTGGTGTTTTCAACACAGGAGTAAGGATCCATATTTCATGTGAGCCAAGTGCTGCACGTTTCTTTCAGCAAAAGAAGGTTGTTTTTAGAAGTATGAAAAAGATGAAAGATAAGATGTTTATCTTCAAACAAATTGATTCTATTAAAGACACTGGGTTGCATGTGTGCAGCTGCTAGCACAATACATCCTAACCTGTTTAGAAGATGTTCCAGAGTGAATAAACGTCAAGATCATTCAAAAAGAGTGAGAAAAAGGGCCACTGATGAAGCATGTCCTTGTTTTTCAGGTGGGCTGAGTCCAGAGAGCTCCCATATACCCTAGGAGAAGCCTCCTAAATAAGCACATATTGAGTTTTATTATAGAATCACAGAATCCCAGACTGGTTTGTGTAAGAAGGGACCTTAAAGCTCATCCAGCTCCAACCCCTGCCACAAGCAGGGACACCTTCCACTAGAGCAGCTTGCTCCAAGCCCCTGTGTCCAACCTGGCCTTGAACACTGCCAGGGATGGGGCAGCCACAGCTTCTCTGGGCACCCTGTGCCAGCGCCTCAGCACCTTCACAGGGAAGAATTTCTTACTAATATCTCTATAGATAGACTTGTATATTACTTATATTTTTATGTATATTGATGTAAAATAAATATCTAAATATATAGTCATATATAACTTATGGTTTTATATATAGATATAAAATATCTATATAGACATATATAACTTTTTTTACAGAAAGTATGTAGAGTCATATATACATAATATATATATATTATATATAGACAAGTGAGGCTGAGATGAGTGCTAGAGAGGGATCCTACATTTGCAAAAGCTAAAACCTAAAAAATATAATACCATGCAAAGGAATACAGCACAACATATACAGAAGGAAGCTCATCTGCCACTGACCCACATCACACTCATCTTCATGTGCACCCAGGGTCAAAGCACAGGCAGATGAACCCTGCCAGCCACAGGCAGGGCTCATCCCAGGCTTTGTGTGCCCACCCCATCTGCACAGCACCTCCTGGGGCGGGGGGAAACCACTTTGAAGGCAGGCTGGGAGGCAAAGGCTGGGTGCCAAGTTTACTGTTCTCTGAACAAGCGCTCTCTCGGATCAGCTCCGTGCGGGAAGGCTGCAGAAACTGTTGGGGGATTCAGCTGAAACTCTCCCGTAACTCTTACTTTGGAAGGAAACAGCCACAGCAACACAAAAGACATGAACGGCAGCAGAGGGTAAGCAGGAAGCTAACCGTGCTGCTGATCCCACCTGCCAAACGCCGGCGCGGCGCAGCGCAGCGCTGGTCCGTCTGTCTGGCTGGGGAGCCCGACGATCACATGCATCCCCGTCCTGCCCCTTCCCGCTGCGCTCCTCGCAACTCCAGCTAAACTATCCCAAAGCGGAGGCGCTTTTCACAGGCAGGATCCTGTAGCCCTCTGCGTCTCCTTCGGGGGGATTCGCTGCCAAGGCTGTTTTCTCCCTTTCCATATAAAGTTGTGGGGCTTGCAGAGATCGCTGCACAAGCAAAGGATAATGATTGCCCTTAGCAAGAAAGGCTCATGTTCTTCTCAACTCTGCCTCGCTCTCTGCGCCTTTGGGGTGGCATTGCTGAGGGACGTGTCCCAGGCGGTACCCATGGACGATCAGGATTATTACCTGCAGGAGATTAGCAACAGGGATCACTATTATTCCTTTCCATATCCCGGTGAAGAGTTTTTTGCTTTCACGGAGCAGCCTGGAGAGGAAGGACCTATCCGTGCTGCAGTGACAGAGGAGCACCCCCGGTTCAAACCCAGCAGGAAAGAGTTAAAAGCGAAGAAAAGCAACAAAAAAGGAAAATCCATTCTTGAAACTCCACCAGGTAACTTTCCACCTCCTCCTCCAGAGCTTGGAGTCTGCTAATCTCATGCTGCTTGTGACTTTTAGCGTTAATGAATATCCAGTTAATAGCAGTCTTGGTAATAATCACAATAACTGTGGTCGTGGCGATGATGATGACAACACATTATCCCACAGAACAGAACTTTTATAGGCTTTTTAACCCTTTCTTCGTCAAGTAAAGACATTTTAGAGTGGTGATTATTACTTCTGCTGCGCTGTAGCTAGTATATGGATTTTGCCTTCTTACACTTGACAACTGGCTTGCTGTTAAAGCTGTTGTTCTATAAGCGAAAGAGGAGAGATGGATTCTGTTAAAGCTGATTGCATGTGGTGCCACCTTACTTTGTTCTTTGGCTTTTTTTAATCTATGAGAGGTTCCTGAATTACTTTACTTGTAAACCTGTGAATTGCTTTCAGATTTCAGTTTAAAGGCCTCCAGAGGAAGATCTGTAAACAAAGATCTTCCTGTAAAAGACTAAGTCATAACAAGTTCAATTTAATTACTGACCTGCAAAATGAAGAAATTAAACAGCAACAAAAATGGCTTACACTAAAAAAAAGCCACCCTTAATCCTATTCTCTATTTTCTGTGTTTGATGGGATGAAAATATGCAACTATTAAAGTCTGCAGAAACTTGATCAGCTTTTACCATTCAGTTGTTCCTGGAAGAAGAGTAAGTTCTTTCTGTGCTTGCCACATATATGGTTGGTGCTTTAATGGTTTGGGATACCAGTAGGTTTGAGAGTGAGTTTGGCCCATGACCTTTAGATTTGTAAATCCCTATAGCTACACCCCCCTTTACTTCAGAAGGAAACTTTTAATGTTAACAGCTGGAGCATGAGGAGCAAAGTTTGCAATTCAGAGCCATTAATACGTGGAGTACAGGAAAACAGCGGATCCAAGGTTGTAGAGTGGCTTTAGCTTTTCCCAGTTACATCTGGGAGATAGTAAACAAAATACTTTCTGTTTAGTATTAACACTAACAAATTAGTTACCTTTTGATTAGCAAATAGATGAGCTCTTGTAATAATAAATACTGATAAGAAAATACCCTTTCTGAAGTATGGAAAACAGTGAGGAAGGCAGTTTGAATTGCCACTGAAAATACTGCCTGGCCCATGATGAGGACTAGTTTATTGGATTTATTACCTGACTATGGGCAACACATGGATTTTAAAGCTACCTAGTTAGATACTAGGCTTTTTCTTCTTCAGTGTGGTGCAGACAATAAAGATTTCCAGCCTGCAATGGGATGTTCTGCAGTTCGGCTCTGATTTCACCTTCCCTGTTGGCATTTCCCTGATTTCCTCAACCCCATGGCTTCACACATACTCCACCAAATATGACAGCAATAAGGACAGCATCCAATCTGCAAGGGCAATGTTCATTTCTCTTTACAGATAGGCATCTTCCTTGTTCTCCACCAGTGGCAGTGAGCACCATACCAGTGCTGAGAAGGCAGGAGCAGTACCAACAACCACCTCTATCACTGTGGAGCACTCCTGCCTTCCAAACCTGATGTAGTTTATGCACTGCAGGTATCACAGTGCAAAATTCAAACTATATAACACTGCTGACCTACTAGGGGAGCATACTGAGGTCTTACATGTAGTCTGAATTTGGTCATGGAATCACATTCATTTTTGTATATAGGAAAATATGGGATTAGAAAAGGAAACATAGACCTCCTCAAGCCTTCTCCAGAAAACACTTCATTTTGTGCCAACCAATTGACCTGTGCAGAATTCTTCACCAGTAAATTAACTGGTTTTTACCTTTCACCCTACCTGGCTCTCTGAGTCCAGGGAATCATTTTATTTCTGTATTCCATCAGGTAAGGTCCTTCCTCAGCCTCCTCCTCTTCCTCAGCATGGCCAAGCAGAAGGTCAAGGGGAGCCTAGCAAAGACTTGTGATGCACAACTAAAAGCACCTGGAAAAAGCTCAGTCACTCCTGCTGATGCTCTTTTGACCCAACTGAACTTCCAAGCTTTCACCAGCCATGTGTAATAAGAGGTTTTAAAGCCTATGAACTTAGGAGGCACTGAAACAGGTTGCCCAAATAAGTGATAAATGCTCCATCCCTGGCAGTGTTCAAGGCCAGGTTGGACAGAGTCTTGGGTTACATGGCCTAGTGTGAGGTGTCCCTGCCCATGGCAGGGGGTTGGAACTGGATGATCTGAAGGTCCTTTCCAACCCAAACCAGTCTGGGATTCGATGAAAAACAATAGCCAGAGGTGTAACAAACATCTGACTCCCTCAACCAAACTCACTCCTTGCTCCAGCACATGAAGGCTTGACACCAACTCAGCAATCTGCCTGTTAGACTTACTTTAATATGGGAAAATGCTGTATTTCCTTGGGAGCAGCTGAACTATTTTAACTGAAATAGCCATAATAAGCCCTCGGGCAAACACCCAGCAAGAGGATGGTTACCATTTGTTAAAGATGTAAGTGAAAACAGGAGGTTTTTAGCAGGAAGTGTCTGGCATTTTTTATTGCAGTGTTTAAAGTTCTAGCTATAGTACTTGAAATGTCTCCTTTTAACTCTCCCAAACTCAGGTGAGGGCCAAGTCCTGCCAGTGCAGTGATCCCAATGCTTAATGCCATGTCACTGTGTCACCAGGAATTGGTTTGAAATGAAGATCTGATAATCCCAGGTGTCTAAATAATGATACATGACTATAACTTCTCACATCTGACCTGTTAAGAGCACAGCTAGAAGTAATAATAGCAGCAATCGAACAGATATCAATGAGTAGTAACTCTAAATCTGGCTGTGTAAATACTGGTGTTGTGTGTATGTGTATACTTTAATGTGTTAATAAATAGATCCAGAACTGGAATTAATGTATTAGATATGCAATGAACACAAAAATCTGGGGTTTGTGAGGTTCCCTGGCAGCCAGGGCATGAGGGATTAATTAGTTACAACAAACAATAGTCTCGCTGGGAGCTGGGATGAAGAAAGAGGGGAAACAAGAAATGTGTGATCTGCCCTTTGGCTGAGCAGCTGGTACTGATCAGCCCTAGCTTTGAATCAAAGTTGAAATTGAGCATAGAAGTCTGAAGGACACAGAACGGAACAGATGACACCGACTCCATTTATTTAAGCTTATTACTGAAGGTAGAGAGAATATATGTATTTTATCTGTGAAAGATTAATGTAGAGAGAAATCCTATAGATGATATTGGGGTTGCAATGTTGGGGGGGTTCAAATAATTATTGGAGTCAATATTTGCAAATACTTGATGCAGGTAACAGTTCGAAACATCAATCAGTCTCTTTGCCCTTTAAACAGCCCATAAATGAAGTGGTCAGGTCATCCTTGGGAGGTAAGCAGTTGGATTGGCAGGTTTCTGTATATACATATTTCCATTTTCTAATTCCATCTTTGTTTATCTAGGCTTCTATCCAAAGCCCATTCAAATCACTGGAAAGAGTCTTGTTAACATCAATATTTTTCTTTTATGAGGCCTTTAATAGATTTAATATATGCCCTCTCAGCTATGAGCTGTGGGGCAGATCTGTATAAATGGCCTGGGAGGTCTGCCTGCATACAGGCAAAAATCCATCACTAGGAGGTTTATGGGGTTGAGATCCCTGTGAACACTGCTCAGTGCTGCACATTGCTGTGGGTTTGGACTGAAAGGTTCCCCCCTTTTAATTCTATTGCTCCCAAATCTGCCACAGTTATATCTATAACTGTTTTTATTTGATTTACACAACTAATACTTTTTAGACTAGTTCTTGTTCTGTCCATACTTCCATTCTTAATGCCCTTAAAAAATAAAGGAGTAATGTTTGTTTGTACGGCAGGATGGGTTTTACTGCACATTTATTTTGTATTTCACAAATCTCACAGTATTTTATTTCTATGTAATCTCTGCATAATGTTGTTTGTATGTAGTTATCATGATTTCATAGAATCACAGAATCCCAGACTGGTTTGAGTTGGCAGGAACCTTAAAGCTCATCCAGTTCCAACCCCTGCCACGGGCAGGGACCCCTTCCACTGGAGCAGCTTGCTCCAAGCCCCTGTGTCCAACCTGGCCTTGAACACTGCCAGGGATGGGGCAGCCACAGCTTCTCTGGGCACCCTGTGCCAGCGCCTCAGCACCCTCACAGGGAAGAGCTTCTGCCTAAGAGCTCATCTCAGTCTCCCCTCTGGCAGGTTCAAGCCATTCCCCTTGGCCTGTCCCTACAGGCCCTTGTCCCAAGCCCCTCTCCAGGTTTCCTGCAGCCCCTTTAGGCACTGGAGCTGCTCTAAGGTCTCCCCTTCAGGAGCCTTCTCTTCTCCAGGCTGACCCAGCCCAGCTCTCTCAGCCTGGCTCCAGAGCAGAGCTGCTCCAGCCCTCGCAGCATCTCTGTGGCCTCTCTGGGCTTGCTCAAGCAGGTTCATTTGGACAAAGGGCTTTGCCTTGTCTCATCTGTTGCTTTCCCCAGGCTTGATAAAACTCTTTAGATGCATCACTGTTTGCTTGCCAAATATATGGGGTTTTTTGTGTATTGTTGCCACCTGCTCAACACTGTAATTCTGAAGGGGTTTGGTTAGTTGGTTTGTTAAATTTATGTAGTGTATAGGAATCTCTTATGTGGGTCAGGATCTCACTGGATAGGTGTCTGAGGAGGAGTCAGTAAAGGAAGGCAAAAAGAGGATAAAACGGCCAATGCAAGCAACCATGAAAATTATCTTGCAGAAAGGATTTGCATGTATAAAAATAGAACTGCTGGTGCATTAATATAGGCATTTGTCAAGAGATGAGATAATGAAGGCTTGGAGAGAGACATCAATGAGTGACTGAGGAGGAAAAGCTGAATCATAGAGATGTTATTTAGGAAAAACTGGAAAGATTTTGCTGTAAAATGGTGATGAAGACATGAAGAGCGTATGAAGTTAAAAACACGGATGTTTTTGGTGTTGCTGGCATTTGAATGATGAATTTGGTTCACTAGGGTGAAGATATGAGCGATATATAAGACATTGAACAGATAGCTGAAAGTACTTAAGAAAAGGTCACCAAGATACACCAGGTTTCCAGCTAGAACAGAAGGAAACACAGAAGGCAAAGGTAGCCTGTGAATCAGCAGCACTGCTTGCTAGAATTGTGGGTTTGGATGGGTTTAACTAGAGCAAAGATGGAAAAGGGAGCAAAGAAGGAAATGGGAGAGACTGAAAACAGACAGGCAGGCTGAAGGCTTACCTAGAGAGTCAGGAGGAAGTCTAGGAGCAAAGAGAGTCATCAAAGTCAATTTTGCAAAGATGTTTGAAGTGCAGCGTGTTGAACTTTGCTGGCACATTGAAGATAGGGTAATGCCTCAGAGCTCTGGCTAGGAAGAAGCTATTAGATGCACTGGCAGGGTGCCTTCAAGTGAAACGCGAGGGCCACAAGCCAGGTGGGGTGACTGGTATGGGTCTGTCAGGGAGCAGAGCCAGCAGAGGCTGTCAGCAACGTGACAGGGAGCTTAGAGGAAAGATATGAAGGGAAATGGGGCAGGAGCTGGAAGTACAAATGAGATTCAGGGGGAACAGGAAACAGAGAGTAAAATGAAGGTTGGGGGATGACTGCTTACATAGGCTCTTATTTAATGAAAGCTACTTAGTGATAGATGAGTTGTATAGGGACTAAGAAGAAATAAGCGCAGAATTACCCATATGCTGGGTAATTACCAGCACTGCTGTTTTCTAGCCCATTTGTATCACCTTCTCTTAAACCCTGTAGCTGGCTCCATTCCTGAGAAGCTGATAGAAAGTGGAACGCTCCTGTGACCTAGAATGTAGATTTCAATTATAAAGCTTTTGCTTATAATTCTTATGCCAGCAACTTCTCAGAATGAACTCATTGGCCCTAGGTGCATATCCCATGAATTTTAATGTGACCTGTATCACATCCTAATTGCCAGATGTGACAAGCGATGATGAAAATGTAGCTTTTAATGAGTGTGCTTTCATCTACCAGCTCCTATTTTTCCCTCAGCACTTCTACAAATACGTAGAATAATAAAATGTAACATAGTCATTCCATTTAAGAGCCCTTACTTTAAAGAAGGCCACAACGAAAGAAGACAGAGGATGAGCAAGAATGAACAATGAGCAATGCCCTCAAAATTGGCCCAACCTTTTTGATTAGCATCTTTCCTTACTCATGATTTCAATGACTAATGTAACATGAGAAAAATAAATCAGAATAAACACGTTTGATTATGCTAGAGAAAACTTTCCTACAGTAATTCTCCCATTAGCCTTCTCTGAATTCAAACTTAAGGTGAGAAAAATACCTCTTTAAAAAAGGGATGGTTTCACTGAATAGATTTTTATAGCATGAACCTGAGTCTAGTCTTGTTCCTGAAATGCCAGCATATTACGAGTCACTCATTATTTGAATTCATTCTCAGGTTTTAATGTTATTCTCTGTTCAGTGAGCTGGTTAGACAGGTCAATCAGGCAGTTCGCAATCAAATTTCACTTATTTCCTTTGGTTTTGGAATGAACACTTCTGTCAGCTGTGTGATCATAGAATCTGTCAAAAAGATGAAGTAGTGGAAGTGGAAAGTATGGTGGAGAAGAAGAAATTTATTGCTTTTTCAATGTCTGAGCCTTTTTTTCCTGGGATTTTTGAGCCTTGCCCAATTTGTTGTGTTAAAAGCAGACTACCAACAGATTTGTTATCTGGGTGCAGAGCTGAGATTTGGTTCTCACATTCACACATAATTGTTGCTTGTGTTTGTATTGTTATGATACAAAGGCTACATTAGGCTTGGTCTTTTTGTCAGGCCTATGGTGAGTATATATCTTCTACTGCTGCTTGTTTTATAAAGCAAGGCTTTTTGAAATGAACTTGTAAATATGTGCTTTTATCACTAGGGTTTTGGGTACTCAAGGAAAGTCTTCCAGTATCTGAAGGGGGCTTACAAGGATGCTGGGGAGGGACTCTTCATCAGGGACTGTAGTGACAGGACAAGGGGTAATGGGTTCAAACTAAAACAGGGGAAGTTTAGATTGGATCTAAGGAAGAAATTCTTTACTGAGAGGGTGGTGAGGCACTGGAATGGGTTGCCCAGGGACGTTGTGAATGCTCCATCCCTGGCGGTGTTCAAGGCCAGGCTGGACAGCCTTGGGTGCCATGGTTTAGTGTGAGGTGTCCCTGCCCATGGCAGGGGGGTTGGAACTGGATGATCTTAAGGTCCTTTCCAACCCTAACTATTCTATGATTCTATGATTCTAAAACGGGAACAAGCAAAGCTCTGATGTAGTCCAAATTATTTGCCTTTTACAAGCCAGTGATTACACATGAAAAACACTCAGTAGCCTTAACTCAGTGCAAACATTCACCAGAGAAAATAGAGGTTGCAGGAACACTCATATTAGAAACATACCATCACTTTTAATCTTTCTGTCCCAAGGAGATACCTTACTGGACAGTTTGGTCCTATTTAATTCAGTAGGCCATTAATCAAAGACATCATTTGAGTTTCTTTCATTTTTGCATGAGATTTCATTCGAGGATGGCCAGGGCCATCGTATCTGTGCAATTACATCTCCAGTGTAGAAGTTACTTCTCAGTAACCCGCCTGAACAGACTGTTCATGTGCAGACAAGAATAAAGTGCATGGACAGTGGAATAAGGGCATTTAGAGAACACTGAGGCCAGCCCCAAATGGGTCTCTAACACTGCTGCTGTCTGATTATTTTCTTGTTGGGGACTTCTTTTCCTGAGCCACAGGTGATGCTGGTCACTGAGCACATCTGCCTCCTTCAGGGGCTAGCCTTGCTCCTTCAGAAGCCTTCCTCTGGGTATTTCTGTTGACTTCAAAAGGTGTTTGGTGGGGTTTTTACATATGTGATCAAGTAATGAAAAACACCACATTAAACCGTTAGCAAAATACATTGCAGTGTTACTTCGTTATTTCTGATGCAAGCACATTTGGACAGCCTTGGGTGCCATGGTTTAGTGTGGGGTGTCCCTGCCCATGGCAGGGGGGTTGGAACTGGATGATCTTGAGGTCCTTTCCAACCCTAACTATTCTGTGATTCTATGATTCTAACTCATGTACTGGGAGCTTACATGTCTTCTTACTTCTGTCTGCTACGTAGTGCATTTACTCTGTAGTTTCTAGCTACATAAAACATATTACTCTCAAAGTGAATAGTGAACCTGGTTAATTGAGCGCCTTTGTGGGTTTTGGTTTTTGGTTAATCACAGATTTATTTTGTGGTTTATCTTTTCCTTTGTTGTTTTTAATGAATTGCCTGACAGGCTTCTTGTACGACTGTACATCAGTCTTGGGCTGCTTGTGAATTATGTGATGTATGCAGCTGGCAATAGTGTTGTTCTGTAATCAAAATGACTCTCAAGGACCGAGTTCAACTAACAACACAAAGCAGATATTCAAGAAGCCAATATTAAAGGATTAAGTGTATTTTTAGAGTTATAAACTTCTAAAAAGATGAGAGTTTTGAAAGAGGTATGTTTTTTATGCTTAACAGCAGATTGCGATCTAAGCTCCTACCCTTACACATACAGCCACAAGTAGTGATTGTTTTGGTGGTGGTGATGGAAGCTAATTAATATTTCTCTATTTCATTCATTGAGAGCTAATACAAATACCAAAATAAGCATCAGGGCAGGACTTCTCATCCCCTAGCCCTTAGGTTGGAGACTCATACTCATCTTTGTCCTCCAGCCTCCATTCAGCTCCTTCTGACGCTTATGAGAAAAGAAGTATCTCCTGCAGCACGGGCTGACAGCACCCGTGTATGTCAGTAGGGTGATGTTCAGCAACTTTCCATGTGAGATGTGTGTTCATGACAGCCATGTGGGTGCTTTAGCCATCTGGGGAATTGTTTGAAGTCGGATGAAGGGAAACATCCTGTTCCATTGCCTTGTCTGGTGGCCATGTTTCTCCCAGAGCTTGTTACGTTGGTTATGTTTGCAGTGTACTGATCCATCCAGGACAGACAAATGCTCAGTTTTGAATCCTAGTACGTGGCAGACAGATCTTCACCACCCAGAATGAGACACCACTAGGTACAGCATTTACCTGTTCTGTAATGGGACTCAGTTGGCTTAAGCACCAGAGACCTGTATTTAAGTTGTGCTTTCTTTTGGACCTCAGTAGCTCATCCAGACAATGGCTAACAGAGCTTCCTAAATCTAATTTGCTTGCTTAGGTCATGGAGCTTCAGTGCTTCCTGTAGATGGTATCTTCCTCATGTTCTCATGCATCACAATTTTGGTAGTTTTCTTGTCATTTCCCTTCTTTTTGGCTCTACAAGATTGATCCTCCTGGCTGGGACCTAAAAGGAAACCTGAGGGAGAACCCCAAACGTTCCTGCTTGACTTCTGTTTTCCATTGGAGGGGGTTAGGAATTCTTCAGTCTCCATTGTCCCTAGATTTGCCTTTTACCTGTTTCCTCATATGAACTTTAGAAAGCAAAACAGTCTCCCATTTCAAGGGGAGTTATGTTTGACATGAGAGCACGGAGCAAGGCCAAGTATCTCCTTCCTCTAACACATCCAAGATTTACTGTAAACTGCCTGAGTGCATTAATCATCGTGGTGTGCTGGGAGACAGTGTTGTTTGCAATGGGAGCAACTGAAAACCATCTTTCTCATTCTTTCCCAGAATTTAGAGTATTTTTATGTTCTTTTCTTCAGAAATACATTGGTTTATGGTGGCAGGTTTATGGCTCCTCTCTACTTTCAGGGTCCTCCTAAAACATCTGTCAACTGCAGGAGAAACTTCAAAGTATCTCAGAGGAGCTGACCTCAAATCTGGATGTAAGCACTCACCATTATAACCACCCTTATGCCAGATTTGCCTTCAATACACTCTTTTTTCCCACAAGATAAGTTTCTACAGTGGAATGAGTTTGCCACATACACATGACAGAGGATGTCAAAACATGGCGCCAGATCTCAACCTTCCCAGAGATCTTTCGCCTAGGACAGAAACTTCCATTTCAGCCAAGCAGCCTTTCGTATGTGATTGCCTAAAGCAGAACTTAAAGCTTCAGCTTATAACAACATGTTTTTTCTCTTTTCCCCCTGAATTGCTTATATACTGAGAAGATACAGAAAATATTCCAGAAACAGTTAGAATAACATTTGCCATCACAAGCTGGATGGCAAGTACCCTGCCCCAAAGGACAGACCCAGTTTTATCCCACTGAGTATTTAAACTGCACTTTTATTTACTCACTTCAGATTCTGAGCAAAAATTCCATTGAGAACTCTGCCAAAAGTATGTCAGGGTTATAGATGGCTTGTATACATGGCTGGAGGGAAGGCTGGAATTTCCCATGGTAAATCTGGACTCAGATTTGCTCCGAGATACAGGTGACCCAAGAGCATGGGGACATGCCCCAATCTTCAGTGCATGTCCACTAAGGTGAGGTGATAACTCTTATGTTACTAATGCATAGAGGACTGAGCAGTAGCCAAGGCCAGTTGTAGCCAAAGTCCAGCACACACCCAGGCTAAAACAAAGAGAAAAATGTCTTACAGCTCTTTTGGCAGATATATTCTTCCTCAGGCTCCTCTGGATGCTTTAGGATCCCAGCAGAGGACTTCAGTCCAGAACTCTTGCAGGCTCCTCAGATGAGTGTCTCACATCTGGCCCAGTTCCTTTGCATCAGGTATTTCATTAAATACATGTAAGTGACAAAAAGGGCCCCCCAAAAAATCTTGTTTCCATCTTGTAGTGGAACAGATGATTGGTGGGTCATAAATAGAGGCAAGAAGCTATGAGCGTTCTTCCAAAGACCTTTGGAAATACTGACAAAATGAGCCCAGGTACTGCAGAGGCCAAGAGATGGGTGGGATACATGAGCTCAGAGAAGAAAATGGATAAATTCCTTAGTTGCCAAACTTGCAGCCCGGGAGGAATGAGAGTTGAGGTATCTGGCCACTGAAATCACGAGGTATAGCATCTGTTGTCTGCCTGAACAACTGAATTCTTTAGCTGAAAAGAGAAGAAAATACGAAAGATAATATATTCTTGACCCATTTCTTCTGCAAGACTACTGCCTGTTGCTTAGGACCTGAAATCACTTCTACAACAGAGAGTGATGTCTGTTTGCAAGCAATAAGTCAAGTCCACAATGAACAAGAAGCAAAGCTCTCAACTTGCAGCTGAAAGTATTCAGTGTTATTTCAAACTATTAAGCAAAAAGGGGTGGGGAGGTAAAGTTTTGGTAGCAGGTAAAGCCTGCTTTCTAAATAATCCGAATCATGATGAGGACTAGTAGCATGTGGAATGCAAAATACTGCAGACACATCTGAATTGTTTGATACTGCTAATACGCCAACAGCAAATATGTACTTTGGGGGTTTTTGATGCTTGAATGCCAGTCAAATGGCAA
Organism: Psittacula echo; assembly: GCF_963264785.1. NCBI lineage: Eukaryota > Metazoa > Chordata > Aves > Psittaciformes > Psittacidae > Psittacula > Psittacula echo. Next base: position 4,524,790 of record NC_137743.1, read on the forward strand.
TTGTACATGTGGAGCCCTTCTACAGAAAAGGAATAGAATGGGAAAGTTTTCAGATTATGATCAAAAAGTGCTGGTATGGAATTATGCAGCTAAAATACCACAGAGCTCTGAAAGTGGAGAGAAAATAGCACTATTGTTCTGCAAAACCACTCCATAATTCTGGTCATTAATCCTGAATCAGACTTTTTCCTCCCAATTAGCAAGTTAAAGATATACTTTTTCAATGCTCAGGGAAGCTTACCTCCAAGCTTTCTCTATTCCACAGCTTTTCAAGTGCAGTATACCTCTGCTTTGTAAATACTTCCAGCTCCTGCGGATGGGAAGGAGAATGGACTCCCCAAGGCAGCAGTTGAGTTAATGATAAATCCCCAATTATGACCTGCACTTTTCACATTAGCATATTCATATTTTGCAGTGGAGGCGTGGTGACAGCATGTATTGTTGCTAGCATGACACCTTTCTCCAGGGAAAGAATGGCAAACCTCACTGGGCAAATAGGGCAAACTAGGGATTATTCGAGTGTTCTCCTGAGCAGTCCCCATTGGATCCACAGGCTGGTAAATGCATTGCATTCACTTTGTATCTCTGGGCTTTCAGCCTTGAGCAAGCAGACATGCAGTTTCAAACCCACTGATAACTCACATTTCATATCATTTGAAGCTTCTGACACACTTAGCACTGAATCAGTGAAGCTTCCTATGTGTTAAATGTTCAGCCTCTGATTATGAGCCTTTACTGGACCAGGGCTGCATTGTTAAACAAAGCAGAAAGGATGTTTAGACAGAATGGATTTTGGGAATCTTTTGCGGGCTGCATGAAGCTGCAAGATCATAGGAAGCTGGAATAGAGCAGAAGGACCTCTGAACACTCACTCATTTGAGTTGGAGAGGTGCCCACCCTGCGAGATATTTGTCTGAACCTTGCTTGAACTGTTTCAGCTCTGTAGCATGGAGCTGGAGCTTCATAACAGCTTCCCCGCTGAACCTCCAGTTCTTCCTTCTGATCAGCTCAGAGATAGCAAGAGCCATGTCTTTCTCATGGTATTTTTAGCACTTTTCCTGCAGGCAGGAAGCTTGAGGCTTGTGACAATGGTGAATGCGCAAAATTAAAAAGATATTAAGAATAAAGCTTCTAAAACCACAGAATCCTGTTGCTCGCTTGGGCTTGAGGCATTTTTCATTTAATCTTATTCTTTAGTTCCCTAATGGGCTCTTCCCTGAGTAGTTTAGGGCAAGTAGAGAGGGGGAAGTGAAATGGAGGGGCAGAGAAGAGATTCAGAGCAGCCCTGCAGAGAAGGACTTGGGGATGTTGGTCCATGAGAAAATGAACATGAGCCGGCTGCAGTGTGCGCTCGCAGCCCAGAAAGCAACCATATCCTGGGCTGCATCAAGAGGAGCGTGACCAGCAGGTCGAAGGAGGTGATCCTGCCCCTCTGCTCTGCTCTTGTGAGACCTCCCTTGGAGCATTATGTGCAGTTCTGGTGTCCTCAACATAAAAAGGACATGGAGCTGTTGGAACAAGTCCAGAGGAGGCCACGAGGATGATCAGGGACTGGAGCACCTCCTGTATGGAGACAGGCTGAGAAAGTTGGGGCTGTTCAGCCTGGAGAAGAGAAGGCTGCGTGGAGACCTCAGAGCAGCTTCCAGTATCTGAAAGGGGCCTACAAGGATGCTGGGGAGGGGCTATTCATCAGGGACTGTAGTGACAGGACAAGGGGTAACGGGTTCAAACTGAAACAGGGGAAGTTTAGGTTGGATCTAAGGAAGAAATTCTTTACTGAGAGGGTGGTGAGGCACTGGAATGGGTTGCCCAGGGAGGTTGTGAATGCTCCATTCTTGGTAGTGTTCAAGGCCAGGTTGGATGAGGCCTTGGGTGCCATGGTTTAGTGTGAGGTGTCCCTGCCCATGGCAGGGGGGTTGGAACTGGATGATCTTAAGGTCCTTTCCAACCCTAACTATTCTATGATTCTATGATTCTATGACTATGGTGTGTGCAAAGTGCCGTTTTCACAATTGACAAGCAAAAGCTAAAAAGTCATTTAGCAGCTGAAATCCTTGAGGAAGATGAGCAAAAGCTCATGGGAAGCACAGCTGGGCAAATGTGGGAACGGGAGAGCCTGACAGCAGAGTGCGTGTGTTTTATGAGCTCCTTCAAAACCGTGGATAATTAACTGCTTTTGCAAACTGGGCTCTGTCCTTAGATTTCTTCTTCAATGGTGCATTTTCCAGCGGGATTCCTGTGCTGCCCTGGAGTTTGTGTCTCCGCTGTGAGCCCAAATGGCAGTCACAGCCCTGTTCCCAGGCAAAGCATACCTTCTGCATCCCTCCTTCCATCCCGGCAATTCCACTCTGCTCTTTATGCTGTCTTTACGTTTGTTGGTTTTCAATCCAGGCCTGGATTTGATTTTCTCAAATCTTAGAGATTTAATTGTTCCTTGAAGTTTTACTTCCTGATGATTCAAACTCCTAAATACTCTGCTTTTAGGGTGATTCTCAAGGCTACAACTGCTTGGACATAGGGTGCTTCAAAGGAAAGAAGAAAGCTCTGTTATGTGAATTCCCGCATCTTTTGCTTTTCAGCACTCCTGGATATATCTGAAGAACCTCTGGTTATTTTCTGTGTGCATTTGACCAGTTTTTGATCCCTGCACTGAAACAGTTTTCCACTCTTTTGGGCTTTAAATGTACTAGCAGCTTCTGACTTTTTAGTACTGTCTTAGAGCTGGACTTGCATCAACCATGCATTAAGAATAAAAAGTCCAGCAAAAAGAATAATTTAGTGCAAAGCAAACAAGCCAACTAAACTTCTTTTTAATGTGCTCTAGGAAATACAAACTGATTCCTTTTCAGGGGTGGGAAGTTTGACTTCAGGTTAACTGTAACCGCGCAACTTCCGTCTGAAATCATTGAGCAACAGCTCCAGGCACTACGTTCGCTTCTGTGCTTTATGAGAAGTGTTTGTTTTTATTCATTCCTCTTATTATTTCATGTGAAATAAGAACAGGGACTGTAGTGACAGGACAAGGGGTAACGGGTTCAAACTGAAACAGGGGAAGTTTAGATTGGATCTAAGGAAGAAATTCTTTACTGAGAGGGTGGTGAGGCACTGGAATGGGTTGCCCAGGGAGGTTGTGAATGCTCCATCCTTGGTAGTGTTCAAGGCCAGGTTGGATGGAGCCTTGGGTGCCATGGTTTAGTGTGAGGTGTCCCTGCCCATGGCAGGGGGGTTGGAACTGGATGATCTTAAGGTCCTTTCCAACCCTAACTATTCTGTGATTCTATGATGCTAGAAAGCAGGTATACATGTCTGAACTTGCTGCTGGAGCAGACACCCCAGGTCTGCATAAAACAGAGACTTGCACTTTATAAAAGGTTTTAAAACCAAGTTGGATTGATTTTAGGTATTTCCTGTCACAGGCTTTCTATATAGGTCGAGTATTTAGCCCAGATGTGTAACCTGGACAAGGACTAAGCAGCAACTAAGACCAGCCTGTGCGGTGTGACAGCTCACAGATAAACTCTGAGGCTTGAACAATCATTTCCACCCCCAGCGATGCTTCCTTGCAGAAGAATTACTGCTTCTAGAGGAGGAAAGATATTAACTGCAAGGGGCAGAAACACAATTAGGTGCTAGGGTATGATGGAAACCTCTGCTGAAGTGGTCAGGCCATCTTTGAGGGTCTTCTTGCTTGTGCATGGAGGTGTGTTTGCAGCTATGTGTGTTTCTACATGCAGAGGAGGCAAAGTTTAATGTCACTTCTGATCAGCAGCATATTCTTTGGGAAGATTGAAAATTGACTAAGATTATTTTTCCACAGAGCAGCAGGGGAGGAATGACTCTCAGAAAGATGATCCTATTAACCCAAGTCTCACTGCAGAATATGCAGTGAATAGAATATACAGAATAGAATACTTCTACATTCTGTTGGTAAATGGGTAGGTTTAGTTTTAATCATGAAAAAATGAAAGATGACATTCCAACTCACAGCTAAGGTGACTAATGACTGTCTGCTGCTCATACTACTTCATCACGCTGGCTCTCAAGTTTGCTGGCGCACATCAAGAGCTCAGTCAGAGAGCTAAACGGGTAGAAAACAGCCTACTGTGAAATGCAGAACTGAATAGAAAAGTGGTTCTATCTTCATCCCTGATTTATTTGTGTTAGACTTTGGACTGCTTCATCAAAGGAAGCTAATGCATCTGTTTCAGTATCATTTTCAGCACATTTTCTGCCTTATAAAAAAGTAAAAGAAACATGGTTTGGACTATGCTCACTTGATTAAAAGTTAAGTAATGTTAAGTAGTACTGACCGGCAAGTGACTAAATTTCTCAAGTGTAAATTTAGTACTTGGGAGTAGAGGTAACTATAGTAATGGCAATAAAATTTAATGGCTTGTCACTACTAATGAGAACTCCTTTACAATCTCTCCAGTTTTTCTTGCTCTATGTGTGTGGGCTTCGTGTGTGTGCTTAGGAGAGTGAAAACTGGGTCATTTCATAATAGTACCATCTATCTCAGTGAAATCAGGTGTTTTTAGAGAGCTGCTGAGGCTGTTCATGTGTATTTCACCTCTGAGTCTGCTATAACCTCAGGTGTGCAATTCTGATCCTCATGATGGAGCATATACGGCCCCTTTCCTATGTCTTCCCACTTGGATACTTCCTTGTGCCACCTGGGATCCCTGTTTTGCGCCTAAAGTATGGCTCTATTCCAAAATCCGTAAAGCTGGCAAAGTTCTTGGTAGATGTGTATTTCCAAGGCCCAGAGTTATGGACTTTTTCCAAGTTATTTATGTATAAGGAATTTCATGACTATGCTGTCACTCTGTACAACTGCATAGTGAGCGTGCTGTACCTCACTATGGATACATTTACTTCTGTATAAAGTTACTACTATAGCTTTTATAGAGGGGGAGGAAAATAATTGCACCATGAGCCAATTTTATACTCATACAATGGTTTTTATGCAGTTTTACTATTTTTAGTAAAATACACTCAAATGGAATTGTTAACATGGTTAAACTTTAGCACTTTTAAGATATCTGCTTTATTGAGACAGGGATATACCTTAAGACAGTAGCTGTTTTCTGTCTTGATTTTGTATTTGTTAATGGTATTCTAAGTTTCAATGTTCATTTTTAATGGCCACATTTAATTTTCTCATTTTAGAATCTGCAGAATATTGCAGTGATTTGATATTTTAAGCTGTTTCTGGCATGAAGACTTTGGACATACACGCGTTTCTAATGGTAATTTTAGTCCTATACCCAGCCATTGTGCAAGTGGTCTGTCTCAGAGTTTTTCTCCATTGTTTGGCTGAATCCATTTGTTTGGCTGTGGGAATAAAAAGGATGGTTCTCATTTTTGATGGCTGTACTCAGTTTTGTGGCTTTAGCTGGAATTACAGAAAGCCTTCATCCTGTGCTTCAGAAAAGCATCAGAGGAGACATGTTAAAATTAATAGCACAGAATTCAGCCTTAGTCAAAACTCATAATAAAAAGTTAAGCATCGATATGATATTTTTCAGGCTGAGGGTTTTTTTGGCCATTAAAGGTAATAATATGTCCCTTTCAGAAGGACTACACATATTCCTTTGTAGAGAAAGGGGAGGACTTGTCAGGTTTGGATACAGATCAGAGGGTACCTTGTACCACGAGCATTTGGAAACCTTTCCTGGAGCTATGCCTACAGTGAATTCAGACTGCACTGAATGCAGCTTGTCCTCACATTCTTTCTTCTGTTAATGGCCTGGGAACCATGGCCAGGTTTGCAATATGATTCCCATCCTCGTCCTTTCCCATATCAGGTCAGAAAGGTGATGTTGGTTGCCTTCATGCACCTCTTTTTCTTCTGCCTTTCTCTTCTCATAAAAAGGCATGGGGAAAGAGAGATGAAGGCAGTTTAAGGCATGCAAGAGCTATGGGCAGTGTTTCCATACCTACTGACCTGGGTTCAGCTGTAACAGCTCTCTACCTGGAGGAGGCTGATGCCTGAGGCATGTATGGTTGTGGTTGCTGCTTCCTCCTGAGCTGAAGAACCACAGGCAGCAAGAAACAGAGTCAGGAGTTAAAATGGGAGATGCTTCTTGTGCCCAAGCATGCTGACTTTGTGCATATGGGATCAGGCTCCTGCATTGTCCACATCGTAAATCAGATTGTCTCCTAAACAGGCAGTACAATGGCAGCAGTGGGCAGCTCAGGGAATGTGTATGGTATCTGGAGTCTGGATGAGCCTCATGAGCCTGAAAGCTTGGCCAGCAAACCCAGAGAACAGGCTTTCTGGAACTTCCTGCTTCCAGCTGTGCCAGGAATAATAGAAGCTCTTCCTGCTAAGTGTGCTGTTTTGCTGCATCTAGAACCAGCCACAATCTGGATTTGCAAGGGAGCAAAAATGTGAATAATAATGAAATAAAAACTGTACTTTCTGAATCTCTGAAATGCTTGGTTTCATGTCAGACCTGACCTAAAGGATCAAGATAATTCTTAATTTATTCTTTATTTGCCTTTAGTCATTGCATTTTCCCTCAACCTTGGAAGGAGAAAAGACACTTTTACCCTTGCATGGAGTCTGTACCCTGCAACTTTTCAAGTGATGGTTGTGCCCAGTCCTTCTATCTGGTGCGCACTGTTTAGGTGGCATATAGAGAGCATGGATGTGTTTGGTGTCGGCACCATGGGAGAGTGCCTTCCCTGTCCAGGACTGGCCTTTTTGCCATCAGGCAGGAGCTGTTTGCAACCTCTCTGTAACTCCTTCCATTCCTAAAGAGCTGGTTCAGTTTTTGAAGCATGGGTAGTACCGAGCACATGAAAGACCATGGCAGGAAATCTCCTGGTGAGAGTCTTAGCAGGGGAAGGAGTGTGTACGTACGTGGAAGACAAAGCAGTGCCTGGTGAGCAAGATAGGATTAAAAAGTGTATCCTCACTAACAGGATGTCAAAACACAGCCCCCTGGTGCAGAAGCAGGCCCTGGAGAAGATGGTTGCAAATAAGAGGCACATCTGATCATCAAAAGCAGCTCTGAGATATCAAATGGGTAGCATTTGTGGGACTCTCACTTAGGCTTTTTCCTCACCTAGAGCCGATTAAAAGGTTCCTGCTGACTTAAAGGGGCTTTGGGTCAGACCACTGACAGAGATGGGGTTTGTGGCTTCTAACCAAAAGTGTTTGTGGGTTTTGTTGGGGTTTTTTCTTCAAATCTTCAACAGCAACCATAGGGTAAGCGTATATTGCAATAGACTATTAACATAATAGGATATTAATAACACTAATATACTAGAATATTAATAATATTAATAGAATAGAATATTACTAATAATAGAAAAAGTGTATGTTGCAGTGCTGTGATAAATACTGCCCTTCCTTCTGAGTGAAGTCTGATGTCTTAAACCCCTTGCAGTATTTGCTACTTGTCCTAGAAAAATATACAGCTTTGATGCAGCATTAGAGAACAATTAATGTTGACTTAGGACACAAAATTTTGGCATCTGTTTAATCTTTTATTTCATCTTTGATCTGAGAATATAATTCAGTATTTTGACTTCTATGTAGGGGATTTGTTGTAAGTGCACATTGCTTGCTCTGTTCTTTTAGTGCCCTGGGAATGAGTTTATAAGAAAAAGCAAATAAAAGCAAACTGTGTGTGCTTGAAGAACCTTCATCTGCCTGTACTGCTTCCATTAATCTGGGGTGCATGGGGACTGGTGGCCTGAATTCAGGCCAGAAATGAAACTGGTACGTATTGCTAGCAACACATCGGACATGAACAAAGAATAATACTGCTCAGACTGAAATCCACGGAGCTGTTTCCAGGGAAAAGCTGGGCCGTACCACGTATAGAGTGTGACTCATGAACATCTGTGGAAATTTCACACTTCCACAATTGCATTGTCAAAACAGCAAGTCTTACCTAGACCGTGTTCCCCCCACAAATGTCCTAATACTGTAAATATAACAAATTATTTAGAAAATGGAGAACTTTGTCCTGTTTAATTCAGCCCCCACAAAGACTTTGTCACAGAACAGCAATCCAAAGGTGTTTTCAGCAAGTAGCAGGTCAGCAGAAATGTGTTTTTACTGTTATTTCACCTTTCAGGTGCATTGCAGTGTTAAAATACTTTGCATACCTGTGGCCTAAGTATTACTTAAGACAAAGCAATTGGACTGATGGAGTTTCCTTTAAAAGTTTTGCTGTTGAAAGATAAATTATCAGCCACACTTTACATAAGAAAATCTCTAAAAACAGATTTAAGGGAGGATTTATTATATTGACCTCATTAAGAATTTTTGTCCAATACTATAAATATTAAAGAATAATATGAATAGTATAAAAAACATTAAAATCTTCATCCTCCAGAGTATATGCTTAATCGTGTGCTTAACTTGCCTATATCAGTAGCTTCACAGATTTGCACCTTCATCATTAACTATATATTTGTGTTGCTTAAACAAGAGCTAAATTCTGCATCTACCCTGGGATAGCCCAGAAAAAGAAACAGGGAATCAAAACCTAAAAGTAAATCTGTCTTATCACATGGGATTTTGCCATGAGAGATAGCTGATCATATTTTGTGCTGGCAAGATACGTGTTGAGTCCACAGAGAACAAGGTCTCCAATGAAGGGACTAATTTACAGCCAAGCCTGAGGAGCAAATGGGTTTAAAGAAAGAAGAAACTGGTATTAATTGCAGTGATAGGTTGTTACTAGAAATAGAAGCAGCATCCTAGAGAACATCATTCTGGCACCTGCTTCCCTTCCCAAGTGGCAGATCATCTCTCTTTCTGTAGATGCCTGTTAGCTACTGTCATCCACTGACTTGACCAAACTCCAGTCACACTAAGGCCAAGATGTGCAACATGATTTTGACCCTCTAAACTGACCAATGAGACATCCCTGCCCATGGCAGGGGAGTTAGAACTAGATGATCTTAAGGTTCTTTCCAACCCAAACCATTCTATGATTCTATGATAATATTTAACGATACAGTGTCTGTTGCTGCTGAGCACAGTGATAACTTGGGATGTGCTGTGTTACTGAAAATCATACTGGTAGTATATATTTTGATAGAAAATGTATGAGTTAAATTAGTTACACTGGAAGAGTGATGAGGTCTTCAAATTTATCACAGTGATGCTCTGTTGACTTTGGTGGTGCAAGCTCAAGCCCCAAATGCAAGGCTACAGATACCAACAGCAACAACAAAAAATCCTGGAACTAAAACCATTTTTGCATAGAGAAAATTCTGTGTTACCTCAGTGTCAGCTCTGCCTTGACCTCCTCTTGTCTTCTCTGAACTTCTGTATCTCTGCACTGTAACATCCTTCCTCCCCAAAGAAATATTTTGAAGTGCAAGGGAATTCTTCTGTATTTAAAAATGACAAAGCTCTTGGAGCTAAAACACATTTAGGATCATCAAAAATAAATAGTCAGAGCACATTCTGCCTACAAATATCAAGGAGACTGTCAGGCTACACAAGGCTGATATTTCTCCATTTCTAGAGTTGAGTATCACTGTGCTTGAGACAAGCACAGACTTGCAGGAATTGAGAAGGATTATGAGTATGGCTCTTAAAAATATAACTGAAGAGGAAACATGATGCTCCTTTTCTTCTTTCCATTTGAGAAACTAACCATATTCCTAAATTGATGGGAAATATTCCTTATTATTTAAAATCTCTTGTCTGCTGTGCCTCTGAAAGAACATTCCAGACTGATTTCCTAGATGCATACTTATTAGATACAAGAACTATAAAGACAATCTGTACTTATCTTACAATCTTTTCTTAGACCAGATGAAAGTAAAATAAATTAATAATTTAGGCAATAATGAGGAATAGAAGTGGTTTCCTTGCCCTGCTCATACATATATCTTCTATCTACGGAATTAGTATGTTTCTAAGAACGCCTGCTGATACCGTTTTATCATAAAGAACAGCTACGGAGCAGCTGTAATTACACCGCAGGCGTAAGGACAGCCAAGCTGGCTCTGCAGAAGGTGGGCTTTTTGACCAGAGCTTCAGTGAAAGATGCTGCATCAGTAGGACACAGCCATCCTTAGGCTGAAGCTGCTCCCAGACTGGAGCTAATATCCTTGTACAGAGCCATGCTGAGACTGCAATTTGAGTTAATGCTGGCTTGAGAAGGGAGAGCTTTAGATAGTGCTCTTAGTACAGGCAAAGCCTAAATTATAACTGGTAAATTCAGATTTCAGAGGTGAGATTGTGACTGGAGTAATCTCAAGTGTTTCCTCTTCCTGACTTCAAGGGAGAGGTGATTGCTAACAATGTTGGTGTATCAGAAATGCTTTGCTGTCCTTAGCTTGGATGCAATCACCAGTCTGGCTAATAGATGCATAATTGAAAATAATGGGCACTGAGATACAGCTATTTAACATAGCTAATAGGAAAGCAATTTCGAAATGGAAACCTCACAATAACACTCTTCAAGATACAAATGTCATTAAGTCTAAATCCAAGCTCTGTGTCTTTTTAGGTCTTGGAATGAATTAACTAATTTGAACCAGACATCTTATTAATGGCATGTTTCTAAAGTGAATACCTATTCGTGGTTGCAAATCACATATGAAATCATGGTTGGATATGGGCCAGGATGAGAGAAATGTCCATACCTCAGGCTCTTCCCTGCATCTGCAAGCTTAATGCTTGCTTTTCGGTTGCTCTAAAACATAAATGCATTAGCTGCATTATGTTAGTAAGTTTTTATGTGCATAGAATGTGGTTTGAAATGTCTTTGAAAGCCATACTTGAATTTCCTATATTTTATAATGATTGTGTTTTCAACCAGTTAAACAAATGCCCGAATAACTTGGTCATTTCCAGTTGTATCTAGGAGGTATGAACTGCCCTGATTATTTATGCTACCAAATTTCTCTAGCTTCTGCAAGGGTTTTTCAAACTAGCAGGGATAATACAAAATCATTCAGAAAGTCTCATTGATTGAGTGGCAATTTTCATTATTATAACAAAGATTTCTTAAAGTTAAATAAAATACATTAAAGCAATACTTTATACACGATAGTCTCGATGAATGCCAGGAATCAGTTTCTTTTCCTGCATGCTTTTCAAAAGCAGGTTGTCCTGGTTATCATAGAATCACAGAATAGTTAGGGTTGGAAAGGACCTTAAGATCATCCAGTTCCAACCCCCTGCCATGGGCAGGGACACCTCACACTAAACCATGGCACCCAAGGCTCTGTCCGACCTGGCCTTGAACACTGCCAGGGATGGAGCATTCACAACTTCCTTGGGAAACCCATTCCAGTGCCTCGCCATCCTCACAGTAAAGAACTTCCTCCTTATATCCAATCTAAACTTCCCCTGCTTAAGTTTTAACCCCCCAGTAGCTTTAAGAAACAGGAGACACACACCCCAACAAAATAATTTAGCTGAAGTTAAATTTGCAATATAACTCAGGATGTTTTCTTTTCTGTAGTGAAATGACAACTTTAACTGGGTTGTGCTGAGTAACTTGGAGTCAATCAGATGAGGCTGTACTGAAAAACTTACCCCAATTATCTTTGTGCATTCCAGTTTGATGTTTTGGTCTAATATGCTCCTCTTTTCATCCCTTTATGGATGCTGGAATTCATACGCATGTGGAAAAAATTAATATGCTTAATGTGTTAATAGTCAAATATTATGGCTATGAATAGAAGACATAATTTCATTTAAAAGCAAAATCAAAGGTCTTCTCTTGTGGAAAACAGCACAAATTCCATACATCAAAGCTACTGAAAACAATAGGCTTGATGATTCCAAGAATATCATTCCTGTGCAAAGCTGCGCAGACGGAAACATCTAAAGGCCAATGGTCTTTTATGGAGAATCCTGCTGCTCTGTTCCTGGTTTGGGATGGTCACTGGAAAAAGAGGGGCTAAGGAATGCTTTCCATTAATTTTCAGTCAAGTACTGGAGCAAAATACTTGGTTTTTTCTTACCAAGTTAAAAGAAAATAAGGCCTTTATGTGATTTGGTATGTTAGTTAAATCCCAGCTTCCAGACTGGTTCACTTCAAGGGAAAACAACTTAGGTGTTCTGCTACTAGTCTATATAAATAACAGTAAAAAATAAAATCCTGGGTACTATTGAACTGATGGTAAAGATCCTAATGATTTCAGCTAATGTATTGCAAGGCGTGACCACACTGAGAAAAGACAGCATATTGTTAACAACATATTGCACAATTTTCATCAAAGGTTTCTATACTGCATATCATAGATGGCTCTTGCTTAATCTTAAAGCTCAATCTTGCGTTCATTGAAACCACTGGTTCAATTGAGCATTTCATAATATTGGCCTGTTAATCTGATGCGTTCAGATTCATCCTTGAAATAATTCATCCTTGAAAAATAAAGAGCAGTCAAGCGTGTTTATCGGAGATCCATAGAACATTTTTGAGTCTATGATTAGGCTTCAGTTTCTCTAGAAACAGAGATAATACACACAAATACATGCAGGCAGATTTTCCAGCCTGTAAATCCTCATCTTGCAGTCTAAGAAACCCTCCCTGAAATCCACAGGCAGCCCAAGAATATTCCAGTTTTACAGTAAATTAGTAACATTTCAGCCTGAATAAAACCAAACCAGCTTCTCGTACATAGACTGCCAGGTGTATGTCACCGCAGGTCACTTCGGACAGGAAGCTGGCAGGTTCACAAATGGTGCATTTCCTACAGGTTTCATGAAAACAGGCCTCTGTGCCGGAGAGAGCAATGGAGCAGTGATGTGCTGGTTGTCCCCAGGGCAGCTCTGCATCCATTGCTTCTGTTCCAATAGCAGAGAATGGGGTGTGAAAAACAACGTGGAAGAGACCGATCTTCAGTGGATCCATTGCAGATGGATCTGCCTGTTCTCTTTGTTTCTACTTTTATTAACTCCTAGCGGTACCTACAGATTGCTCCTCAGCCTTGTTAGGTGCCATATAAACATCGCATTAAATGATATTTTATGAGCTGAATATATAAAAGCAACTCATTTTTCTTTTCGGCTCTGGCTTGGTGCAAGTACTGCTGAATAGCTTTTGAGTGCCTGGGAATGATGGCACTGTTCACAGAGCAAAATACACCAAAGTGCTAAAGTGTTTGGGGGATTGCACCATGAGATTGATTTCCAAACCTGTCTTGAGGTTATTGTTAAAGAAAGGCAGGCGGTTCCCAGCTATGTAATATATTCCCAGTAGAGATCTGTCAGAGCCTGAAACTTCTTCCATTTGGAGTATGATGAAAGATGAAACACTCTATAAGGAAATGCAATTAAAACAATCAGCCAATGAAACAAAAATCCAGCAAATTTGTCCTTCCTCTGGCTTCCCTTATACATCCTGTCTCTTCTCCCTTTTGGATAATTAGATTGAAAGCTCTTCAAAATGAGGAACTGTCTACATTTTGTCTCCTGTGTAAGGCTAAGATCATTGTTGGTACTTTAGAAGATACTTTCATATTTAGCATTTGTCTTTACTGGCTCTGATGGAGACAGTTGGCCCTGGATTTATGTGAGAATTCTCCTAAGGATGAACAAAGAAATACCAGGGTGAATTGACAACACGTAACATTTTTCCTGAGGGACTTTAGGTTGTTATGTGCTAAGGAGGAACATATGAAATACCATACATTTTTGCCAGTTTGTACATAGCAATGCAAAACTACATCTGACGGACACAGCCAGGATGAGATTCTCGGGTACATACCCTCATGACATTTTGGTGAGTGATTAAAGATATATATGTAAGTGGCACACAGGCACAAAGCACAGGATTGAGCTCTTTACAAGCAGTATTCCAGTACCTAAAGAGGCCTACAAGAAAACTAGAGAGGGATTTATTATAAGAACAAGTAGAGGTAGCAGAAGGGGAATGGCTTCAAACTGACAGAAGGTAGATTTTGATGGGATCTTAGCCAGAAGTTCTTCCCTGTGAGAGTGCTGAGGTGCTGGCAAAGGATGTCCATAGTGGTGTAGCCAGAGCGGTACAAATCCTAGTCTAACCTAATGTCCTGGGTTCAGCAGTGGCAGTCATTTTTTCTCCTTCTTAGTAGCTGGTGCAGTGCTGTGGTTTTGACTTTTGGCTGGGAACAGCGCTGATAACACCGATGGTTTTAGTTACTGCTCAAGTATTTAGTCTGACAAGACTTTCTAAGTCTCATGCTCTGCCAGGGAGGAGGGGAAGTTGGGAGGAAACAGAGACAGGACACCTGACCCAAACTAGCCAAAGAGGTGTTCCATACCACAGCACGTCATGCCCGGGATGTAACTGAGAGTTACCTAGAAGGGCTGGATCAGTGCTGGGTGGGGGCAAGTTATCGGTCGGTGGGTGGTAAGGCATTGTATTCTCTTCCCTTGTTATTTCCTTTATCATTATTATTATTGGTGGTAGCAGTAGTGATTTGTGTTATACCTTAGTTATTAAACTGTTCTTATCTCAACCCATGGGAGTTGCATTCTTTCGATTCTCCTCCCCATCCCTCCAGGAGCGGGGGGAAGAAAGGGGCGGGGGGTGGAAGTAGACTGCGTGGTTCTAATTTACAGCCTGAGCTTAAACCACGACACCTAACAACTACCTGATCTAAATAGTAAGCATGACACCACTTTCCACCTCTGCCCCACACAGACTTTCCTATTCCAGCTCATGCTGATTTCACGGTCTCTAAATCGTGCTCTGTTGTCCTATTGAGGTGCTCCCACAGTGTCTCTTTGTGGTTTTGTTCACCTATTGCAAAACCCTGAAATGGGTCTTGCCCACCTCATCATGCAGTTTTGAGGATAAATATCCCAAGCACTATGAGGGACTTACTTAAATACTGTGGTACTGGGGTCATTTTAGAGCAGGATATTTTTCTGATAATCATGAAGCAGACTTTTTCCAACTTCTTGTCTTCCAAAACCAGAGCTCCAGGCTGGCTCCAGCTGCTGGAGTAACATCTGCTTTACTTTCTTCAAAGCTTTGCACAATCTGGAGCTGAGGTGGCCCCTGTTTCATAATTGCCCTCTTTGTCCTGAGTCAAGCAAGAGCCTGGCTATCCCCAGTCCCAGACCTCTGGACCAGATGGTGTTGTGCAACATGTACTTGAAGTTTTCAGAACAGATTTTAATTGGAAACATAACTTCATACAGTAGCTTGGAATGCATACGGGGGAGAAGAATCAAAACAAGAGATGAAAAAGTAAATGCCAAAAGGGAAGAAAAATAAAAGGCCATTTTACTGGCATTTTATACTGAAAAGCACTAAGCAGGAAATACTGTGCATATCCATGAAAACTTGAAGCATGTAGCAAGCAGTAATAACTGAGACCCTCAAAAAGCCAGATCCTCAACTGGTGTAGATCAGTAGAATCATAGAATTATAGAATCACAGAATAGTTAGGGTTGGAAAGGACCTTAAGATCATCAAGTTCCAACCCCCCTGCCATGGGCAGGGACACCTCACACTAAACCATGTCACCGAAGATATGGGTATTCCTTCATTGATTTTATAAGAGCTGCCATTTCTCATTGACTTCAGTGATGCTGTGCTCATTTGTACCAGCTGAGGACCCCAGCCAGTTTGGCACAATTGAAACCCAGAAACTTTGCATACTTGTTGTGTTTCTTTTTTAACTAAGTTTTAATCAATCTTTCGTTTTCTAGATTGCCCTCCACTTGGACTAGAGACATTAAAAATTACTGACTTCCAGCTCCATGCCTCTACAGCAAAGCGATACGGCCTTGGAGCCCACAGAGGAAGGCTTAATATTCAGGTAACATCCATTTTTTTTCTCCTAAGTGGGAGAATGGCTTAAGGTTGTACTGTTGTATAAAGAGAACCAATGGATGCTTATTGGTTCTGACTACTTTGTCAGCTCATGTAATTCAAATGAAGGGGAAACGCTGGAATTATAGAAGTGCATAAGGTTGATGGATAACCTGCAGATTCGTGGGGCTTAGTTAGAAAAACTCCAACCTTAGTGTGCTGAGGGTGCAAATCTAAACAGACCTCTATGAGCAAGCAAAGGTGAAGGCAGCCCAGAGCTGCTCCCTTAGCAATCAGCCTAGAAGGAAGCTTACACAGCAAATTGCTTTTTTCGTTGTTTGTTAATGACAGTGGTTAATTAGAAGTGTGGTTTCAAGTGAAGCACTTGCCCCAAGGCAGTTTTTCAGAGGCAGTGATTATACTACCAAAAATTGCTTCAGTTCAGAAGTCACTAGCAAGCAATCTAGTTTAGCTCCTTTTATTTAATATGAAAGATGTGCTTAGCTGCTTTGCAGGACCAAATTCTATTTCCCCCATTTCTTGTTTCTGTTTTCCCCTCTCTTAGTGCTGTTTTCTGAATTACAATCTTTTCCAACATGAAAATGCTACTTTGCATAATAAAGCACAACATTTAAGACTCAAAGTCATAAACAGGATATTAACACCAAATCAACAGTGAAAAATCTCTAAAACTTACTTAATCTATTAGTCACCTGTTATTATTAGACTCTGCATTAGAATTTTTATTCTCCAGCTGAAAGGGTTTGCTAGTTAATGAACTAGGGGAGTTAGGCTGGGACTAGGAAGGATGAGCTGTAATCAGCAGAACAATTTCACATGGTGCCTATGGCCATGTAATAGGGGGCAGCTGCTGGAAGGTGGGATCACTGTTGGTTAAAATCCCATTATGCACGTGCTTCCCTTTGCTTCAGTGTCTTCTAGTGCATCTACTATGTGAGTTTGTCTGTGGGGAATGGGGAGCCTCTTATTTTCTTCATTGCTTGTTCTAATCAGTTAATGTTAGTCAGAAAGCTGTTTTGCTATGCAGTTGCATGAGTAACAGATCCAGCTGGAGGGCTTCATATGGAACTTCTTTTCAGATCTGTGCAAGGTAGTTTGTGTCTTTACTTCATAGTGTTTGCTAGGAATTAAACCCTCAGGAACACAAATCATGGTATGCAAATGACATTCAGGTTGGTTCTATAGGAATGTTTAATTATTTTATTATCGTTTTTGTTATATAGTGGCATGAGACCACGGGCAGTGATGTGAGTCTCTAAAGTCTCTGGTTGTGGTTCCTTATTTTTCACACTGGTGTTAAAGTTCAATTTACTTAAAGACGAGAATGACTCTACTGGTTTAGATCAGGAGTCCATCCAGTTGTGTGTCATGTCATCACCAGTAATGCTGCATTAAGATAAAGATGGGTAAGAGTTTTAACCATGGATGGTGTTTCTCCTAAAGATAGTCCAGAGCCTCCAGTGAAGCCAGGCGTGCAGCCTTTTGCAAACTGGGTTTTCACTCTTCTCCATTCAAAATTCATGGGTTTTTTTTTCCTGTGAACAAAGGCTTCACAATGTCACAGTTCTGCTTCATATGGGTTTTTGTGTTGCCATTTTCCTGAGCTGTATGAGTCCTGCATGGATTGATTCTCCTTATTATCCAAAAGCTGCTTTTACTCTTTCCTTGTATAGGGACTTTTCTGGTATAGTCCTGATCCCAGGACTGTGGGAGACTCATCTACAACTAACCCAACTACCTGACTTATAGTAAAGTGACTTCTCTGGCTTACTTTTTTTTGTTTAAATGTAGTCCTTTTTATTTGCTATGTCTTTACCTCTAATACAGATATGTAGTAATACTTGAATCCAAACCTTTTACCCTTAATGAAAGCTTACCTGAATGTTATCCATACAGTAATTCCCCCAAGCCGCTTGACCATTTAATGTTATAATGACTGGCAGTGTTAAAAGTATGGGCTTGCATTTATTCCTCTGTAGATACTATATCCTTTGGGATCAGGTTAAAATTAGTAGCACTTTAAAATTGTTCAAAATCACTTTGAATTTGCAAATTTCTTCCCTGTGACTTGGAGTTTAGGGCTTAATTTTACTTTGTGTGAAGAGTTCTGAATTCCAGTCTCAATATTTTTACATTTAAAATTTAAATATTTAGAATTCTAGTATTTAAAAAGATATATGCTTATACCTGAGAATAGGTGCTATGGAGGACTGATGTGTCAGGTGTGCAACCAGGTCCCTGGTGGTTTCTGTTTGTTGTTTAGAAGGGTGGGTTGCGGCATGCTGGGCAAAGGCAAAAGGCATTTAGGCAGCCGTGTTTTCATGCTGTTTAATGCTACACATGAAGTATTACATGTAATACTTCATTACATGTTACATGAAGTAAACACTCTGCTCAAGTCAGACTTGGAGAGGCTGATGTGCCTCTGAGGTTTCATCAGAGCACTATCCTATATGTGTGGTGATCAGCAACTTTATGGGCTGCTGCCCTGGTGGCCTGGTCTGGATATAACCACAGTGCCATCACTATAGTCATATTTCTGGAAGAAATCGTTATGTTTCTTCCTGAAATAAGACAAAATCTGTTCTCTGCCCAACCTTATCATCTGATGCAAAGTCAGCTGAGGAGCTTAGGGCTCACCCCAGGTAACTGGCACTACCTCAATTCACAGGGAATTTGTAGGATAATGAAGTTTTTCAAAGGCTTTTGAGGGTTTGTTTTTTCTGATTAGGTTATTTGAAGTGTAAAACATTAATCAGTCAGTTTACGCTTTATTCCAAAGAAGAACAAGCTTATCAGGGCTGGGTAAGACCTTCTGGGATCTGCATCTCTTGTGACCTCACACTGTGTGGGACCTGATTTTGCTTCTGGTCCTGTATGAGTGTGGTGATTAAGCTGGGGCCTCTGGTGGGCAGGAGCAATGAGATCCAGCCTGCAAGTGCAGTAGTGCCATGAGCAGTAATTTAATATCAGGAGGAAAAATCGTAGCATAGAATAATATTCATTGAGGCCCTCTGCCTTCAGGGATAAAAGTCATTAGTATTTGTCACTTGTCCAATAATTAGCAGTGGTTAAATCTGAAATAATTAGTTAAATGATATTTCTTCCCCTTCCTCATTTTCCTGATTGGAGAAATCCAACAGCACTGAAGATAGTGCAAGTAATACAATCGTGTGTATGCAGATAAGCAGAAGGTATTGCTTTTTGTCTTTTGTTTCATTTGTTCCTTTTGAAAAGCTCCATTCTCAAAACATAAGCAAAAGGCACAATTATTGAAGTTATACATCCAGCCTCCGTACTTTACCTCTCCTCTACCGGCAGTGCTTGCTATAAATACCTGTGATGAGTAATGCCTTTCTATTTCTTATTTTCCTCCCAAACTTCCTATGGTAAAATAACTTTTGTGATCATCCTGCTGGGAAAAAGGAGAAGAATTTAAGCAGAAGTGGTTTGATATTATGTGTGTTTCTGATGATGCTCTAGCTGACTTGTGGCAGCAGACTGAAATTTCTTTCTTCATTTGAATACATTTAGGCAGTAACATCTTGTTATAGAATAAGGCTTTTAGAACAGTGATAATGTGAGCAAGTGTTTGTTCTGTTTTGCACATATCTAACTCTGAAGAGGAACATGAATTAAAATCACAAGTGAGGGAATAATAACCTTTTGATTTCCCTTCATCTTAGCTTCTAGATACATAATAAGCAGTTGGTTTGTTTTATCTGAATTGCGATTTTCAAGTCACGTTTATAGAAAACTTATTTAGGAGTAACATAAAAGAAGTCCCTTATTCTATACCAAAAAGGTATTTTTTCATAAGATACTGCATGTTCAGGAATGTTTAAGCATTTATGAAATATAATCTGGGTTAATTTTGAGTTATTATTGAAAATTGAGTGATGGAAATAAGGGCTTGCTTAAGACTTAGTCCTTACTTTCATTTTTGATTAGCTACTTCACTCCTACTTATAAAGACAATTTAGATGTTTCAAATGTATAGCTTGGGTGTGTCACAACTTTAAATTCATAAAATTATTATTTTGTGTCATAAATGTAATTATCTCCTTTAATTCATTATATATGAATTATACAAATTATAATTTAATTCATATCTCCTTTAATTCAATATACAACTTTTAAATTCAAGTCACCATCTTACTGAGCCAAGGTATCTGGATCTATATCCTTTGATTGAATATTTGATGATGGTCGTTCTCATCTTTTGGGAATTAACATTTTTCCCAAAGAAATTTGGTTATCTACTAAATATTTGATTGCATTTATAAGGGGTTTTTTTTAGAAAGAGTATTTTGAAGTGGCTGAAGGGCAAATCCAAAACTTCAAGCACCTTAAGAAAAAATACGGACTTGAAGCTTGAAAAGAGAAGTTTTAACATATATTTATTTCTATTCTTTTCCCTCAGAAATATTTCTAACAAGAGCATCTCGTTGATTAAACTCCTCTTTTTCATGTAATGCTCTGTGTTAGTTATACACAAACATCTGCTTCCTTTTACTTAGTAAAAGTATTCTTTTTGTTTCAGAGAAGCTAATAGTAAGAAATAAGAAAGCAGGAACAAGGAGCAGCATCGTTTCTTTAATGCTCTTTTTGCCACTTTTTCAGGCCATATTATTTTAAGATGTGCATGACTATAAGCATGTTCTTTAAACTCCCCATATTTGATATGCAATTTGAACATATGCTTAAGTCCAATTGAAACCATGGAGATTTTAGTAAGCAAATTAGGATTGGAGGTTTTTTGCATATAAGCTTTTCTTTCCCTCCTCTGTTTCCCACCTCTCACAGTAATGTAGAGGAGAGGTTTGCACCCTGACGAGCATCACACCAATGGGAAATATCCTCAATCTGAATGAGGGCCAAGGAACCCAGCTGAAGCAATGAGAGTTACAGGTACTTGGTGCAGAGAAATTGGTGGAATTTCATCACTGGGAACGGGTTTAACATAACACTGGTTCAAGGTGCTCTGCAGATCTTAATGCTTCCTGGCAAGCACTGGTTTTAAACCCGAAGGCTACTTCAAATTTCATCTTATTTTAAAATGCATTGAAACTTTTTCTTGAGGAAGGTTGTTACTCAGGTCAGCGATCACATTTGTGTTCTCCCGTTTTCCCATTGTTCAGTTCTCCTTGAAAAATTTAACTTCCACTGTTAATAGAGGGTTTTCCTTTTATCTTCAACCCTTATGCAAACTTCATTTTAAAATATCGAGTTAATACATAGAAGTAGGTGGCTTAATGTAATTTTGGAATTTAGGAAAACAAGTTGGTTTTAAGCTGCTCTCACTCAGATTTGAGTACCTGAGAAAATGAGAAGTTTTGGGAATTGAATCTCTGTCTGGTTTGCAGCACTTCCTTCAGGTGCCACCAGGCTTGTAGTTGTTAATCTCTCTTCCCGCTGCATCTTCACTTTGAGTTACACCCATACAATGCCCATTTTGATGGAAATGCTCATTAAAAATGTCAGATCTCTGCCATTGTAACCCAGCTATGACTGTAACATCTACTAATGCTGCTCAGAAGGAAGCTGAGGGATAATACAGTAAGTTTAATTGACAGTTGTGCTCTTGGGTGCTTCTTTTACGTTTTACGTATACACACACACCAGCTGAAAGTTTACCACTGAATAGACAGTAGCTTTATACTGGAGCTTTAAGATACATCTCTAATATAACAAAGTTTTCAAGACCCTTCATTTATACCTGGGACATATTTAAGGATATGTTTTCTTAGAATTGCATGGATGGCAACAATAAATCCACATTCAACACAAATGGATTATCATAAAACTACATGTAGCCTCAGAGAACCATATGGAAAAGCTTCTGTGCTCTCTATGGCAGTAGCTGCTTGGTGCCAAAAATTTCCTGGGCTTTAGTAATAAGGTAAATATCTAAAGACTTCAGATGCTGTGTTTCCTTAAATATTTCAGCTGTATTTGGAATACAGTTTACTCAGAATACCTTGCAGCTATTTCTCTGAAAATATTGAGAGGGCTTTTTGTGCTGGTTTTGCCAGAATGAATTGGGATAAAGACTGGTGTAGAAGTTGAAGTACAGCCGAGTATTCCTGAATTTTTTAACCTTTGACACCCTTATGATGAAAATTAGTAATTCTGGGACTAAAAATCAGTGGGAAATAGTAATACTATTTCCATATGCCCTACTCTCTCCTTTGCCAAGGGAAATGACATTGCTCCAGCACTGACCATTATTTACATGGGTTGGAGCTGTCTTTTAGAACTTTTATAACTGTGAAGACCATGTGGATCATTTTTTCTGGATACAGGCTCCCTCAGGCCACAGACAGGTAGAGTGAACTGAAGCTCTATTTATGCTTTCTAACCCTAACTTGAGTTTATATGTAGTGGTTCTTAGTTTTCAAAAGGACTTTGCAGAATTTCCCTCCCTGCTTTGAGTAAGGGAATATTTTGGTGGGAATGACTGTCCCAGGGGTCTTAAAGTGGTGCCAGAGGAGTAAGTGGAATGAGTGATGACTTCACGTGTTCTTTTCTTTTTTCCCATGAAAGACCTTTGGTTTCTTGGTTCTGATTTATAAAGATAGTTTTCCCCTTCTTTTCAGGCAGGTGTTAACGAAAATGATTTTTATGATGGTGCTTGGTGTGCAGGAAGAAATGACCCATATCAGTGGATTGAAGTAGATGCTCGAAGGCTAACGAAATTCACTGGAGTCATCACACAAGGGAGAAACTCTCTCTGGTCGTAAGTACATGCTTACTTTTCTCCATGAGATTCTGAGCTTTCAGACCAAGGAATTCATGCTGTGTGGTGTGGTGTTTCTTCAAGGAAAAAAAAGAAAGAATGGAAATGCTGTGTGGCATCAAACAATTACACAGAAAAACAGTAAAAGACAAAGTGATTATATATGGCGTAAAATACATGTTTAAAGGAAGAAAACTTCTATAGGCATTATCTACACTTGGCAAAGGAATAAACATGTTTCCCTCAGATTGTGCCTTTGTATTCACCTTGTCAAATTTGCTTGAATTAAAGGTCCTAATTCTTTCCCAGTATTTAAATTGGTTAGTTGAGATACTAGGTTTGTTAGATATTGGTTTAGAATAGCCACTCATGTTTGATTGCCTAATGCTAGGCAACCACCAAATAACTGGTACAACATCAAGACAATGTGGTTTCTAAATAAGCTGTTACCAAATTTTATAGCTGAATTGCTTTTGTTCTAAAGAAGGACTTCTAATATAACCAAAACCCTGCAGTATGTGTGGATCAGGACTGCAGCGTTTGGTAGCAAGCATCTTGTGCTGTATTTATGAATGCAAGCAAGACTCCATGCAATTCAAGCCAGCTTCCCAGAAAGCTTTTAGGAAGGAACCCTTGCTATGAAAGCTGCCTTGCTGCATTGGTCTGAGGAGGAACTGCAGGCACACTTAGCTCAGGAACTCAGCTTTGTTGTGATAGTGTTGCCCACTTCCAACACTGAAAGTATTTGTGACTTTTCTGGTTACTGTTTGTTACAGAATGAGTACATGGCACTGGGAAATAAGTGTTGTGCACAAGCTTGGTTGCATTCACTCTTTTGGGACCAGCTTCTGAGTGTAGGTGAACAGATCACTCTGTAACACAGCCAGTGTGAATGAGGTGAGAATTGTCTATGAGGAACAGAGCAATCAGCTAGTATAAACAGGAACTGAAGGCAATGGTTTGTTTTGTTCCTGATCTTTACAGTATTTGTTCAATCTCTTAATTTCTTGTAGAGTCTCACTGCGTTATGTAAATACTCCCACTTGTGCTACTAGACCTTTTGACCAAGTATTCAGGAGATGCACAGCCTTAGATCCATTCTGGTCAGAAATCTCCCGTAAGAAAAGGAATGTGCCATAGAACAAAAGAAAAACGAGAAAAATACCAGTATTTTTAAGGAAAAAAAAAAAAAGTAGTCTTTATTTTTCTTCTATCATTTAATTTTCTGGAGCTTTTCATTTCTTTTAGCACCGCTGTGGGAGTAGGAGCCTTTTTGGCAATAAAATTTCTATATTTATTCCACATTGTTCTGTGTTAGGTAGATAATTACTGTAGAAAAGTCTTATTCTTTTCCATATTCATACTCTTGACACTGCTGTTCCTCAACACCAGTGCCGCATGGCTTCGTCTTGTCATATTGCTATTTTCAGTTCAGCTCTACTGCGAGTTTACAGCAGGACTTGATGCTCTATTTATAGTTGGCATTCACAGTCATCTTCAGTCTGTTTGGTTTTTAAATTACTAAGTCTTGCTTTTGCCCTCTTCCCCCACAAAGAGTTGGTGGGCAGAGCCCTAAAGGTCGGCAGAAAGAGCAGGGCTGGTGCTGAAAGAGAAGGTCCAGGCTCCTCCTGGGTTGTTACTCAGATGTGTGGAGAACCAGGCACGTTGCTGCCTCAGAGGAGCAAAGATAGTTTCAACCGTATCAGCTTTGCTATGGACCAGGCTAATGTCTCCTGGTAAATACATCTTTTAAGACTAATATTTGCCCCATAGAAGGGCCAGAGGTGTGGGGAAACGTAGTCCCAGGAGGGGGTGTCCTCTTTCCCTACCTCCAGCTTGCATACAATGAACTGTCGAGGAGGTGGCTTTTCTTGTCAGCATGTGATGGCCTCCATCCTACTTGCCGTCTCTTGATACAGCCTTGTCTGTGGAACTGGCTTTCCTGGAGTCCACCTCATTTTCTCCCTCCTGTCATCAAATTGAACAGATAAAACCAATGTGTTTGATGTTTGTGTGCTCTGCTTCTGCATATGTAGCTACTTGGATATTTCTAAAAACAAGTTGGTACTCCTCAAAGTGCTTTGGAAAGAGTTTACGCTGATGTATGCAATCCTTATCTGGGCCAAAATGGGTGTTCTAGTCTTTTCAGAGTCTGAGCACCTGGGAACATCATACCCACGAAGATGGTAGATGCTGCTTTCTGAATTCATGTTGTTGCATCTGAAAGATGATCTCAGTATAACTTTCTAACCCAATTCTTCAGTCAAGAAAGGAAAGAACCATGAAATCCTGGTGTGGAGGAGAGCTATGCAAAACAAAACTGAATCCAAACAACAGCAAAAACCCTGAGCTTGGAGCAGAATCTGTCTTAGGCTGGGGTTCAGAAGCACTGGTAGATGTTTTGGTGCTTGTGGGAAACTTAGGAGGCAATGACCTGACTGTAGTCGCAGGGTTCGCATGCAGTGAATTGGCTTTAGAAGCCAGCCCAGTATAAACACATTGGTAGGACTTTTATTGGTGTGGCAGGTTCTTTTGAGACTGTTTTGCTGTAATAGGCATTAGAAGCAAAGCAGGTACATTATCCTTCTCTTACACTTAGCTACTGACAGTGATAGTATCAAAAAGACCTGTACAGGATATGAAAGTTTGCACAAGAAGATGCCATTCTGTTACCTGAGGCACTTTCCCAACTTGATGAAATTGTGACAATAATATAGTGCTTTCATAACTAATATAATCATATGTTGGAGAATAAGCTGTTTCAGGTAAGAGTGCCAGAAAAACCACCCCTCTGATCTGTGTTGTATTAGAAGCAAAAGCCTGCCAAGGTAAGATTTTTATTTAAGCCTTGGAGACTTTCCCACTATTATATTAAAAATAAAAATCAAGACAGTAGGATGTATGCAAAGTTCACCAAAGCTATTGTGTGAGAGGGAGAAAGAACCAGAAAAGCAACCTTTTTTCCCTCCTCCTTTTATTGAACAAGAATCTTCAACAAAGTGGGAAAATGTACTTAACCACAAGTCCTCTCTGAGCTTCTGCCTTGATCAGTTTTGAGCCTCTCGGTCTCTTTAGCTTCCTCCTTTTGACTTAATGAGGACGTGTAAAATGAGCATAGGGAGGGCAGACAAGGAGACCCTGCTGAATCCTGCATCAAATAGCTGTGCCCCTCACTGCAGGGTTGCACCATTCGAGTTATTAACAGTCTGGCCTTTGATTCTGCTTGTATGTCTGAAGCTATAGCAGGAGCTAGTATACTGGTGGTGGAAGCAACCCTTTGCTCCTTTACAGCAGCACTGGCAACTGTAGTCTGGTTTTGCTGATGCCCTACTCTACTGAGAGACAATCTATTCACATCCAGCCTTGCTTGTTGGGGCTTTTTTGAGCTTTATAGGCAATGAGGTGTTGAAGATTACACTTAACACAATGCAAACAGCACACAAATGCGTGGGGTTGTCACTTTGTGCTGGCAGGAATTGCTTCACCTCAGATATTTCTCTCCTAATCTCGCAGGGAAAGTTGCTGTTTCTTATCTGTCTTCTACTGTGTGTTGTGGCTCTGCTTGACAGTCCAGGGCTCTTGGGCTTGAGGCATGAGAGCCTTGAGGAGGAAGAGGCTTAGGTACAGAAACAGCTATTTGGAAACGCAGATGACCTGACTAGAGAAAGAAAGAAGCCATCCTTGGTTAGTAATGAATACTCGAATTATTTAATCATTTCCTTTTAAAGGAAAAACACTTCTGAGTCAAACTGTGTGCTCAGGCTGCCTGGCTGTGAATTCCATAATAACCATGTGGAATCAAATCTTTCTGCTTTTCTTTTTTCCCTCCTGTAACAAGCAAAACCAGGCTTTGAATAAAACCTGCTGAAACTGAGCAGTTCTTTTTACCAGTCAAAGCAAGCACATAAGCTCAAGGGCTGTTGCTGTTCAGCTACCTCAGTCATTTGTGGGACACCTGAAATCATGGCAAAGCACTCTTTTACCATTGTAAATTGCAAACTGTGCTTATATTATTGAGAAGATCTGCAGGCTTTAAACTTCACATATAAAGTGGGGTCCAGCTGCTAAAACCAGGACTCTTTTTTGGTTTTTACACTGAAGATATCCAGATCTTGGGAGTGCCACAGGTGTTGGTTGGTATGAATAAAAGCTAACACCTTGAGAGTGGGCAGAACATCAGTTCCTTTGTATGAACTGAGAACATCTGGGGGTTGTTGTTTCTGGACAGTCACTACACTGTTTCACTCTGTGGTTGATAGCTGGACGTCAGTGGCATCTTTTTGCAGAGCTGCTTTGTTCACCTTCTTGAGCTAGAGACAGTTGTGTGAATGATGTGACCATTTAGAAAGGGATGTGACATCCACCTCTGAGAGGTGAATGGTGCCGTAGCTGGGCTACAGGAGGGTTTATGGCTGAATATTTTGGGGAGAGATGCAGTATGCAATTCTTTGTATTGCTGGCAGTACATCTTTCAGTTTTATGAACCAAATATCTTTAAACAACTGTTCCAAGGGTGTTGAGTGGGACACTGGAAGCGTCACCATGGAATCGTGCCATATATTTAAAGCAATGATGTGATAGTTTAAAATATGCACTCCCTTGACAGAGGGAAAAGATATTAATCACTCTTAGCAGTTTGGCAAGAATCTAAGACACATAGGAAACATGTTTCCCACAACCCAAACTATCTTTTGATAATTTAACACCACCTTTTGTATCAGGAGAAAACCCACGTCTAAATATATTGCAGTATTGGCTGTAATATAAAGCTGTAGACAGTTTCAATGCAGAAGATGTTTTGATTTTTAGAAGAGGATGCAATATGTCAGTGAGTAAAATGTGTTTGACTTGATGCATTTTCTTAAAATTAACCTTTCAACCATGTTAAATTATGCTCTATTGCTGCATGTCGTGAAATAACAAAATGACAACAACAAGCAGAAGCATGGATAAAATTGTGCAGAATGCTCAAGTTCCAAGGGGAAAATCTGAAATCTTTAGAGAAGTCAAAAGTAAACTTACTTCCATGTATATCTTTTCTTTAAGACTTTTCAGCCTCCTGGAAATACTGAAGATTTTCTTACTTTTGTGTAAGATCATAGAATCAGACTCCTAGAATGGGTAGGGTTGGAAAGGAACTTAAGCTCATCCAGTTCCAACCCCCTGCCATGTGCAGGGCCATCTTCCACTAGAGCAGGTTGCTCCAAACCTCGTCCAACCTGGCCTTGAACGCTGCCAGGGATAGGGTATTACCTTTAAGAAGGAGCCAAAAAAAAGGGGGGATGTGGTCATTTTCAAGTCTGATTTATGCAGAGATTGGTCCGCATGCAACAGTACTTTAAAGGTTAGTTGTTTGGAGGAGACAACAAATCAATCATGCTGCTGGCTGGAAGGAATAATTACCATGACTTGTGCATATTGCTTCTAAACTGGCACATTTTAAAACTTGTGGTTTTGTTCATTGCTGTTGAAGCCAAGTTTTATCTAGAAGCTGTGTAGTCACCATTACACGTTCCCTACTGTGTCACTTGTTTGATATCCTTGTGCTACACTGTAGGGATAGCACATAATGAATATCCAGCACATTTGGGTTTTTTTTGTCTGATTCTGCCTTTGTCAAAGGCAGTTTATTTGTAAATGAATAGCGGAATGAGTTTGCAAGCTTTTTTCTTACGGAACACCCTCATCCTTCTCTGTGTGCAGTGTAGCCCTTCATGATCTCCCAGAATCCCTTCGACAAACTGTCCTTAGGGAATTGTAGCTCTGGAGCAAGTTGGGTACCTTCCAGAGATATAGTTGAGGATAGATTTAGATCAGTGCAGTTTACTTCTAATTTTGGTGGTGCAGTACAGAAAGAAGTGCAGTTTTTTAGTCACAAAATGAATGTGTTGCCCCAGATTTTAATTTATTGCTGTACTCATTGGCAGTTCCTCAGGAGCTGAGATTTGTTTTTATGTGTGAGGATTGCAAGGTGGTAAACTTCCTTGCTTGCAAAAGGACGAAAATCCTTGCTTCCTTCCCAGTTTATCACTCGTTCATGGTATTAAGATCATGATCTCAGCAGTAAGATTGGCCTCATGAAGTGATAATCACATCAGCATCTTCAGTATTCCAATAACAGGAGTATAAAGAGCAGTGATAATCCTTTCAGTGTACCTGCATTAGCATTTGGGACAGTGTAGTGATTACTCATAGGTATTTGTGTTGTTTCTACATATACCTAAGAAAAAGAATTTTTCATTGCAGATATGAAGGGGCAAAATACAACAGCAGTGCAATACTGCTTTGGAAGCATAATAGAATTGAGTGCAGAATAAATCCTGTCCAGCTCACAAGGACAGCAGTGATACTTTGGTGTTGACTTTAAAGCAGTACCTCCCATCCCCATGCAGAGGCTGTGAAAACCCACCCTGATGAAACTTCAGCAAATTCCAGTGAAAATGTCTCTATGTTTTATCCAAATCACATAATAAAATAAGCAGCTGCTGTGTACAGACTTGAATTGTTATGGTGCATTAAATCAATGCAAACTGTTATTTGCCCTGACTGGATGACAGGACTGCAGAGGTTATTACAGCTTCCCTGAAGTCAGGCTCTCGTAGAGTGAATTGTTCCAAATCCACTGAAATCATATCAAGTATATTGATGTCAGTTATAAAACAACTTGAGTTTGGTATAGGAAAAGCTCCCCTGGTATATTAATGTCACTAGTTACATATTATACTAGTGTTTATAATTGGCTTTTTTTAAGTTATATTTTTCCATTAAAATAGTGGAGCCATCTCATGGGCTTTCAGTTGCTGAAGCTCTGAGAGCTAGTCTTTGGCAGCTTCAGCCTTCAGTGCTCTCCATTTATTTGCTTAATTTCAATCCTGGCGCCATGTTCATCTTCCACCTTAGTTCTTGTACTCTATGCAGGACTTTGATACAGCATTTCTCACTGCTGATGAACAGTCAATAAGGAGCTGGGCTGGTGGCCAGCTCAGATGATCCCATAGAATAGGGTTGGAAAGGACCTTAAGATCATCCAGTTCCAATCCCCCTGCCATGGGCAGGGACACCCCACACTAAACCATGCCACCCAAGGCTCTGTCCAGCCTAGCCTTGAACACCGCCAAGGATGGAGCATTCACAACCTCCCTGGGCAACCCATTCCAGTGCCTCACCACCCTCTCAGTAAAGAATTTCTTCCTTAGATCCAATCTAAACTTCCCCTGTTTCAGTTTGAACCCGTTACCCCTTGTCCTGTCACCACAGTCCCTAATGAAGAGTCCCTCCCCAGCATCCTTGTAGGCCCCCTTCAGATACTGGAAGCTGCTCTGAGGTCTCCATGCAGCCTTCTCTTCTCCAGGCTGAACAGCCCCAACTTTCTCAGCCTATCTTCATCCCACATAGGTGGGATTCCTACAGCACACTCTGAAATGTGTTTATATTTTCACAAGACTCGCAAAAATGTCAAAACTCATGTTCTCTTGCAGGTATGATTTTTCATGGTGCTCTTGCTCCAGTTATAACTCTTACACCAGAGACTTGGTGACTCATGGTGAAGCACTGGGAGGGAGCAGGTTTGAATCATTGAATGACAGAATAGTTAGGGTTGGAAAGGACCTTAAGATCATCCAGTTTCAACCCTGCTGCCATGTGCAGGGAAACTTCACACTAGACCATGTCTCCCAAGGCTCTATCCAACCTGGCCTTGAACGCTGCCAGGGATGTGAGCATTCACAACGTTCTTGGGCACCCTCTTCCAGTTCCTCACCACCCTCACAGTAAAGAACTTCTTCCTTATATCTAACCTGAACTTCCCCTGTTTCAGTTTGAACCCATTACCTCTTGTCCTATCACCGCAATCATAGAATCTTGGAGTATGAGGTTGGAAGGGACCTCAAGAATCATCTGGTCCAACCTTTCGAAGGGTGGTATGTGGAGAAAACCTGCTTTGTGAAATGAGGCTCACGGGATGCTCAGAAGAGGAAGGAAAGCTTTTTAACCTCCTTGGAAGGGCCTACAATAGGAAGTTTGAAATCAAATGAGACAAAGCCTTTAGGAAAAGGTACATCAAATGAATTCAAGCATCTACTTGCACTTATTAATCTTGATCTGTATATTTTGCATGTGTATTATGACTTCTTGCAATGAGAATGATTGTGTATGGAGTTACCTGGGGGACATCAGGCAGCTGCTCCTTTCCCCTCCATCTGTGCCTTTCATCACTTCTGCATGCACCAAGCAATACTTGGCCACACCTTTGTGTGCTCTTGGTAGATGTGAGCTCCTTCAGCATTACTTTAAATGTGCTCACAGCTGTGCACACAAATGGCAGTATTTGCTGTTTACTGTCAGAGCTTTTCGTTTTCCATTACTTTAATATTCACAGGAAGGAGACAAAAGGACATGGTGAGGCAGTGCCTGTATAGCTGAGATTTTTCTCCTCAAACACATGACTGATTTACAAAGGTGTAATAGGCATAAAAAAGAATGGCAAATTAAGAACTTCACAAAAGGGAATTTATCAGAAAAGGAATCGCAGCTTCATTGTGTTTAGCAGATACAGGAGATGCGAAAGGGGAACATCTGGCGTAGGAATAATTTCAAACACATGCAGGTCTCTTTGCAAAGAGTGGCTTTAAATGGTAGGTGCTAAGCCCATAAAATCTTTGGGGCAGAGGATGTCTTTGACCCCCCAAAGACACCTTCAGATGTTACTATCTGACTGTACAAGAGCAAAAGGAAATACCCACAGCTAGCACTGGATTTTCTAGAAAGATCAGAAAGTCAGGGACCAAAATCTTGTCAAAACCTGGCTGTAAGTGACAACCATCAGGTGGGAAACACACTTGCAACCCCAAGTCCTGCTCGCTGAGAAGAGTGCTATAAAAATCATTGCTGAATTCATTCTGTGCAAGTAAAATTCTGGCCCTGAGCTTTTCTTTCCGTGTCTTCATTTAA
The DNA here is from genome assembly GCF_963264785.1 of Psittacula echo. Lineage (NCBI taxonomy): Eukaryota > Metazoa > Chordata > Aves > Psittaciformes > Psittacidae > Psittacula > Psittacula echo. The sequence goes on from NC_137743.1 coordinate 4,556,239, forward strand.
GCCAGATAGAAGCAATTTTAAAACTTAAACTTTCAAAATTTCAACTATTTGAAAGAATTTCCCTTGCTTGCTAGTCAAGCTCCAGCTCTTAAATCGTACTGATTGGATTAGTTTATGAAGCTTGCTGGGCTGCCTGTGGTGAGCCTGAGCATTTTTTGATTTGGCTTCTTTTTGAAACTGTTTGGCAGTGGGTGATTTAAAATTTTATCAGCATAAATATCATTATAGAATATTAATGTTAATGGCTTTGCGTTTAGTTGCATGAGACTACAAATTACTTCTCAAGCAGGAAGCCATTTAATTGCCAGCATGCTGATTCTGTTGCATGAGTACAGTTTAATCTAAGGTTTGCCTAGCATGTTGTTTTTTGTATAGGTATTGCGCTATTTCAAGTGTTCTGGCTTGTTGATTTATATATTATTGGTGAATGCACATCTATGTCTTTGTCTGGTTCTGTTTTCTATTAATTTTAGGGTTTTGTAACGCAGAGAGGTGAGACTGTCATAACAGCAGAATAAGATGGTCAGTTGGAGCCAAGTCCATTGCAGATGATGCTAATGTGAACTCTGCCAATGTTTGCTAGTCGCATCCTCAACATCTCTCCCACTGTTGCCTTTGGCTTCTGCTGACCAGCACCTGACAGTCTCCTTATTTATCTCAAATCGTGTGGGGTTTTAGTGATGCGGAAAAGCATCCTTAGAGACTAGGATAAGAGTATCAGATTTACTTCACTTGTTGCTTATTCAGCTTTCCATAATTGAGGAGCTTGGCCTTAAGGCATTACATGCAGCAAGCACAGTTCAAACAATGTAAAACCAAAAGCAAATAGTCATAAGTCTCAGCTGATGTATTTACCTGCTGGAAGCTGGGCAGCCAAAAGCCTGGAGTCCCTCCACTGCTTCTCATTTAGCACTCGCTGACTGCAGTGCTGGGTTGAGATTCTTCTAGGTGTTTAATACACATAAAGAAAAATAAGCAAGTTATACTGGGAAAGGCAAGGCAGAAGGATGTTCTGTTGTTCTGGTGCCATCATGATGTCTTTCCCTACACACTGTAGCCTGATGCTACTGTGGTTGGATAAGGAAAAGCTGATTCTCTAGGCAGGAAGCTGCTAAGGCTGTGGGAGATCTGTTTTTAATTCTCTGCTTTGATTCAGGTTTCCTCTGTGTCCCTGGACAAGTCACTTAATCCCTCAGTTTGTCGGGTTTTTTAGATGGGAGTGGACAGGCTGGATATTTCCATGCATCTCAGGAAACTGAATTTAAAATCAAAGCTGTTCAAATAAGCCTTGTCTAAAGCTAATGCATTACAGATAAACCCCAACTAATTAATAATAGTTAAAAAATCCACCACAGTGATTTTGAATTCTATTTTGATTTTTGCATCTGCTTTCTGTGGAATGGCCTGATTGGTGTTAGCAATAGATACTGAGATTTTCCTGATGCGTTTCTGCTGAGGAGATAAGGCTGGCATAAATTTTAAAAAGGATTATTAATGGGAAGCACCTGAACCCAGATGGTTCCTGCCAAATCTGTATCTCATGATCCTTTTCTGACATTGGTGAAATAAATGAGGCAGTCATGTAAGTAGCATTTTGCTAGAGCATGATGAACTAAAGGTAACCTGAAACACTTCAGAAGGTAGTGATGCAATAACTTCTGTATTGCCTAGCTTCCTGCCAAGAAAGAGCTTAATAACTAACACACTCTTCTCTGAATGCTGGCATAGGACTTCCCCGAATGATGTCTCCTTGGCTCTATGAAACCAATAAATCTATGTATTTTGTCTGAGGCGTACAATAGTAGGTCCAAGAAGATTTCATAGGGTGAAGTTAGAAGAGCTTCTCAATAGCAATTGCAGGGACATCCAAAGTACTGGAAAGCATTATAGCTTTCTTTCAGCTTTCCTTAGATATCTTCATTATTCAGTGCTGATGGGTCCCAAAAAGATTCCATGTGATGTGCTGCAGAAATTAATGTCTGCAAATCGCAAACCCAATGAGATGGATCTCCCTGTTGTCAGATGACAATACGGATGGCATTCTCCAATACTACTGCTAGCAAACGACTTTGCCTTAGCTATCATATTTCTGTGATGGATTTCCCTGAAAACCTTTAGATTTCTGTGTCTACATGAATAAACAGAGCACTGTGTAGATATTAAGCTCTTCAATTCCAGGAAGAGCTGTACTTAATGTAAACAAACTGGTTGTTGATTTGAGCATGTGCAACACATCCATCTGCTTCCTAGAAGCTTCAGACCTCCTGTGCTGCACATGTGTAGAAAAGCTGCAGCTTTTGAGAAGGTTTAGTACATTGAATGCTATTCTGCTGGTCTGTACCTGTAGAAATATCTGGGACTTAAAAATACTCTGCTGCCTGGTCAGAAGCTTCTTCCAGTTTTCCAGATACTTTGAACACATGAATGCATGCGGAATTCCCCTTCCCCACCATGGGGAACATGACTTTAAAGCAGAAGATGCCCTTTCTGAGGTAAATCTGAATTTACAGTAGCTTTCTTAATATTGGCAAAACCCGTTTTTCTTATGATGTTGGAAAAAAGGGGGAAGAATTTAGGTCCCTAGAGACAGTTTTGCATTTGGTGCCCGTGGGAGAAGGATCTGGTCACCAATGAGGGTTTTATTCTGCATCTCAATAAACACAAAGTGGATGTTTAATCCTTATAGGCAAGCACAGTTAACAGGATGTGGTGTGTGATCTAATACATTACACTGATTTATCTTGTTCCATGGCCCTCTGTAGTCCTCCTATACTGCAAATGTAAAAGAATGGATGTAATCCAATTTGTATCTTAATTGGCAGACATCCTCTGAAAAGCACGTTGCCACTCAAGATGTTAAACGTGTACAACTGGCAAGCATGCGTTCTCTTTTGGGAGAAGTTTGCACCTTTGTAACTGTGGGGAATGAGAAAATTAAAATGCTGGAAATAAAAGCCCTATCTTGAAAATAGCAGTGCAACAGCAACAATTTCTCATGCCACCGAAATGAGCTGGTTCTGTTAAAAACTTTGATTCCCATTTTTCTTTAATCAAAAGCCATGATTTTCTTACAAAATTCTCAATTATGAAGAATGTCCACTGTTGTCTTGGTTTTGTGACTGTGGTATTCTCTTTGGGTTCATTTTCTAAGTGTAACAAATGTGTTACTTGCTCTTCTGATCTTATTTGTGCAACTGAAGTGATAAAGGTTCTGGAATACTTCAGAAGCAACGATGCTGTTTGATTAGTGACATTGCCATTTAGCCTGATTTTGAAAAATGGCCAAGAATATTAATAGTAATAAAAATAATAATAAAAAAACCCCAAAAAAACCAACCACCAAAAGAAGTAAACAAAAAAACCCTTAATCATTTAATATGCATTGTATAGGTACACTACCACCACCATCCAAACCCATGAGTTTTGCTCTTGAATTTGGGTTTATTTCAATTTTTGGGTGTTTTTTTTTTGTTGGTTGGTTTGTTTCCAATCAGAAAAAGCTATTTTTCCTCTTCCTGGAGTTTTGATGTTGGCCTCCAAAATTCCTAATTTTCATGGCTGCTAGAAGTACATCTGCCTTCCTTTAACTTACACAAAGAAGTTGAAGGATAAAAGTTGAATTCTTCACAAGAATTAGTAGAAACCTATGTAACACACTGATGTCACTGTCTATTTTGTTGTACATCATTTTACAGACTTAAGATGCCAGCATATAACAGATCCCTTGTAAATCCCTTACCCCAGGAGATCCTTCACTGACAGGCAGACAATTAATATTTTCAGAGTGCTGCTAACTTGTTACAGTTGTTTAATGAACATTGAAGTAGTGTGTCCATCACAAGTCATAGGTATATTCATCTGTTCATATGATAATAAGTTCAGTCTGCTTGGCAATAGGCAAGATTTTTCCATTCAAACTAACATGAATGGCAAAATCTATTCCTTAAAGAAGGCTGGTGGAAGATTTGCAAAGGGCTGGTTTAGTGTGTGAAACAGAGCTGGGTTTGTTCAGTCATTTTTTGAAGATCCCATGATATATCCTCTTTGACTTTGGGGAGTATTTGTATACCTACATACAGAAATGCTTTTCTAAATCCTACTAAACACTTACCTAATCTTTGGATTTAGGTGCCATTGTAAGTCTGGACATCAGTTTGAATCTTTTATGTAAGTGGCACCCCTTTAGATTTCATTCTGCTATTTCATTTTCTGAGTAAAATTATAGATATTGTGCTGCTATGCATTTACTTTGGCATCATCTTAAGGTCACTATTTTGTACAAGATGAAGCTGAGTGAACTTGTGCTGGTCTTGTGGCTAATGATTTTGCTCTTGTTCTGCCCCTGTCCTTTTCTTGGTCTTCACCAGAAGCTTGAATCTCTTAGTGAACTCATAAAGGCTAATTTGTCCCTTTAAATATAAGCACAGTGGTGTCTATGTTGTATGTTCATAGGTAGTTTACAAGTATTTGTTGCTTTTATAAGATCAAAAAGCAAAGAAAGTTGTGTTTGTATGGGTGCGCTACAAGGGGAAGTTGTTGTTAAGTGTGTCTGTCCTTCCAGGTACTCCTTAATCTCTGATTCGTGTGCTCTGATGCTTCTCCCATAACTGCCTAAATTGCCCCTATTCTTCTTTCTAGTCCTAAGAGCTTTCCTTATCCTGGTTTCACTGCCACCAGTCTGACTTTGTAGCATAGCTGGGAGCCTGAGTTCAAGAGCGACTGCTGTATAGGACTGCTGGTTACACACAATCAATTTATATATAAGAATATAGAATTTAATCATCCTGGACTGACTTTATGGTACAAACACACCTCCAAGCCACAGTTCTCCTCCAAGTCACTGCCTGTTGAAACCAGGAAGGTGTTAGGGAAAAAAAGAATGTATTACTGTTGCCTTTTCAGGCCAACAAATATGAGAGGAGAATCAGGGCATTACCTTCTCCATAGCTGTATACACCTTACCGCAGGGAACGTCCAGACAGTATAAAAGCTACACAGCTTTAAATCTATTCAGAATATAAGAAGCAGCATTCTTCTACTCTTCTTTAGGTGAAAAAAAGGCAAGGCACAATTTAGGTACAAATGAAGATTTTTCTTTTTTAAGTTAAAGGTTATTTTGCTGTAAATTGGTTAACAGGCCACTAGAAAGATCAGCCTGCTGAAGATGGATGTAAGTATTGCAGCAGTGCATTAGTGTTGTGATCAATTGGCCTCTGCTGTGCAAACACAGAATTGTCTCTCTGTTCCTACCTATTGCTAATAAATACAGGAATGACTGCAGGCTCCAGTCATTCTTGTATTGGAAGAAATGGAAAATTTTCTGGTTGAAATTCACAAGCTTTTCTTCCTAGAGGATTTATTACGTTTTTCCATCCTCTCTGATAACAGCAGCAGAGGTAATAAATGTTCTGTAGCTGAAAAGGTAAGATTTCTGAACACTGGGTGCATCTGTTCTTGATGAGCCATTTATCCCAAATTCTGCATATAAAAAGAAAGGAGAGCAGTAATCCCTCACCTCCTGGAACCCCAGAATATTATCTTGCTGTTTATTTGCTTCTATGTGCTAGGCTGCTTTAATGAGCTGTTGAATCTAGATTTGCATGTCACTTTTTCAGCCAAGTGTTGACACGACTTTGCCACACGGGATTTCCATTGCCAGCAGTCTTACAAGGTTTATTACTCTAAACACAACTTGCAGTCATTCTAAGTTATGAAAAAAATAACTTAGTTACTCTTTGTCTTTTTCAAGGAGTAACTGGGTGACCTCTTACAGAGTATTGGTGAGCAATGACAGTCATGCATGGACTGCTGTCAGAAATGAATCTGGAGATGTGGTGAGTATCACAAAACAGAAGTTTTATGAAGAGCAGAGGTGGGAAAGTGGGGCTGTCCACATGGGGCTTTGATTTGCTGGATTGGTCAGTTAAAGACTACAGAGCAATTTCTCTCAGTAGTCCCCCTAATTTTAAGAGCAAATCACATAATAGGGAGAGTGATCCTGAACACCCTATATATCAAACCTGCATGTGTCTGCCTATGGATGCGAATGCCACCCTGGCAGTGGTCTGGCCTATAATATGATATGTTTCTTGTTGTGTGGCCCATGCAGGGATTAGCATCAGCCTGATGATCCCTGAGGACATCACATGCCCATGAGGTGCCTATTGCCAGAGAGAGTGTAGAATCCCCTCTCTGAGGGGCATGGGGGGGATTGTGCTCTTTGGAGAGCAGTTCTGGCCTGATCCTCTATCAACGTGGGGCTGTATCAGGTGACTTTATTTGTTTCTATTATCCCAAGTGCTAAAAGACTTTTTGAAGAGCTGATCTTCCACTTTTGTATGTTTGGCCTGCATAGATATTTGAAGGAAACAGTGAAAAAGAGATCCCAGTTCTCAATATGTTGCCGGAGCCACTTGTTGCACGTTATATCCGTATAAACCCACGGTCCTGGTTCCAAGAAGGTAGCATCTGTATGAGACTGGAAATCTTAGGGTGTCCTTTGCCAGGTAAGAGTCTTTCTCAACTGATGTTGATGTGGTTGTTTATAGCAAGACCCAGAAATTTTACTTCCTTTGGATATCTTTGCTTTTGGTACAATACCTGTAAGTACAATTATGCAGAAAGAAACAAAAATATCTGTCTAGATACATGAACAGTATCAAGATAAATCTTCAAATGCAATCATATAGTATCTACAAGTGGTTTTATTAATAAAACAATATCGCGTGGATGGCAGGGGGGTTGGAACTGGATGATCTTAAGGTCCTTACCAACCGTAACTATTCTATGATTCTATGATCTAACAAGATTTTCTGTGTTGTTTGGGCCGAAGTGCAGGACAATTAATCTCGCTGAGTGTGTGTGTACTGTGGAGGCAATAGGATTATGTATCAGGACAGGCACTTGCAGATGTGTTGAGTTTCTCAGGCAAGAAGAAAACATTATATTATGTGGTGTGATGATTATTTATTATTATTATTTCATACAAGCCATAGGACTTACCTAAATTAATTTGAAGGCAAATAATGGAACTGAACTAGTGCTTATCTTGTTAGAGGGGAAGGAGGGGGATTGGGGATGTAAAGAATCTCTAGCAAATTTCAAGTGCTATCAAATCCAGCATGATCCCTGGTAACTCTCAGGTGAAGGTAAATGGTCTGATCCCTGGTGAAGACTGGAAAAAGCTTTCAAATCTTTTCTCAATTGTCCGCTATTCACTCCACATCTCTCGTTTTCTTTGTTTTATTTTGCTCTTTGGTCTTAAATTCCTGCACCTTGGGGATAGTTCTTTGTTTGGGTTCTTTTTTGCCGAGGACTATGAGTAGTATTTTCAGAAATACTAGAGCTAGAAAGAACTGCCTTTCCAAAGCCTATCATTACTGTTTTATCTGTTCCTGCTGCTGGTTAGAGATTTGCTGCCTCCAATTCCACTGTCCATGTAGGGTCTTCACATGCCAAGAAGAGGTAGCCTGATTTTTGTCCTTTAGATGTTTAGATAAGCAAGAAACAAAACCAGTCTGGGGCACAGAAGGGATAATTCTTTATCAAAGAGAAGTATGGGACAAGTATTCTTAGTCTGTAGGTGTATTACTATGAAGCAGTAAAATTTAGCAGCACTCAGACAACTGCTTTTCTGTAGGTAACAAATGCATCCTGGAGTTGAATGGCAGTGACCAGGGCGTCCTATGTGTGTGAATATTCATGTTTTCAATAGGATTCTGATTTCTTCCAACCATGGATTTAGAAAACTTCAACTCTGTGTGTTTCTTGTCCTCTATAGTAGCTTTTACCCTGAAGGGGCAATTCCAGAGCCAGTATTTCCCCTCCTCTCCTGAAAGGACCAGCGGGCTGTCAGAGAGTAGTGATCTATCTCAAATTCCTGTGCTGGTTTGCAGAGGATCCACCCTATGACACAGGGCATGAGGCTCAAGGAAGAGCTTAGGTACTTAAAAAGGAAAGAGAAAAAAATGTTGATGTTTGAAAAGTTGATTTTTATTAAGTGCAGCAGTTATTTACACTTGATTCTTATTTGGGCATACACCCATACAAGGCCAAAATCTGCTTTGCAGTGTTAGCATTTGTCACTCTTCAGCTTCACAGGGCTGTATCAGTGGGTGAAACTGCTACCAAGGTAAGAACATAGCTGCACTTCCAGCACCACTGCAATGAGTGCTATTCCAGCTTGTTTCAGGTCTTGGATTAACATAGAAACATAATCAGTACTTCTTCCTGGTATTCATTTATTGAGTTAATTCCCTGCAGTCGCTGACTCCATTTATCCCTGAAAGAAAATACCAGAATCATTCAGTGAGAAATGTATTGGGAATGGGGTGTGTTTATTCAAAATGTAATTGGACTGAAAGAACTAATAGGTTTTGTTAAGCTGCTTAACCCATCCTTTTAGCTCAGAAAGGACTGACGTTTCTTTCTTCTAGCTTATTTTATCCATTGCACACAAGGCTCCTAAAGCAAACTTGTTCCTCAGGTTGCAGAAGCCTGTTATCTTCCATGCATATTTTCTTCCTGTAGGACATATGTTTTGGAATTCCCTGTAACTGGATTCCTAACCCTTTATTAGTGTCTTACTTGTTCCAAGTTAGATAACTGACTGGTGTGATAGTGCTGCTCTGATACGCTGTATTGCAGTGTGACTAGAAAAGAAGGCTTCTTTTCTGGCAGAGGTTTCCACTATAAAACTGAGCAAGCCTCCTAAGTTCATCAAAATCAGGAGGTGGAGCTCTGTCAATTCAAACACCTCTGTCCTTTCCAAAGCCCAAAGACCTACGAAAGAAGTTACATGATGCTCCGTTTCCTTGAATACCTGCTGTGGGTTTGATTATATTTGCACTCTGAGTGTGAACATACAAGAAATCAAGTTGTCAAGAGCAGCAGTTTAGATGTGGTTTAGAGCTCCCACACACAGTGTCCTGAGGCAACGACCGTGACAGGCAGATATGGGGCATAGGGAAATACCCTAAGAAAAGAGAGGGTGGAAGGAAAGGAAGTAATTTTTCACAACTGTGACTTTCTTGTGTTTTAAACTTATAATGTTAGGGTTTATATCTTTATTAATCCCTGAGTAAATGCAGCAATTTGCATTCAGGCTGTGCTCTAGATCAGCTTTCCATCACGTAGGCTCACAAGGGAGGGTAAGAAAGGAATACCAGATAAAGGATAAACCTCAATAAGATATTAATATTCTAGGAAAGCTTGTTCACTTTGACAGAATGTGATGGAAATTGTTAGAACCCATTCCTGTGGTTTGTGAACATACCTGCTGCCTATACAAGGTGTACAAAGAGTTGGAAAAATCATGAGAAAATACTATTTAGATAACTGGAGCAGAGAAGTTACTGATTAGATTATCTATATTATATAAGATGGTTGTAATTTTAATCAGTGAAATACTTATACATTACTAATACATTTTCAGTCCATTGTAGGCTAGTCTTGACAAATAACCTTTTTCTAGCCTATTACAGGAGCTCTACAAAAAAAGCTGTGTTATCCAACTGTGTCAGCACCGCCTTTCAGGTGAAAGAAGTGATTTGCTGTTTCACCAAGGGAAAAACATTTAGCTGATGCCAGAAAAGAGAAAAAGGAAAGATGCTATAAAATCCTTCCTATAGCAGAGGATCAGAGGTGCCATTCCTCACTGGGGAAAAAGAAGACAAAAGCACCAGCATTTAATTCCCTCTCCAGTTTCCCAAAATGTTGGTATTTACATAGACGTAGACTGATACGCACAATCTTTTGCAGTTGCCCCAGAGGGATGGATGTACTTTTTGTGCCTCTTCTTTCTTGAACCTAAGGAAATTCAAGAAGAAACTGCTTATGATCAAAAGTACCCAGAGATAAGAGAGAGAAAATTAGCTGAGCTCTTCATGCATTTATTTATACTGTAGAGTATTCAAGGCAATGGGCAATTATTTTAATGGAATAAAATTTTTATTAGATTTAATTTTTAATAATTCTTATACAGAAAGCTATCATTGGTGTCATGATTACGCCATCACTTCCAACCCATGAAATAGAGTGTGGTGTTTTGCGGCGGATGCACCATTTGGTTATATTTTCCTTGCTTGTCTGTTATTGCCAGGCTACCTGGTGGTCTAGTGCTCACCTTGTATAAAACAGTGACTTTCTGCAAGTATCTTTCATTGTAAGTGATATTGCATAAATTCAGCTAACTGCTTGTGAGAGTAAATTGTGCTTAGAGTGACAGTCTGCACTTATGTTCTGCTTTGTCATTGCAAAGCTAAAACTTAATCTTGGGCAATGTAATATTTTGAGGGGAGTTTGCTGGGTAAAAATGAAACCATATTCAACAATTCTCCTGGGAAAGTCAAATGTATTCTGGTTCTCCATACTTATCAAGACAGATGTGTAGCATCCCCCACCAATGCAGTGGTTCTCACTAAAAGGTTTTCTTTCATATTTTATTTGTAAAATGAAGTGTGTACTATTTTGAGGAATCAAAATGGTTTGGGCTGGAAGGGACTTTTACATATCACCTAATTCCAAAATAAGTTATAGTTATTATAAGAAACAGACTGTGGGAAATCATTAGAAAAATCAGATGTTGGCAGAAAATAAGAAGCATACTGCAGGCTAAGAGTTTGCGTTTCCTCTTAGCCATTATCATCATTCCTCATGCTTAACTGGAATTATTTGTTTGGTATTTGACTATACATGAACATATATAGAAAAGATTCCATGTATGGTTGAAGAATATCATTTCACTGCTGATTTAGTGTGTGATGTTAATGCTCATGACTGCCATGAAATAGATCATGTGCAAAAAACTGAATCATCCGAGTTGTCTGACAGCACATTTTTTTCAGGATTTTTCCAAGTGTGCTGCCTGTGGCATGTTCAGTTTTGTGAAGACAAGTCAAATTTACTTGTATTAGATGGAAATGAAAACGTCAGTATACGCAAAATGGCACGGTGAGATTTTTAGGGCAGTCTGAAGGATTTAGACTAGAATATTAACTTATCTAAACCACTTGGATTGACTTTAGTATCTTGTCCACTTGGAGCACCATATGAATGCCACTTGTGAGCTTGCAAGCTCCGTTGGTATGACACCATACAACTTACTGTAGGACTTCTGTAAGAAAGAAGCACATGAACAAATAATGTGGGGATGGAGGTTTTACTTAGTAAATAAGATAATATTGACAATACTTTGTGAGTGTTGATTTCACCTTCAAGTAATTGCAAAGCTCATGTCATAACTTTCTTGTGCCAGTTTAAAGCATACTGAAGACTAAAGGAGGTACAAAATGGCCAATAACCAGTGTTGTTTTTTGAGTAATAACTGGAAACCCACTGGAAGCATCAGGGCTCCACCTCTTGAGGTGCTGTGTAGAGCTGTAATATAACAGAAAATCAGTTCTATATGTCAAACTCATGAGCAGTCGGTCCTCTGGTACTTTCATGGGCAGTCCCTAGAGCTCTCATGCTAGAGAGTGGTTGAGCACTTTAGAGCTTCCTAGGCACATCTCCATACTTACAAAGAATAGAAATATGAAGGTACCTTTACCTGCAAACTTAATTATCTCTAGTGTCTAGTAAAGACAAATTAGTGATTGAAAAAACTAATATTCCCCTGTATAAATGGGAGTGCCACAGTTTTGCAGGATCCCTTCTCCTGAGAAGTAAGAGAGACTGAGTTAGTCCTGTGAATACATGAATGCATTTCACTTCTAATTCTTCCATGGTCTGAGTTTCTTAATCTCTTATTCTCTGTCTTATTAAAGAAAATAATTTTTGCCAAAGTGGACCTAACCATCTGTGTAAAAGACTCCACATTTTAGCTTTTAATTTTTCTGCTGCAGCAGGAATACAGTGATCCAAGCAGACTGACAGGAGAGCCTGGCAAAATAGGAGTGTTAATTCTCTAGGGAGCTGTAAATTGCACCCTGTTTTTGAGAAAGGACCAAAGTTACAATCATTCTCACTGTATAATTTTTCTACTTATTTTCCACCAACTCTACAGCATTCACAGTCATTCCCATGATATTAACGTTTGATGTATGGAAAAAGTGCCAGACTTTGAAAGGAATGGGATTAAAATATTAAGAAAAAATATCGGCCACTGTATTTTTTGGCTCATGGTGATAAGGAAAAGCCTTCAACATCCTGGCAGTTTTATGATGTTTATTTTTATATTGTTACAAGAGAGATTTTTACAGTGGTGAAGATATTCTGTGTGGCATTAAACACAGTGCCTCTGGAAGTGGAGGGGTATTGTGATTTACATTTCTCGATCATCAATATATTAATGAATAATCTCTATGAATTAATATGGGTTGACCTTTAAGCATTCGGCATTCCAGAGTCATCTGCAGCATTGCTGCAGCATTGTGGCTGTCAGTGGGCTTGCATCAATTTAACCCGCAATTAGGTTGGAAAGAACACCTGAAAATGCAGTTGAATTACGTGAAACTTAACCCTCTTGATTCTTCAAAACCTTGTTTTTCTTTTAACAAGCAAAAGAAATCTTATTTCCTCACCTGATTAGGTTCTAATTTAAATCCATTTCCTGGTGGTCTTGTTACAGAATAAGTTCTCACCAGGAAGGAGAGTCTCCATTGAACAACCAGATTTTGTTGAGGCAAGATGGAGTTTTGACATTTTTCAGTCATATTTTAGAGCAAAGTTCAACCTTCCATTGTTTTTGCTATAGTTTAGCGGATGAATTGGGGACAAACACATGACTGAAGAGTAAATAAGTGGTAGAGAACATGTTACAGTGAAGCTTAATGGAACTTGCATGTTTCATTTCATAAATAACTTAAATAGTTCAAATTTTGCTTTCCTTTCACATAAGAAAAAAAATCCAAAAATAACCCAGCAAAACCCAAACACTTTTATAATTTCATGGAAAGAAGAAATTTGAGAATTTAGAGGTTTAATGTCAAAAATATGAAGCTTTAAAATGTTGTTATGAGGTATTTTTATTATAAGTTTTCCATAATTTCATTGTGTTGTTACAGGATAATATCTATGTATTGTTCTTACTAATCATTATGCTTATTTTCCCCCAAAACCATCACAACCAATGGGTGATACTGTTTAAAAAATAACCAACCAAAACATTTTTATTCTCTAGAGACAATGTCTTTTGGTTGTGTCGCAGTAAGACAGGATGACATGTAGGCTTTTTTTCCATATTTGGCTTTTTTTCCAATGATCTTAAATAAAGACAATTTTCTGCAAAGAGAAAAATTTTTTCCTAACAGCCCAACAACCACTGGTTTGACAAACTCAAAATTCCAGACATCCCAGATACAGCAAATTTAGGAATGTATCTGATGTTTTCCAAATAGACCTGTTTTTTTCTAAAACCAAATCCTAATAGATTAGACTAGGAGCGCATATACAAAAATGAGCCCTGAGCAATCTTGGCCTGGTTTGTTTTGTTTTCCAGGTGAAAGGCTTGGAAAGGCAAGGAAACAAAAGTTTTTATTCTATCCACGTGTTCTCCTTTTATACTTCAAACACACAAATTATAACTTGTATCCACAAATTAATGAATATGCTGATTTTAAAGTAACAAAGAGATCCACCATCTGCAAAGAAATGTTTAGGAAAATAATCGGGAATGTTTAATATTCACAGTAGAGCCTTCGTGTATTTTGCAAGCAGAGCATAGACTCTGAAAATATCATCCAGAAAGCTAAAAATTAATACCTTGTAATAGCAAATTAATCAAGTAGACAAAAAACATTTACTGGGGCTTTTTCTTGCGTTGTGATTTCCACCCCACACCTCCCTCTTATCTTGTGTCTGACTCATTTTCCAGTGTCTTTTGCTCTCCTCTATAGCTGAAGGATGCCCTTCTTCTTTTCTGTTGACATTTAGGTTTTTGTGCAGGCTAACTCCCTAGCAAGCTGATTTCTGCTGTCTCCTTCCTTCTGTTTGAATCTATAAGAGATGACTTGTGCATTAATTAGAAATATTTCAAATTTGTTGGGTTTTTGAGTTTTGCCTTTGAAAGATGTTTCGAATACATATAGGCAGTTGGAATTCAGATTTCCACATTCTTTGAATGCACTATTATGGCTGAGCATCTTTAAATCTGAATTCATAAGCACATGAAAATCTATTTATTTCTTTTCTCAGACCCAAATAATTATTACCACAGAAGAAATGAAATGACAACCACAGATAACCTGGACTTTAAGCATCACAACTACAAGGAAATGAGGCAGGTATGCAAAGAGGCTGGAGTGTGACCTCTTAGATAGAGTGTGGATGGGTGCAGGTTTTTGAGCTGTTATGGAATCTGAATTTTACACTGTTAAAAATATTACTAAACAGTGTCTGAAATCAGATTAAAAAATCTTTTCTCTTAATTCAATTTGTTAAAAGAGGTAATCTATTAAAATCCCAAAGTCTTAATTTGTACGTCTTTTAACCTAAAACGTGACTACATGGCAGGGGAGGTATTTACACATAATGTGCCATCATTTTTCTTCCATCTGTATTGGAGTGGTGAATGTTAGCGGTTACTCCTTTCAGATTTGACCCTGTCTTAGTCATCAGAATTCTCCTGCATTTCAGTGGTTTTAGAAAATCCGAATAAATTATACAGAGTCCAATTCTGTTTCACAGTTGTGAAAATTGATGCAAACACACACACAAAAAAAAACACTAGGAAAAAAATCTTGTATTATTTTAAATGTACCAGCCTTCTCATTCTTGTTCCTTTAGCTCCAAATAGGCAATCGTCTTGTTGTTTCTGTTATTGTTTTTAATCTTGCTTCATATCACCACAGGCATAAATGTGGGTTGTCCTAAAGAAATATTTCTGCCCACTTTGTCTTCAAATGTAAAGTTAATATGTTTGGACTTGAAGTGTGTGAATCATTTGCTGTGTGCTGTGTTTTCAGTGTATTTATACTGCATGAATCACCTTCATTTTTATTGAGCAATTGTGTACTGAGTCACACATTTATTTCGGTAGAGATTTCGTGGCTTATATTTCTTAGCCCAAAGATTAGACAAATAGAAACTCAATTGGCATAAGTACTGTCAAGAACAATAAAGTGAAGTGAATAAACAATAAAATGAATTTTACATTCCCGTTGCAGAAAGACAGGTTGGTCAGGTTAGAAATACCTTCAGGAAAAAACTACAGCTTTAAAATAGAATGGTTTTCCACTTTTCATATAAGTAGAAAATTTGCCACTGTGGCTGAGAGCTTGTCAGTTGTGAACTGGCTTTGACTGTGCTTTCCCAATTGCTGGTCCTCTCTTTGTCAAAATAATGGATTTATTTAGAGCTTATTCGATTCTACTTCAGTTCTGCTGCTGGTAGGCAGGAGACTGTGGGTTGGGTTGCAACAAGTCTTATATTCCAAAAACTATTCTTGGAACTTCATAGTTTCTGCCCTGAGAGGAAACTGGAAAAGTAACTGTTGATGTCTAGAGTCAACTTAATTACATATATACATGTGTGTGCATTATTGTCACTTTTATTAGCTACTTCACTACCAACCAACATAGGAAACCGCTGTTCTTTGAAGCTATTTGTCATGAACAGTAAAGGAAAAAGAGAGGATGTTCCCTGGGCCATGTTTTGGAAGCGTGCATTACACTGTAATATGTCATGTATTTATGAGAGGGAGACGTTTCATCAGTGCCAAATTATTTTAATAGAACTCACTGTTTAGGAAGATGGAATTTATAGTACTAATAAGAGTACGTCTCGTACATGTAAGAGCAAGAGCGATAGGACAAGGGGGAATGGTTTAACCTTATCTCCCTCAAGGGGAGATTGAGATAAGCTCTTAGGCAGAAGCTCTTCCCTGTGAGGGTGCTGAAGCACTGGCGCAGAGTGCCCAGAGAAGCTGTGGCTGCCCCATCCCTGGCACTGTTCAAGGCCAGGTTGGACACAGGGGCTTGGAGCAAGCTGCTCTAATGGAAGGTGTCCCTGCCTGTGGCAGGGGTTGGAACTGGGGGAGCTGTATAGGAAGCTGTTAAACTGGTTGATAAATAACCCCAGAAATAGTTTGAGATGGATATTTGAGTACAACCTTATCTTTGAACAACAAACCCAGATCATATGATTCTTAGGAAATGGGAGTGTTAACTTTTAAATCCATACAACTGGATGTGACTCTTACCTTTGGACAAGCCACTCCAAGCACTCCTGAAGTCTTGTGTTGCTTTTCATGGTCACCTGTGATTATGGACTCAATGTAATCATAATACAGAACATCAAAGACCGCTGTGTGTGTTACCAATTGAACAGGTTTAAGTGTGAAAGAAACAAATGTAGAAGACTATACCCAGCAGACATCCTAGGCTGCATGCAATGCAAGGTTGACAGTTGTGTCTATCTGATAGTCTCCAGGCTCAAGAAGGAGGTACTTTTTGTTTTGGCTGACAGCAGAATGAGAAATACAGAGATCTTGGTAGTGGCAGGTTAACAGTTGGACATGATCTGAAGGATCTTTTCCAACCTAAATGACGCTATGGTCTCCAGAGGGCATAAAGAATAGCCCTAACCTGCAAGGCATTGACTGAGAGTCCTTTTACCTCCTCAAAGTGTAGATGGCACTTAGACCTACATTTAATACACCTCTTCTGCAAAATAAAGGAATTGGACCTTCAGAAACCAGTGTTCCAGGCTTCTTCAAAGGCTGCATGGAGCCTTTTTCTAGGGTGCTAATAAGGTAAATAATTGGTAGTGACAAACAAATAAGAACTGTTAGTGATCATAACTGTGAAAGTGTTTTACAGTCCTGCTGGTTGTTAATAAAGCCCTGACTGACTGCTATCATCAATTGTTTTTGACAGTTTGTACAAAGCGCAAAGAGAACACTGACATTTCAGGTGACCTATTGTGCTGGTTGTAGGAAAACCAGAGATGAAATACGTTCATTTTCGCTACTATATTTACATATAAACATTCAACTACATTACTATATCCATACTGTTATCAAAAGAGCCACAGTCAAATCTACTACAGAGGGCCTGATTCAGGAAACATTCTTTATTTGACTCAGAAATAATCACATGGTTGCAATTAAAGAGGTGATGGGGAGTTTACTGAGGCCAATAGAAATATTTCCACTAACCAATATAATTTTAACTTGGTTCTAGGCATTTTTCTTGCTTATAATGAACTTTTAACATACTTTTAGCTGCTTTCCTGAATTGATGCTCTTTGTGTCCTCTGCACGCTGAAGTGACAGGCATGTTAGGAAAGCTTTTGCTCTGCAGCTTTATTTTGGAGAAATCTCTGAGATGATAGGCGCAAGCTCATCTTCCTTATTTCATATCCTGGGGAGCTGCATGGATGCAGCAATACATCAGCAAGGATGAGTTTCCTGCAGTTTGAAGAGGTTGTATGGAGAGGAATTAATAAGCACATGGCTGAGACAATAACATTATTTATACATTACAGAAAGCCATTTTTACCTTCCTACAATAGACTTTCTTTTAATGCGATATCTGTACTCGTTGGCAGAGTGAAAAAATAATATTTATCTCTATTGGAGAAAAACATAGTATTTGATCCAATAATAATCCTTTTCTTCTAGTTGCCAGAAGGACATAAGCTAATAATCCCCATGCAGCAGACCTTGGCTAAGTTTTGGTCTGTGAGGCTTGAGAAAGTGGTCCATAGCTGCATATCCATTGATAGTATTTTTGGTTCATTAAGAGTAGGTTGACCACAAAGATTTAAGGCAGTGTGTCTCAAAGTTAGTGAATAACTCATTTATATCAAACACTAGGAAATGTGAGTGGCCTCTGTCTTCAGCTTTGTGTTTCATCTGGAATAAATGATGAAATACCCACTTCTGCATGCCCAGAACATTTAGAAGAGTTCCATAGAAACAGCTGGGTATTCCGTAATACCAGCACACTGATGGTGACGACAGTGGTGAAAAAAAACCAGATATGAAACTAGACTATACACTGCAGGAGCAGAACTGACTGTATTTTTCAAACAAGTGCTGAGTTTAGTTTTGCAAAAGGAATGGTTTTTCATTCAAAACCAACATGTGAGATGAACAAACATACAGGAATAGCATCTTTTTGGTCTCTTTGCAACATGATTATAAATAGAAGTGAAGCCTTTTATGAGAGGAATTTTAATGATCTTCCCAATGTGAATTGTGCTTCCGCTTAGATTTGCTAAATGTTGGCATGGGAATCAGACGCATCCAATATTTGCATTTCTTTAAAATTATCAGCCTTGTGATCATCCAATATTGTTTCTAAATGAGCACTATGTGAGCAAAGAGTTTTGTTGTGCTACAGTATTTCTTCATTAATGTATGCTCCCTTGTTTATGAAAAGATTGTCTAATTAATAGTCCCTAGGGTTCCAATTTACAGTAAAATCCTTATTTCATTAATGTCTTCCAATGAATAAAAATGGAGACAGAAAAATTCTCATCATTTAAAGCTATTCACAATAACTTATTATTAACACAGGCATTTCTAGTCTTGTTTGTAAATTTTAACATTTACCTGAAAAGCCACAGTAAAGTTGTGTGACAATTTAGACTCCAGGTATCCTTACCTGGATGACATCCATATTACCCCATTGGTTTAGAAAGAACCTGTACCCTTAACCATGACCTCCCAAGTGCATTTCAGTAATGTCCTGGATTCAGTAAGCACTAAGGCAATTTGATTATATTTTGACTATGTCATGCAGTATCCACAGAAAAAGTGAATAGAATAGATTTTGATGGGATGAATGACTTCAGACAGGCTGTTGGCATTTCCATTATTAATTCTATTTTTTTTGCTGAAGCATCATAATCAAATTCTGAGGAATCTGTTATTTACTGAAGGAGTACATCCTTCTGCTTATGGAGTCATCCAGATTTTATCTATTTCACTCTCTTACCCACATCAACGCTGCCTTAGTTAACAATTTTCCCATATGAGATTTCACGTTGTAATAGAAGAAGGGTGAGCTTGGTTTCTACCTCAGTGGAGGTGGGTGTAATAAGATTTTACTGGGAAAAACAGGTTTAAATGGATGATATCCTTCTCTCTTTGTTTGTTTTGAGTTAAATCGCTGCTGGTAGGGGAAAAGGAGAGAGAAACCTCCTTCACTGGGCAGTGTCTGTGGCAACCTTCAATGCTCATGCAACACTGTGCCGCTAAATGCCATAGGGCATCTCAAATCCCTTAGCTATAGTATGCCCACAGAAAGCAAAGAAAGGAATGTTAAAACAGCTAATTATTCTCCATTGCATAATGGTTTTGAAATGTGATTTACTACTTCTTGATGGTAAAGTAGTATGTTTTCACTGGTTTTACTCCTACTGCATTTCCCTCTCACATCCTTAGCTTTGTGAGAGTATTACAAATACAGCTGATAAGAAATACCTTGAACCTCACCTGCGCTGTGGTGTTTCAGCAGACAGGATTCAGCTTCCTCTGGCTGAAAAAGCATTATGATGTGTCATAGCAGAGTTATAAATTCATTAAATAAATATAAGGCTTTTACAACTAAGAAAAAAATTAGAAAAGAAAATGAAGAGGTTTTTGCTACAACCAATATGGAGTGAAACAATCAATAGTGGATCTATTTTGATGCGGCGTTGTTTAACTGTATGTCTTTTTTTTGTTGGCAGCTGATGAAAACTGTGAATAAAATGTGCCCAAATATCACAAGGATTTACAACATTGGAAAAAGCAACCAAGGACTGAAGCTGTACGCTGTCGAGATCTCTGACAACCCAGGAGAACACGAAGTTGGTTAGGATTTAGTCTAACTAAATCTGTTGAAGGGTGTTAGGATTTGGCTTTTTTTTCCTCTGCTCATTCTCTGTATCTACAGTAATTATCACTGATGGGATTATATTCATGGCAGCAAAGATTTCAAATGTGTGTGGGAGGAACTTCAGCTCTGTATTTCTAAATTAGGAAGAGGAGGGTGAGCACAAATAGAAGGCACTTTGAAGGTGGGATCAAATTCTTTAATGATAATAACTTTTATTCTTTACAGTAACAAAATAAAAGTGAGCTTTAGTACTGGAGAATGGATTTTAGTTGTGGGGGTTTATGTATCTTTGGATAGAAATTTACCTTTTTTATATGGGGTGAATGCATTGCAAGTAAGGACAAGTCAAATCTCCCAAATCATCTTTCACTGGTCAGTGTTGAGGTACAATTTCCTACAGTGATATAATTCTTCAGAATAGAAACTCATTTGGTCTTTCGTCCTGCTGTTGAGAAAAATAAAGATCTCATTACAATTGAGCCTGAGGCAGATGTTGGAATAAAGATGTCTTGTGCTTTGCCATGTTCATAAATACCCAGATATGTGTTTGTCCTACGCAAGGAAGTCAGTAGACTTTAGGCTGGTGTTAGACTGCAGCCTCTGAATCTCAGATGTTAACACCAGAATAGAATAGAATCGTAGAATCATAGATAGTTAGGGTTGGAAAGGACCTTCAGATCATCCAGTTCCAACCCCCCTGCCATGGGCAGGGACACCTCACACTAAACCATGCCACCCAAGGCCTCATCCAACCTGGCCTTGAACACCGCCAGGGATGGAGCATTCACAGCCTCCCTGGGCAACCCATTCCAGTGCCTCACCACCCTCTCAGTAAAGAATTTCTTCCTTAGATCCAATCTAAACTTCCCCTGTTTCAGTTTGAACCCGTTACCCCTTGTCCTGTCACTGCAGTCCCTGATGAAGAGTCCCTCCCCAGCATCCTTGTAGGCCCCCTTCAGATACTGGAAGGCTGCTATGAGGTCTATAAGTCATCTACTTTGCCTTGTCCACTTAGCTTATTTTTGAAAGCCTTGCAGAAAACATGCAAGGAGTGTAGCATGGATCCAGACAAACTGGGAGGGTGAATCCAGCCACAAGCCATAGCTTGGGCAGTTTGGGTCTCTCCTTTTGATGTTTGAGTGTGGTATCCATACAAAGGATGGCTAAATATAGGGTTTTTTCTTAATAGCTAGTATTATTCCTAATCACATCTGAATAATTGTGTAGTTGAGTGCAAGTATTGTGGCATTATTAGTGATGGAAAAGGGATGTGTGAAGTCAGAGATCAATTATGTACAGCTACTAGCTGTTATCTTTTAAGAATCTTGACCTCTGTCCCAAAGAATTACTGGCAATGTAATTTTCGTGCTATTTTTAGACTATCAAAACTTTTAAAATCTACCTGTAAAATGGAGAAATTGTGAATATAATTAAGAATGGAAAGTGGGCTTTGAAGGTTTTACATATTGGCTTTAGGTATCACTGATACATAAGTCTTCGTCTAAAATGATAACAAATAATTACTTATTTCTGTAAAGTTATATGGTCATCTATCATTTCTTCAGTTAATACATTTCTCCAGTTCTCTCCAAGTGAAATGTCGCTGGTTGACATCAATGAAATCTGGTTAGGTGCTTGATTTCCTGCTCTGTCTACACTTTCTTCTCCATGTGTTTTCAACAGGTGAACCAGAATTCCGGTACATTGCAGGTGCTCATGGGAACGAAGTGCTTGGACGTGAGCTAATCCTTTTGTTAATGCAGTTTATGTGCCAGGAATACCTGGCTGGGAACCCACGCATTGTACATCTAATTGAGGATACCAGAATCCACCTCCTGCCCTCAGTCAATCCAGATGGATATGACAAGGCGTATAAAGCGGTAATATGATTATTTGATGAATGAAACATACTCCTGTTGTCATAGTTTTCTTTTTCAAGGATCATACTTTAGAAGCCATCAAAATTAAAAAGTGATTAAACACATCAAACATAAACCACTAAAACACGAAAAAAAAGACTGAAAGAAACATGAGTCTATGTGACATTGGGTAACAAGAAGGTTTGTATAGAAAGGATGGTCACGATGAATGCCAGAACAAACCATACTGAGGTGTATAGATCAATGGGAACACCGTTATGGAAAATGGAACATTCATGCAGTCTGTTTCTCATGAGAAACCAAGCTAAGCACATGAAAATTTGCATTCCTCCACAGCTGAAACTTAATAGTGTGTCTTTAAAGAGAACACAATGTGTTGGGCATCATAGTAATTCAGTCTGGAAGAAGACAGACACCAGGAGGAAAAGTTGCAAGGGCTGGTCAAACGCACTGGAAAATCTTCCAAGGCAGTCTGTAGATGACTGGAATACAGAAGTCACACTCACAACCATGGATGGGAATATATGCTATCTGCATTGACACCCAGTGGAAAACCAGTTTGAAATAAAACCCACAACATTTAGGCTAACCCCAAGTAATTTTTCATGGGTTTCGTTTCACTTTATACAAGGTTTCATACAAAATCAAAATAAGTCAATTACTCATTTCAGTTAACTAATTAATCCTTTTCTCTGTATAGGATTTTCTCCGAAACATCCCCAAACACTTTGCTGAGGGCTCACACGTTTTTGTGTTCTTGAATGAATTTTTGCATTGTTTTTCCCTTTTTTCTGTCTTTTATCTAAGGGTTCAGAATTAGGGGGCTGGTCTTTAGGAAGATGGACTCAGGACGGCATTGACATCAACAATAATTTCCCTGATTTGAACTCTTTGCTCTGGGAGTCAGAGGATCAGAAGAAGAGTAAAAGAAAAGTTCCAAACCATCACATCCCAATCCCTGACTGGTACCTGTCTGAAAATGCCACCGTGAGTAAGGCCAGAGAGAGAGAACACAAAGGCTGGGGCATGTTGAAAGACTGAGCTTTATGTTTCTCAGTAAATCAATAACTTGCAGGTGAAGTTACATACATGATCTAAACTACTTGCCTAGGCTTCCTCATTAGTCAATGGAAATAAAAGTGCACCATGAAAATGCTATTCACCCCCATATTTTAGAGGCAGTTAAAATGGGAAGGAATCCTCCTGCTTCCTGGAGGATTTTCTTTTCCCCCTGGTGTTGCAAGAACCTGGGTGACTCAATACCCTACTTTTAGGCATCAACATATAGATAAACTACTGCCAGGCTCAGTCCTGTGGATCAGGCTTCTCCCTAGTTTTGCAGCATAGATGAGTTCTTTGCAAACTCAGTAGCCATAAAGAAGTCTCATGGGGTTTTCTTATTTGTTCTTATTTGAAATGTATTTTTGTCTGCAATAACACAGTAACTGCTGAGGCATACACAAAACCAATGCAGTGGCTTATGCTAAAGTCATTTATTGGATTGTAATGCCAAAAATGTAACTTATTTTTGCATGGCCTTTTAAATATAAAGGCAACTATTTATAGTGGCTGAAATTCCCCAAGCTTGAGGGGAACTGTTGTGGTTCTGTGGGCTTTAGAAATATTTCTGGTTTAAAATCCACTACTTTGAAAACTCATTTCAGCTGATAGCAGCGGGGAGAAGTGCCAGGATCTGGTCACTGTTGGTTGCTGCTCTTGACCTCACTCTACATAGATGTTCCTGCTGCATAAATGACCAATATTAAGGCTTTGATAGCTTTTATATCAGAGATTTCCAAGGCATGGCTGGCATGCACCATAATTTGAGGAAGCCTTTCTCCTTGGCCACATCTCTTGTACTGACTGCTCACTCTAAGCTAAGGAACTCACAGCAGGTCTCCTGCTTCTGGTCTACCTTTGATAGAAGATTATCCAATATCACAGCTTGAATCAAAGCTGCTGTTTCTTTTCCTCTCAGGTGGCAGTGGAGACGAGGGCAATAATAGCGTGGATGGAAAAAATTCCTTTTGTGCTGGGTGGCAATTTGCAGGGAGGGGAGCTTGTGGTGGCATACCCCTATGACATGGTGAGATCCATGTGGAAAACCCAGGATTACACACCTACCCCAGATGACCACGTCTTTCGTTGGCTTGCATATTCCTATGCCTCCACACATCGGCTGATGACAGATGCAAGGAGAAGAGCGTGTCACACAGAGGATTTCCAAAAGGAGGATGGCACTGTTAATGGAGCATCCTGGCATACCGTGGCTGGAAGTAAGTGTCTATAGAAACAGCAATTAGCTGTTAAATAGGATAATGCCATCACTGCCTGGTAAATGGTGATAAAATGTGTCCTAAGAGGAATATTTCCCTATCTGAAAGTCTGTTGACTTTATTTCATCAAGTACCAGTATTGAAGAGACCGTGTTACTGATACCTGGCAACCATTTATTTACAGCTGAGGTTCCCAAAAGATCACATGCAATACATTAATTTTACAGCTTCTGTACATTCAAGATGGTTTGCTAGGAGAAAACCAACCCAGCCCAAACCCACCAGTGGGGGAAACCTGTCAGCCTTTGCCATCTCACAAGATGCCAACAGAAAACTGCTGCTGAACTCCAAAGGTGTGACCAGTGTCAGAGCAATAACATTGATTCCACTGAGATATTGCAGTGGTCCTCAGATGAGAAAATGGTGATTTCAGCCTCCTGCTTTCTGAACTTGGCCACAGATTCAATCTGAATTGTAAAAACATGCCACAAAAAGCTGCTCTCCAATTTTTAAACGATCTGGATGTCCTTACACTTAAACTTTGCATGGGCTCCATTGCTTCTGGCATTTCTTCTGCCAGAATAAATTACAGGCTGCATCATTCACCATATACCCAAGCCTGTCACCCTGTTAAGGAGCATGAAAGGGAAGCTGTCTCCTGCACTGCAGGCAAAGCATCAGTTTTCAGGAAAGCCCATTTAGAAGCACATTTTTAGCAGCAACAGGCATAGTTATCTCTATGGGTGAACACTTCAAGCAGACTCAAAATCAGGCACTTTGCTGATTCATCACAATCCTGCTCAAAATCTTTGTTTCCTATAAGCCCATCAGTTAGCCAACATATTCCGTGAAATTAAGAAATGATGTGCATCTCCCATCACTTGAACAACAATAGGAATGACTGCAGCAGTAATGGCAAACAGATGCAAATGAGTGTCTGTGCAGACCAGGTTTTATTGGAACTGGCTCGTTTTTGTAACTTGCAGGTAATTTCACTGCATAAACATCTCTAAATTTTGGATATGGCTTTTATGGCTCTTATGTTGGGCCCTGTAAAGTTAATCCTGGCCAGTCTTTAAACACTAGAGCCAGGAATTAACTTCCCAAATATTTCTGCAGGAGGTTAAAGCGTGCTGGGTGAATTTGCAGGGAAAGATTGAACTCTTAGACCACAACACCAATGCCTGACAATGCATTTCTACAGCTTTCTGCTAATTCCCAAAATACCCTGTCTGAATGCTGGCTTGACTGCTCAATTATCTCATTTATAAGTTTAATTTCCCTAATTGTTATAAGAAACATGATTATGAATTGATCCAGAAAAGATGACATTGGCCATGTCACTAAGAGCTGCCAGACTGTTCCAATAAGTAATGATGTACAATATAGATGCTCAGTAGTATCTTGATTTCTTACTAACAATTGTATATTGGATTATGTTCATCTGATTTGTTATATTGATTTATGATATTTCTCAACATACTTTACATCCTGCTCTCTTACATTACTGTAAGACTTCCAAGATTGTGAGAAAATGCTGGAATGTTGCTTTTACTTTCAGTTCTTTACGCCTCGGATTCCAGACTTAAACCTCAAAAGATGTGGTTTCCATTTGAGCTCAGCCTCCAACCTGCAGGACAGTTTTAGACTTCTTGTCTACTTAGACAAATGTAGGAGAGTGATTTGTATTGCAGATATATATATATATGCATACATATATACGTATGTCGATATATATGTAGTGTAGTGACAAGACAAGGGGTAACGGGTTCAAACTAAAACAGGGGAAGTTCAGATTGGATATAAGGAAGAAATTCTTTAGTGTGAGGGTGGTGAGGCACTGGAATGGGTTGCCCAGGGAGGTTGTGAATGCTCCATCCCTGGCAGCGTTCAAGGCCAGGTTGGACAGAGCCTTGGGTGCCATGGTTTGGTGTGAGGTGTCCCTGCCCATGGCAGGGGGGTTGGAACTTGGTCATCTTAAGGTCCTTTCCAACCCTTGCTTTCTATGATTCTATGTTGACTGATACTTGACCAATGGCATTTGTACTGTAAAGGATTGTCCAAATAGGATTCTAGATTTGAAGACAAATTTAACCTGTATTTTCTCACTCTGTAATTCCATGACTATACAGATGTAGTTTTATTGCTTCACTTTTACTATTTCTTTACCTTTCAGATCAGCGTGTAGCACTTTCTTCTCCTAAGCCTCTGCTTGCTTAATGTCTGACCCAAAGGTGACACACCAATATATAGTTTGTTGAATGCCCTTTGGTGTGGGTGGCACCTCCTTGCTGTGCCACAACTTGAAGCCACCCATCCTCTCCTCATCCACCTGCTACCTGGCCTTGCAGTGACCATGCACATAAACTTTTCACTGCTGATGACATGGGAAAACTTATAAGGGATTTTTCTAATTCCTTTTCAGCACCAGAGAGTCTCTAGAGAAGTATTTGTACCACAGATATCTTGCACGAACACCTCTGTCTTGTTTTGAAACCCAGCCATGCTATTTCCTGCCCGTATTTTGGACTGCAATCAATGCAAGTTCTATAGCAATTTTACATTAACGTTTCTGCACTGGGTGAACTGCACAAAGGCAAAGAACAGATGAAATTTGTTTTATTTCCAGTGTTTTCAAGCCTGTATTTGCATGCTCAGACACTTCACGGAGTTACTCTTGGCAATGTAAAGACATTTTCTTAAATACATGTATTTAAACTGAGCAATTACTGTGTACTGCAAAACATTTCACAACAGATTAATCAGGATGTGATACATTATGTGAGGGAAAATAATTATATCTGTTTCTCAAACAGAGGGGAAGCATGTTTATGCAGAGTAGCATATGCCACTGCCTGATATTTCGGCTTTCCTCATCCACAAAACTGAACAACTTAACATCTGCATTGTACAATCCTCCTGCTCTTTATCCAGAAGGCACTGAGGGCTCATTAAATACTTGAATACTGCACTATGGTAACTGGATAGGACTAGCGGGTTTTTAACTCTTTTCAATCAGAAACACTTGGCGAATGCATTTTCTGCTAATGTTTGCCATTTAAAATACAATTCATGATCATAAGTAAACATGTTTTAAAATATATTTTTATTAGAAATGCAGGTGGAATAAGAAATGAATCTGGCATCATTTCTTCCTCTGGTGTTCATGTACTTACATTATCTGTGTGATTGTGGAGAACTAATAAATTGAATTTCCCAAGGGAAAAATAATTGTGAGAAATGGGAGAGAAACCTGGAGAATGGAAATGTTTAGATCTGTGTCTAAAGACAGACTACCTCTAGTGCTAAGGACCTTTGCAAAGGTCACAGTTCTTTCTGTAACGTAGACTTAAACTGCAGCTCCTCGGAAGTCAGAGGCATTGAGATTACTGGGTTTTGATTAGGACATATTTAGAATCATAGAATCATAGAGTAGTTAGGGTTGGAAAGGACTTTAAGATCATCTAGTTCCAACCCCCTGCCATGGGCAGGGACACCTCACACTAAACCATGCCACCCAAGGCCCTGTCCAACCTGGCCTTGAACACCGCCAGGGATGGAGCATTCACAACCTCCCTGGGCAACCCATTCCAGTGCCTCACCACCCTCTCAGTAAAGAATTTCTTCCTTAGATCCAATCTAAACTTCCCCTGTTTAGGTTTTAACCCGTTACCCCTTGTCCTGTCACCACAGTCCCTAATGAAGGGTCCATTCCCAGCATCCTTGTAGGCCCCCTTCAGATACTGGAAGCTGCTCTGAGGTCTCCACGCAGCCTTCTCTTCTCCAGGCTGAACAGCCCCAACTTTCTCAGCCTCTCTTCATACAGGAGGTGCTCCAGTCCCCTGATCATCCTCGTGGCCTCCTCTGGACTTGTTCCAACAGTTCCATGTCCTTTTGATGTTGAGGACACCAGAACTGCACACAATGCTCCAAGTGAGGTCTCCCGAGAGCAGAGTAGAGAGGCAGGATCACCTCCTTCGACCTGCTGGTCACGCTCCTCTTGATGCAGCCCAGGATACGGTTGCTTTCTGGGCTGCGAGCGCACACTGCAGCCGGCTCAAGTTCATTTTCTCATCGACCAACACCCCCAAGTCCTTCTCTGCAGGGCTGCTCTGAATCTCTTCTCTGCCCAACCTGTAGCTGTGCCTGGGATTGCTCCCACCCAGGTGTAGAACCTTGCACTTGGCATGGTTAAACTTCATGAGGTTGGCATCTAATGGAAATCAATGTTGTAGCACAATAGTGTAATTCCAGTCCTCTACAAAGCCATAATATTGTGTGCTGGTTTTGGCTTGGGTAGTGTTAAGGATCTTCACAGTAGCTGGTATGGGGCTATGGTTTGGAATTGTGCTGTAAATAGTGTTGATCACACAAGGAGTTATTGCTGAACAGCTGTCCTGGTTTAGCAGTAGCAGGCTTTTTTTCTACTGGGGCAGTGCTGTGTTTTGACTTTTGGCCTGGGAATAATACTGATAAAGCCGATGTTTTCAGTTGCTGGTCAGAATGTTTACTCTGACCAAGGACTTTGTGAGTCTCATGCTCTGCCAGGGAGGAGGAGAAGCCGGGAGGCAGCAGGGACAGGACACCTGACCCAAACTAGCCAAAGAGGTATTCCATACCACAGCACGTCATGGCCAGGATATAGAACTGAGAGTTCCCGGAAGGGCTGGATCACTGCGGGGTGGGGGTGAGGTACCGGTTGGTGAGCGGTTGTATTCTCTTCCATGTTATTTCCTTTATCATTATTATTATTGGTGGTAGCAGTAGTGATTTGTGTTATGCCTTAGTTATTAAACTGTTCTTATCTCAACCTGTGGGAGTTGCATTCTTTCGATTCACTTCCCTGTCCCTCCAGGAGCGGAGGGAAGAAAGGTGGGGGGGGAAGTGGACTGCGTGGTTCTGATTTACGGCCTGGGCTTAAACCACGACAGCAGTGCTTGCAAAGAGTCAAGGACTCTTCTGCTCTTCACTCCACCAGTGAGGAACCTGGGTATGCTCAAGGAGTTGGGGGACACAGTCAGGACTGCTGACCCCAACTGACCTAAGAGATATCTCACACCATATAGGATATGCATAGCTTAGCATATAAAGCTGGGGGAAGGAAGAGGAAGGGAGAGGGATGTTCAGAGTGATGGCATTTGTCTTCACAAGTTCATTAATAAAATCATAGAATGGTTTCTGTTGGAAGGGACATTAAAGCTCATCCAGTTCCAACCCCTGCCACAGGCAAGGACACCTTCAACTAGACCAGGTTGCTCCAAGCCCCTGTGTCCAGCCTGGCCTTGAACACTGCCAGGGATGGGGCAGCCACAGCTTCTCTGGGCAATCTATTCCAATGTCTCATCACCTTCATAGTGAAGAATATCATAGAAACTTTATCTGGAATGACTTTAATTTGTTTGTTCATTTGTTTTCTGCTAAATCTTTATTTCCTCTAAGTTTTGTGATAGCAGAAGGGCTCCATTCTTCGTGGCAAAGGAATTGGGGATGTGGTGCTGGGGTAACACAGTGCCCCATGCTGTCCTGATGTAATATATTCTCTGTTTTGAATGTGTTGATGGGATGCTGTCTTTAGAATGTCTTCTTTTTTCACATGTATAGCTCTGATGTCATTCTGATGCTTTGATACAGGAGATGTAGCATTTCTACAAATCTTTTGCCCTGCCATCATGTATGCAGACTAAGCCAGCTATGTAAATAGCCAGTTCATGTTTAAAAAAGTTAGATTACTTTGCATAAAGAAATCAGGTCTGATCAATAGATAAAAAGAAGATATAAAATTATTTGTGTTTTACCCCCCATTGACAGGCATAAATGACTTCAGTTATCTGCACACAAACTGCTTTGAGCTGTCCATCTACGTTGGCTGTGACAAGTATCCCCATGAGAGTGAGCTGCCTGAAGAATGGGAAAACAACCGCGAGTCCCTGATTGTTTTTATGGAACAGGTATCTGACAGAAGAGTAGCTTCTGAGTAATTTGATGACTCCTTTCACAATGAAAGGGAGTTTGAGGTGTCTGATATTTTTCTTGCATAACTTATTGCATGATTATTGGTATTTCTGATGGAAACCTTACCTACAAGCAGTATTAGAGTATCACTTCAGCTAGGCTGTTTTGACCTGGGAGAATAAGACAGTGAAGCTTGTTGAAACTTGATGTGAGTGAAAAGCTTGCTACAAAGGACTGCCAGAAAAACCCTTATGTCTGCTGCTTTATCTGCTTGTTTTATCTACCTCTTGAATTTGATATCTCAGGAATCCTACCAGAATTTGTAAGCTGATTCACAAGTAGTTAATGCCCGAAAGGCTGATATTGTATATAATACTTCTATATATATACAGCCTACTTCTATAGATAGAAGCATCATTACTATATCATTACTGATATAGTAATGATACTTCAAAATTGTGTAAACCATAATATATGTAATTGACATATGGAATTATATGTCCCAACTCTTTTTAACAATATTAGTGATTGTTGTGAAATATTTGCTTTTCTGTTCTTTCAATAGGTTCATCGGGGCATCAAAGGCATAGTAAAAGATGCGCATGGAAAGGGAATCCCAAATGCTGTTATTTCAGTAGAAGGTGTTAACCATGACATTCGCACAGGTAAAAAAAATCCCTCAAAACATGAGTACAAATGAACAGATTTATGGTTTTAAAACAAAATGCAGAACCTCATTGAACTTTGAACTCTTTTCTGAGAAAAGCCAGCAGATAATATTCGGTCCAAGGAGAACGTTGCAGAAGGAGTGGCAGTAGGACAGAGTTTGCATAAAGGCAGAGTCACTTCTTCCCATGAAGCAGCTGCATAGACAAGAACCAAACTATGGCTTTCTTCTTTAGCCCTCTTCCTCTTCCACCTCTTAAAGTATTGAGAAAATAGCCTTTTATCTGCCAAAAATCAATAGCCTGAGAAAGGCTGAGTCCGTAACACCCTTATTGCTCCTTTTCTCATGTAAAGATAGTGCAAATCAGAGTAATTGTAGCCTTGAAAACCAAGAGTGTAGATAAGACCTTGTTGGGTGAAAAGCATTCCTCTAGCTGTTAGCAGTTCTAAGACTCTGAATGTGTTGGAGATGTGATTTAGTGCTGTGTCCAGAGGAGAAAGAGCTATTGCAGGGAGAGAGGAGTTTCACAACCTGAAGTACCCTGTAAAACATCACAGCTGTACAAAAGATCGTTTAATGAGGCTCAGCAGAAACATTGCTTTGCACAGGTGAATTTCAGCCCAAAGTATGTATAGTTTAAAAAAATGCTATTTGTCATGTTAGCACAGTTTTGATCTACACCCAGACACAGGTATGTATACTCAGAGTAAACTCTAAGCCTATTTAATAGGTTGGAAAGTAGATATGGCACTAAATAAAGAACTGCTATAAATAGACACTAGCCAATTACAAGATTAATAGTAATACCTGAAAATTGCTGTTGGGAGGCAGCAGTTGGGACAGAGCTCATTACTCATTTTGCTTGCGTACTGTGATTTAATACACCCAGTCATCTTAAAGAGAGAAACAACAGAGGGGATACAGCAAAGAAGGAAGAATGAAGAAAAATAGTGAAAGATGTCAGCAGGAGTCTTTAGTGATTGCACTCAAAGTGCTGGTTGCAAGAGGTTAACAAGCTTTCTGTGGACTTTTATGGAAGAATAACATCATGGTAACTAATCAGAGAAATCTTGTTGGATAGTCCAGATTTGGTTCAATATTAGAAAGAGGAACACTAATTTTATATCATTTATATATCTGACTGGCATTCTGGGCCTTACATTTGCTGCCACTTCCATGTGCTTTGCCACTGAGGTACAGTACAGCATGCTTTGACAGGTAAACTGATTTCAGGCTATGGAATATCATAGAGCATTAGATAAGAGACTTCCAAATCTTTAATGTTTGCTACAGTAGATTATCTGATCCAATAATAAATCTTGGAATATCTAACTTAGTTTATGATTAACTTTATTTCAGTGCTACTCTGTTGTAAAAGAAAACACTGAATGACAGATAGTTAATTAGGCAATTATGATTCTGCCTTAAATATTTCAAAATGGGACCCCTGGGAAATAATAGCAGGAATTAAAGTAATTAGTTCCTTTCCTTCATTGTGGAAGTCTTGGCAGTCTTGAAAGACTGCCATAAATTGTAGTTTGTATTACCCTGTTAACAAAATTAATATATGCCTCGGGTTGAGGCTGAGTAAATGCAAGAGGTGATTAACCTCCAGCTTTCAGTAGGTTGGATTGCCACATGGAAGTAAAATCAACAGTTTCAAGAACAGCAAACATGCATACGGAAAGGAGACCCAATGACATGTGTAGTAAATGTGCAAGATCCCCAAACCCACCTTGTAACACTGGTGAAATCTTGCAGCTATTTACATCTAGACTTAGAGCTGAGCTCCTATGGCTCAAAGCCATCTGTGCTTGTTAGTAAAAATAGAAGTACTTATTCTTTTTAATTCTTCTTTTTAATGAGACGTTTAAGCTGACACTATGTTTGCAAATCACTCTGTAGATGGGAACATAAAAGGTCTATTTTGTTTTATATTACACAGATAACAATGTATGTCTCATTAGTCTTTGAAACTTCTATGTCTCATTAGTCTTTGAAACTAGAGAATTTATGTTGGAGCCAGAAAGCTAAAATGACATGTATAACTCCAGTGAAAGAAAGCGAATTGTCAGCGGTCTACTTTCATTTATACCTTTTAAATTGAAAAATGTATCCATTTAAACCTCTGAGTTGCCTTGATGTAAAAATAGGCCAAGCAGGAGAAGAATTATGGCCACTATTTCTATTCATATAAGGTTTTTTTAAAGCGAGCTAAGCTGCTATCTACTGTTTCTTTGATACATTAACGTGGTCGACTACCCTGTAGAGCCAGACAAGAGTTATCTGTAAAGGTCCTCTAATAACATTTACTTGTTTGAGAAAATTTCGCTGCTTCTTCCCATGAACAAAAACTGCATGGAAAGCACTCTTTATTTTCGCTTTCTCTTGGATGTATGATATATTTTATAGGAAGAGAGGGTTGCTGACACTGAGCTAACAGTATTAATAGCCTAAGTGAAGTCACTGATTCTGAAAGTAAGAGCTTTGTGGAAAACTATTCCATTTTCTGTTGATGCAGATGTAACTATTGATTAAGTTTGGGTGTTTACATGTTGTTACGATTAGATGCGAACCGTGCTCTATAAGATAACCTTTGGAAAAGGATTCATCAGTCAGATGAACAAATGCACCTGAACACCTCTTTCCTCATGGTACAAAGGCAGTTTTGTGTGCTGCTTCTTGTAATTGCATTTTGGGAATCTCACAGCAAATCTTGATGAAGAAATATATAGTTTCTTTCTAGTGAACAGAGTTCAAACACAGATGCACATTTCTGTGTGATTTTCTTTTTGCATAATTACATAATATATATAATTTTATTATATATATTCTTAAAATGTATTTTTTGCACAATTTATAATAATAAAGCATAGTTAATATAATTTCACATGGTGTGCAGATAAATTTTTATCAATATTTTGATGCTTCATATTATTTCAATATATATTGTCTAACAAAACCCAAAGATTTTGAAGAAGCATTTAATAATATTTAATAACATCAGCCTAAGAGAAGCATAATTCTCATATTATAACTCCATCCTCATTCATGGCTGCCTGTTCAGTAGAGAAAAGTTAAGGTTTAGTTGTTACATGCATTGGGTGTGCAGTACTATGGCTAGCTTTCTTGAAGAGTCTTTTATAGGTAGCAGAGCATTAGGGTAGATTCTTATAAGGTATTTACATTAGTCAAATTGGGTACCTCTAAGCGTAAATATGACAACTGTAGCAAAGGTCTGTCCTTCCAGACTCAGAGTATTCCTCTTAATTGATGGGTTTGTGGAGTCATCTGACACATTTGAGTTATAATAATATTATAATCAAATTTTTATGCATTTTTATTTTATCTAAGCAGACATGGCAATTCTTTTCCTGACCCAATAGGTGGAGACAGATGTAGTCTGCCTCCAACCTGCTCCCACTGGAGCCTATTCTTTTAGCAAACCTATTATTTACTACATTTATCCATATTTTTAATTGTGTTTCTCTTGCCATCTGCTCTGAAATTTTTTATTTACTGCATTTAATCTGATTAAAAAAAAAGACCTTTAAGCCTGGTATTAAAGTCTGGGCAATGACAGCTGTCAGAAATGCTAATGGCTGCTTACTTGTAAATGGAAAGGCATCCTGCTAACAGCGTAATATTTAGCTTTGTAGTAATTTATCAGCGGTATCTGAATGTGTTGCTTTTTTTCTGGCCTTGTGTGGGGCTGAGATGAACTGCGTGTTAAATGTGTCAGAAAATGTGGGTCATTTTTGAACACCAGGGGCTGAAGCCAGCCTCTGAGCAGGGATGCATTCATGGCCACACACTGAGTGATCCGTAGCCTTTTGCCAGCCCTGTAGTATTGCCAGAGCATTTACAGCTACAGATGAGTCCTTCGGGATAAATTCAATAAACCTGGACAGCTTTATGTTTTGTCCTTCGGTTAAGGTGCCAGTGGACCCAGTAGTTAAGAGAGAGCTGAATAGAAAGCTTTTCAGAGAGCTCTTCTTAAAAATGCCTGAGCCCTGCAAAATAGAAAGTCTGGATCTTCATCATCACCCCAAGTGGAGTCAAACGGGCTGAAAGAAAAACCTAAGCAGGCTGTTATGCTTGTGTTCAGAGACTGCAATATCACAGTATAGTTGATAATGCTCTTTTATTAACACTTGCAGTTCGCAAACATGGTTCTTATTTTACCAACCCCTCAATTAAAATCCATTTTCTTTACACAGAGGTTAGTCTGCTCTTTTCCTAAGTATAGTATCTTTATGCAAACCATATTTAGGTTTTTGCAACACACTGCATTGCAAGAAACCCAAAGTTGTCAGCTCTTATCAGTGCTAAAAAATCTCCCGATACAAGAGATGGTGCATTTTTCTATATAGAATTGCACATTTGAATATGCACTTTCTTTCACAGTCGGTTTTCCCAGGAGAGAGAGTGCAAAACTAACTTTAGATATTAGTGTTTCACCTTTTTCAGTCCACAGCTAAGCATATTTGCTAGTTAAAATAATATTTAAAAAGAGGTCTAAAGCCATTGTTATGTATGTATGGGTGATCTGAGATCGTTTATGGAGAAGAAAGAAGAAAACAAAGTCCTGATTCAATGACGTGTTAAGATATGTCTTGCTTTGTCCATGACTAATTTAGTTGATTAGGGTTATCGCTGTTCATGTGTTTACAGGTAAGCATGTGATTAAGTACCCTGATGAATTATACTCTCTAGGAAAATCAGTGTAGTAAAACTCAGTGTAAGATTCTATAGAGGGGGATACTCAGATCTCTGAGTTGATATTGTGCATTCATTTGCTTTGCACACTAAATAGTATCAAAACGTGTTTCAAGGCAGTCTGGCCAGGATCATGAGAGTGATACGAATACTTCACTGATTCTTTTGATTCCTTCAGCAGAATTAGTGTGGGGAAGATCTTTTATACCACCTTAGGCAAGGTGACCCTTTGCCTCAAGATCTTTTTGACTTCATCTGACGAAAGCCTTAAGCAAAATCAAAGCCCATTTTAATTTTTCAACATTTGGAAAACGTTTGAGGTGTGTTTTCCTATGGAGTTGGCAGGATGAAGAGTGCTATGTGTGATGGGGGACAGCAGCACTGACACTCTCTTGGTGTGAGGATGCAGGGTTGTTGTCTGTGGTGTCATCGATACACAGGCATTTCTGTATTCTCATAAACAGCACCTTCCTCAACGCTGTCCTGAAAGCCATCTCTTTTCCTACCAGGAGCCGATGGAGACTACTGGCGCCTTCTCAACCCAGGGGAATACGTGGTGGCTGTGAAGGCAGAGGGCTACACCACCGCCACCAAGACCTGTGAAGTCGGCTATGACATGGGAGCTACCCAGTGCGACTTCACCATCTCCAAAACCAACCTGGCAAGAATCAAGGAGATCATGAAGAAGTTTGGGAAGCAGCCGATCAGCCTGTCCGTCCGGCGGCTCAGGCAGAGGGCTCGGCAGTGGCGGCAGCAGCGATAGACCTCAGCCCAGGCAGAACCACAGCAATCCATGAGCTCTGCTTCTATCAGCCCGGCTCTAGTTGTAGTGAGAGTTACATAGCTCCTCTTTCATACATATTTCTGTGCACGAGGCCTTTCTGTTAGTGGAGCTGGATGAATAATGGGGGGTTTCAGATGGAAAAAAGTAAGAAACAAAATTCAAGTTGAACCAAAATAAGCCCCGGGTTGGGGAGAGAGGCAGGAAGAATGTAGAAAGATGTTTTGAGTTAACCTGGCATGAATTTTTTTGCCTATTGGGTTATTTAATCCTTTGTAAATCTGTTTTCTTTAAAAATAGAAAAGAGAGAGAGAGACTTATAAAGAAGTGTTGTTTTGAATGAAAAACTGTAAAATGTTTTTTCTAAAGTATAAAATTGGTATATTTTTGCCTTTCAGAAAGGATTTTACACTCTTTACATTTTGTTCTCATAGGGGAGAAAAGGAGACAACTTCTGTTGAATATCATTAAAATCTGTGTCAAAATTTCAGTTCCCTTTTCCCTGAAGTTCCACCTTTTGGCAAGCACCATAATAGTTGGGAGAAAAAAGCTGATGCAAATAACCCAGCTTAGCTTTCCTGCTTGGATTGTTTATATTTAAGGATGTCTTGTGATTCCAGAGTTTAATGCCACAAATGTTTTTTCTTCTGTGGATTTTAAGGCTGAGTTTTTACTCTATTAATTAAAAGTAAGAAAAAGAGCATGGGATGAGGACCACTTCAGCAGTGTGGCATGGCACCCCTTCTCTAACCTGGGAAAAGGACTTGAAACAAAGCCTTTCTTGTTGATACAGCTGGTCATATTGTGTGTGAGAGGACAGGCTTGGTCATGGATAAGTGCATAGTTCAAAAATCCACTGATTTATTTTATCTTGATTTTTGGCCTGCCTCAGTGCTTCTGGGCTCATGCACACTTTGTGCCACTTTGTGCCACTGACTTCTCTGACATGGAGAGGATTTTCTATTCCTCTGCATGCTGTGCTTATCTTGCCACTCCAGCTGCTGCTGCTTTTCTGGCCTTACAACTCTATGAGAGCAGGATTTGGGCTGTATTATTGTCTTTTGAGTAACAAAATTATACAGCAGGATAGAATTGAGGTTCAGGAAATATGCAGTTCAGATCTGGGAAAGAATGAACTAAATAAACACAAAGTATCAGCTGATGGAAATCAATTTTGTTCCATTAACTTCAAAGTTATGACCTTTATTATACCACATGGAAGGCCAGTTGCATGATTTTAGCCAGTCTGGGGCTAAATAAACATCCCTTCATGTGCTTGGCATAAAGACTGTGGCATACATTTCCAAATAAAATTTTTAAAACATTTTAATTGCTATTATAGCTGCCTGTTTGATCTGATTCTTGGAAAAGGCATTCAAAGTGTCATTAAAAATGGAGGAAAAATATGATGCAAGTAAAAAGCTTACTGTAAAAATACCATGTGTCACCTCTATTAAATCTTTTTTTCTCGTCAATGGATCTTGTAAACACATAAAAGGAAAAAGATTGCAGAATGAATAATATAATCATGAACCTTTGCATAATAGATAGTTGCATTCTTAAATTTCTTAGACAATTCCAGCCCATGTTTGTTCTGCAGATACTGTTAAATAAGAGCAATGTATTTGGCAGCAAGGGCTCAAAGAAAATAAAGAGTGCAGATGCAATTTTCCATAACTGAAATTGTGGGACTCCAGCTCCCAGTCAGGATCATTTAAATTGAGTAATAGAGGTAAACAAATAATCCAATCATTACATTAACATCTGGAATTATATTTTACTTGTTTCATTCTATTTACCACCCTTACAGCATTCTATAGACCGTATATCTTTGTATAGGAAATATAACAGCAGTTTGTTGAGAAGGGGTTTTTTGGCAGCTGAGAAGGATTAATGATGTCTTTGTGCAGATAGTGACGGGAAACGATTTTGGAATAAGGAGTGCCGACAGTAGACAATTTGTTAGCATTTGGCTTGTTCATTGGCATATGTGGAATTTATTATCACCACAATAGATCAGGGTCATACATGATTTTTTGTGTTATGGGCTGAGTTTCTGAGGTGGTTTCTTCTTCCCTCCCATGGCTACTCAGTCAATGGGATGGTTGACATGCACAGGCAAACAAGGAACTAACTAGACAAATTTAAATCACTCTGCCAATGAGATTGAAGGTACAAACCACTGTCTTATTCCTGACAGGTTAGCTCTTTCTACCTTGTTCCAGACTGGTTTGAGATTTAATTTACAAACCTAGAGGTCCCTATGCTTTGTTCTCAGGTATGAGGCTGTCTCCATGAGAAGTTATTTTGTTTTATTTGATAGCAACAAGTGGATTTGATGGGAAATTCTTTGATGTCTATTGGCTAAATTAGATGAACCCTGGTTGAAGACCTCAGTAACATCAGATGCTGAAGGCTCGGTGCTTTTTACTGGCCACGGCTAGTGCTTACACATACTTTGGCACAGCAGAACTATGACTAATGCAGGTGACCTTACTCCTTTTTAGCCCAGGCATTGCTAAATAAATGGCCTAATAGTTGTCAAGTGTACTTGTCTGTGCAATTATTTTTTGACAGTCCGGCACCTTTACACTGGAAGACACTCAAGTTCAAAGGAATTTTACTGGGAACTTCAGGTGTGTCAATATCTTTTACTGAGATAAGATGCTTATGCCTGCCCTGAGTATAACAATACTGAACTAATGTGTGCCTTATTTAGTGCTCTAGTTATGCACTTGGGGGTTAAAATGTTTAATGTCTTTGAAATACCTAGTAGCGCTATTTATAGATCCCAACCACAAAATATTAAATCTGGTACCAGTGTTTTCTATTTATTTACCTTTTCCACATTTTTGAATATTATTTTTTTTATTAATTTTGTGCTTTTAATCTCTTCTCCTTTTAGTGTTGTAGGAAAATGGACAACCCTGCAGAAACAACAGGAGATAAAACTTGAGGATGAATATGATCCTTTTAGTTACAGACCCATTTTAACACCTACTTCTATAAAGAACTTGCTGAACTTTCATCATCCCTGATAGGAAAGAATAAAAAATACAATCTCTTAAGTAATAAGAAATTCAGCTGCACAATCTCACCTACACCTTAAAGGTTAAACAAATAAAAGGTTAACACAGGACATATACTACTCTTCTTGATAATACCAACCATCAGTCATCTGCTTCCACGCAGAGCCCTGACAATCATAAAATACAGTGGGAGTTGCTGGCTTCTCCTTGTCTACCCATGCCGTGCTACCCAGTTATTAATTTTTTATCTGTTTAATTATCATCATTTTCATCACTCTGTATGCCAGATTTTCTCGTCCATTTTAGTATTACAAGAAGATAACCTCTCGAAGACAGACCTCGGTATCTGCAAATCAGCTTGGGAATCTTGAAGCCAATAAAACTGTATCTACTAAAACTATTTCCACTTACGTCAGTGTAAATGTAGAGAATCTTGGTAATCTCTAACCCAAATTTAATCTACTGGCACCAGAAGACTGTTAGGAGTATCTGCGTACTGCTTTTACCAGGAGGTTGAAATCTGTGGGTAAAACACACTGATAAAATTGAACGTAAATGAAGTTGTTGACTATGCTGGTGAAGAAATTAAATAGATATTTTAACCCTCTCACATATTTTCATTTTCTGTCACCAACTACTTTCTTTTACCCATGTATAGTTGTGGTGTTTTCCTCTGACTTCAGCTCATTATTTTCAGTGAATCTGGGACACCTTCCCAAAGTGTGGACTTCGGCAGTCAGCGACAAAGTTATAGTCAGATTCACTCTTTTATCATGGTGTGGTAGGTGGCTGACCTTTGTGAAAAGCACCAGAACAGAGATGTGTTAGCTTGAAATAGAGTAAAAGAGGCATCCCTGGAAGTGGTCAAGGCCAGATTTGATGGGGCTTTGGCAACTCGGTCTAGTAGAAGGTGTCCCTGTCCATGGCAGAAGATTGGAACTGGATGAGCTTTAAGGTCCCTTCCAACCCAAACCATTCTATGATTCTATGATTAACCTTTGAAAATTGGCATATGATGTATTTTCTATTGGTCTGAAAATGCATGAGTTTGGAGGCAAAGTGACTCTTTACCATTTATTTTTTCAATCAGTCAATTTAGTCAGGTTGTAGCTGTGAGCCTGAGGGATGAAGTGTAAAAGCACATACAAGCTATACAAATTGTGGTAGCATCACCTCCTGCTGCAATACACTGCTGTAGCATTACAGAAACACTGCAGGAGAAACAGCCCTGTGCCCACCTACCCACTATCCAGCAAGAAGGCAAGGAATCTCTATGTCATATTCATTAAGAGTATACAACTTTTCAAATGTCTTTTTCCTTTCTTACTGCAGCAGTTGCATCCATGGAGAGAGGGGCAGTGATTTTTACAGTTGATTTTATGTGTAATTTTAGTATCACTTTTGTCTGTGCTTCTCTGTGCTATCATAGTGGCAGGCAATTTTCTCAGTCCTTTCCAGTCCTTAATAAGCAGCTATTAATGCTTTTTGACTTCAGGTGTTTAATATAGAAGTTTTAGGTCTTTATTCTGCTATTTTCTTAATTTTCCAAATTTAACTCACACTTATACCCTTAGTCTAACGTGCTTGTTTTAATTTCTTTTTGAAGGTCATTTAGCTTGAGATTACTTTTGTGTTTCACTGTAACGCTCTAATATGATTCTTTAGCAGCAAAATCTATGTTCAATGAAGCCATCACAGTGAATGCAGTATTGTGCCTGGAACAGTAAGTCACCAAATAATCATTCTCTGCCATCTTCTACTGGTATAGCCACCATTTTATGGCCTGCATAGCCAGTTTATACCTAGCTAAGACTTACAAACCCACCAAGTCCACGCTGAGATTTGCAGGACAATGTGTTGCTCAGTTGTTGTGGTGGCTTCTCTGTGCTCTTAACCTGACAGCTTACTCATGTTTATTTTCATGGAGATTTGAATTACTGCTTCACATGAAAACTTTTCACAGTGCTGTCATGCTCATTATCTGCTCCTTGCTCATTAGGCAGGAAAATGACATTTTGAAGCCTTTCATAAATATCAGAGGGGCTGTATTGACTGGACATTTTTTGGTATTTTCTGCTCATAACTACATGAAATGAATACCTTTATTAGGAAAAAATGCCAAGAATAGGATTTTGGAAAGCCTGTAAAAAACTTTTAAGCAGTGAACATAAAGGTACTTTATAGCTGCATGTTTACATACTTAATCTGCCTTTTCAGTTGTATGAGTGCCTTTATTCGTCTGCTGGAGTGCCAGGCTCAGAGGTTAAATCCATCTTCCCCTCCCCTGTGTCTGGTGGTTTGCACAGGCTGGATTAAACGATTTCCCACGGTTTTCTGCTTGGGCTGCTTTGCTTGTCTCTCTTTCCTAAACTGATCTTCGGAGACCTTTCAAACAGGGGCTCCCAGGGGAAGAGCAAATCTTCATCTGGGAAGGTCATCAAAGCGTGGCTGGAGAGCCAGCATTGCATCTGGAGGCAGTACCGGGGCTCTTGAAGGTACATCAGCACTGCTGAAAGTAGGTTTTTTTCAGCAAAATACTACAAAGGAGCATTGCAGTGCTCTGCAAATGCCTACTCTTTTAGCTTAATGCTATTCTAAGAGGTGTGGGCAATTTAGAAAGCTTTGTTGTCCTGATCAGGATATAAGTAAAGAAAAAGTTGATGGACTGTTGAATAGAGGATGTTTAAAAAAGTAAGATTAAATTATAGCTCCATAAGGAATCCTTTGCATTCAAATGTTATCATTTCTGCAAGACTTTATGACATTATAGATGTATTTAAAGTTGTCTTGCAACACCAATGAACTCCGTATTAAAATGAATACTTTTCCCCAGTGACTTAAATAAATTATTCTGCCCTTCACTCCACACTGAGGAATTCCAATATTCAGCGTAGAGTGGGGCTTAAAGCACCTGTAAAATACCGTCTCAGAGGGTAAATCATCAATTTGTACAGTGGCTTTCAAGGCCAGAAAAGAGTATATGGAATAGGAAATACACAGATCAAAGAGATATATAAATATAGGGACCCAGTATGTAGCTTCAAGAATGGCAGCTTGGTAAGTGCCCATATGGAAAGAGCCCAACCAGGCTTGTAGTTGAAAATATATATACAGAATGAGATGAAAACCCCTACACATTCCCCCTTACACCCTCAAAAATATAAACAAACAAACAAGCACAAAGAACCCCAACCCCAAACAGCATTTTGCTTTTTGCAAATTAAGCTAGCAAAAAACCCTCTTTTGCATGTTTGAAACAATACTTATGAATAATAATATCAAATCACAATTAGGAACTGAAAGCTTTCTCTTTTGAATCCTTTTCCATTCCAAATCGGTACTGCATATTCTGAAATACAGATGTTTAGAGAAAGCAGTTACTAATGATTCCCACTATTATTATATGAAGTTATATCAACCACCTCATATTTTAATCACTCTAGCCATTAGCTCTCGCTTAATTTGCAGCAGCTGCTTTCTAGAATTCAATATACCACTTATGTCAACAGCACAAATGATTCTTATTAACTCCTTACAATCCCAAGAGCAACAAAAAGAGCATTCAGAATAAACCATTATTTAAAGATTTAAGAAAATTCAGCCAGCCCTATTGTCATCAAGTAAAAATATGAAAAATGGAATTACTCTTTGTGGTTTGATGTGACAGAAATTCAATACCTGGGTTAATAAGGATCATTGGCAGCATAATCTCACCTGAATAGACCAGGGGGATTTAAATTTGAGATCTATTTCTCACCGCAAGGATCTGGATCTGATTATATAGCTTCAATGTAAAAGGTGTTAAAATCACATTCTTATTTACTATAGTATTGTGAGCCATCTAACTCACAGGTG
Organism: Psittacula echo; assembly: GCF_963264785.1. Lineage (NCBI taxonomy): Eukaryota > Metazoa > Chordata > Aves > Psittaciformes > Psittacidae > Psittacula > Psittacula echo. The sequence goes on from NC_137743.1 coordinate 4,599,164, forward strand.
AGTGGAATCATTAATTTGGTTGTCCTTTAGTGGCATGACCCAGCTCTGACCCAGCTGACAAATCAGCTTCTGGTGACTGAAGTGAAATCAAGTTTGCACATGCAGAACCAGAAGCTTTACAATATAATCTGGAAAGGAGTGGAAGACTGTAACACTAGGGCAAGGGGTAATGGGTTCAAACTAAAACAGGGGAAGTTCAGGTTAGATAGAAAGAAGAAGTTCTTTACTGTGAGGGTGGTGAGGCACTGGCACAGGTTGCCCAAAGAAGTGGTAAATCCTCCATCCCTGGCAGTGTTCAAGGCCAGGTTGGACAGAGCCTTGGGTGACATGGTTTAGTGTGAGGTGTCCCTGCCCATGGCAGTGGGTTGGAACTGAATGATCTTAAGGTCCTTTCCAACCCTGACTATTCTATGTGAATGGGAACCCAGACTCTGCTTCTATGATCTACCTTGTATCTGCCTAAGAGTTATTTTTCTGTATTTGCATAATGAATGACCTGTAGAGTCACTGCAATTGAACATAATGGTTTCTGGCAACATTTCAGCCCCCTATGGTTGCCCTGAAGAGCTAAGACCATCAGCTCCACAGCTTCACCAGAAACAAAGGGTAAGCTGTTAAGTCTACCTGTTCAGTTTAGTTCTAAATGTTTTTGTTATTGTTTATTCCTATATTGTAATTTCTAAACACTAAAGTTCCTTGACTGTTAGGACTTTGAGAGTTACTCTTCGGAGATATGTGATATCTGGTTTTACTGACATTTCACAGCAGTGTTTCCTTGCATACTTTCGCCCTAAGAAGGCCAAGGATCAGTTTAACGACTGCGTCACTGTAAATTTGAGTACTATGGTACTATACTGTCAATGACCATGCATTAAGCATTAAGTGGTGTGCAGAACATACATGATTTGGGGAAAATGCAACATTATGGAATCAGTTTCTCACTAATGAAGATGTTCATACAAATGAATTGATTCATTTCCATCTTGGCTTTGGAAGCAATCTATCTTTCTCAAAGCAGTATGAGTCTCCTGAGAGTACTTTTCAGATATTGCATTTCTTAGATTTATTATTAATTCCTTGACTCCTGCATGATTTGTTGTTAGCAGGCTGAGAATCAAATGTAGCAAGTACTTGAGAATGATGGGGTTTCACCCTGCCACTTGCTTGGTGGCTTGCTGGTACTAACTCTGGGGACAAGAACTTTCCATGCTCTTGAAAATGCACCATTAATACAGATTAAGAAGAAACATTATGGACCAGATCTGCACAAAATATAGAGCTTCCCTATAACTCATGCTTGTAATCTACAGGGAAACCGTTAACTTCTTAGGTCTAGTGTTTGCGAAATTAGATCAGAAAAAACATGAAATTAGGGTGGGAGAGGTAGAACCACTTTTTCAGAGAAAAAATGAGGGATGGAAAAGAGGATTCAAGTTGAAATCTTCTGCTCCTCTTTTTGTCCTGAATAATCTTCCCTGAGCTTGCCTTTTCCTGAATTTTCAAATAGTCCTTAGTTTTGAAGCAGTCAGTGAGATGACTAACAAAAAGCAGCAGTCAGTGAGATGACTAACAAAAAGCAGCAGTCAGTGAAGTTGACTAACAAAGAGCAGCCTAAGCGTTGGCATTTCAAGATTTCCAGTCGAACCCAGAGTCTCCAGAAGTAGATGCTGGCATAATTTTTCTCCTCAAATGTTGATAACTGTAGTTTTTCAAATAACAGAAAATTACTCCGAAATTTGGGATCTGGCAGGAAGAAGACTGGGTAATTTTCACACCAATGGAAGCGGAAGAAAGCTGGTAAAAGCTCAGGGTAGGAAATGGAATGGTCAAAGAAGCATTCCTACAATGAATTTGTGATGCAACACAAACTTCATGCTTGTTGTGAAGGAGAAAATGGTGTTATACCCTTTTCACGGTAGGAGGGTGGAGCATGTGTGAAATAAGCCAAGCCAGGGCTCTGTTTGCCACCTCTTGTCCAGAGCATTTGTCCCATAGCAGGCACAAGCACAGCTCTAAATCATCACTGTCCCAAAACACAGAATCTGGAAAGAGGTGTTGCATTTCTAAAATGATATTATAGAAGTGTCATGAACTGCTGGGGATGTTGAAATTGTTCATTCCCAATTTAATATAAAATAAATGTCAGTTATTAGAAGGAAGAAAATGAACTCTGGACAGGAAGGAAGGGGCAAATAAGGATATTAAAAATGATAAAGTAGAAATGAATCTCTGTGACCCGCTACAACACCAGTGTGTGTGTCTATGTGCCTTGTGTGGGGGCATGTTGTATACACTTCATATGTTTGCTTTCAGCAGACAGAAGCAATTAAGAGGACAGGCAGCCCTCGGGGCATCAGCACTGCAGAGCTGCCAATTGTTTGACATTAGAAAACCAAACAGTCCGAATGTGGCCTTATTACAGTAAAAGAGCAGAATGTAGGAGTCTGTAGCATATATCAGCTTTCGTGATTATATCTCAATTAGTTTCAGTGATGAAGCTGCAGCCTTAGAACTGAAATCTGGAAATGCTACTTTGAAATATTTAGGAACTTGGCTATATTTTCATATGGCAGGTTGTAAAGAGGCTTTAGAAAGGAAACAAGAACAAACTCTCATCTGTTGAAGCCATACAAAACCTATTGCCATGAAGATAAAATTGCCCAACCACTTTGACGCTGCATTTGATGGAATTCCTCATCCGTAATTCAAAGACAGGTTATGGCTTGCCAAGAGTTAATTTTTATTTGATTCCTACTGTGAAAGTATGATGATTTTCTACATCAAACTTTGTGACTCATCCACACTTGAATGTTTATGAAAGGTCCAGCACATTGTGAGTGCTGCTGCAAACACGGTACGAATAAAAAGATGTCATTTGAGCTCTGGCAAAATGCTGCCAACACTGGGATTTGTATAGATGTCCCTGGAAGAAATTCAGTTTTGGTTGCTTTTACTTTAAAGCCTTCAGAGTTTTAAAAGAAAGCCAAAGATCAGAAGTTTGTAAGCATCTGGAGAAAACATGGTTAAATAGAAGCATAGAATAGTTAGGGTTGGAATGGACCTTAAGATCATCCAGTTCCAACTCCCCTGCCATGGGCAGGGACACCTCCTACTAAACCATGGCACCCAAAATATCAATGTCCTCAATTGTATTTTCTGTTTATTTCATTATTTTTAAGCTAAATTCATTACTTTGCATGAGCCACACTAGAAATGTTTGAGACATTGAATGGGTGCTCTGATGAGGATATTTTGGTTTTCATTTGTTGCTTCTGTAGACTGCAGTTCTCAGAAATTTTGTGATACACATGAACACTGAACTTATAACAGCATTTTCTGTACTTACAAGATCACTTTAATCATGGTATGCATGGTACCCTATTGCTTTGGCCCCTTCTTCCATCTCTAAGTCGTATGCATAGTATTTTAATCAAAAAGCACTAGTCTCCCAGAGACAGGCCCATAGCCCAAGTCACTGCTGCTGTTTTCACCACAGTGAAAATCACCCTGTTTTGGTGAAAATAAGCTTTGTAATGCTGTTCTGCTGGCAAAAGGAAGAAATAGAGAACAGCAACCATCCCAATAGAGACAGGCGTTACAGCAAGGAGACATGGGGACTGATGTAGATAACTGGCACACCCAGCATTGTTCATTAGGATTTATACAGAAAATTCCCTGAAACTCAGCTGTAGCTGCCTCTCTTCCTCAGCTAGTTATTTCTCAGAAGCTGTTTGTGATTGTGTAGATGACTGCAAGAGAAACTGTGTAAGGGGCAAGAAAATAACGAGAAAGCCTGAAACACGCTGACAGTATGTTCATGCAGAACATCCCAGAGGGAGAAGGAGGTGAGAGAGAAGAGACTTGGGAGCAAGGAAGTGTTTTCCTTGCTTTCCATTCCTCCTGTGTTCAGGCAAACAGTACTTCATGTACAAATAAACCGAGTAGCATCACCAGTGCTTGTCTCTATAATAACACAAAGAGGGAGGGGAGGGGATGGTGGCAGCTGTAGTCACAGCAGTGTTTGGTACTTCTCAATCCACTGATATGTTGTTCTAAAAGCAAAGGCACGCTTTTCAAACTTCTGCAAGTTCAGTTAGCTTTAACAATGCACATATCCACATGTTATAAGCAAATGCACGTTGGAGAAGCAGAGAGACTAATTCAAGAACAGGACTGTATTTCTTGAGTAGGAGTTTATAGGAAGCATTCCTAAATAGGAGACACCTTCTTAAGCATATAGAGCCTTTCAAAGCACAGAATCATAATTGTTTAGGTTGGAAAAGGCCTTTAAGATTTTTGAGTCCAACTGTTCATCCAGCACTGCCAAGTCCACCACTAAACCATGTCCATAAGTGCCACATTTACAGGTCTTCTAAATACTCCCAGGGATGGTGACCCTCCCACTGCCCTGGGCAGCCTGTTCCAATGCTTGACAACACTTTCAGTGAAGAAATGTTTCCTAATATCCAATCTAAACCTGTCCTGATGCAATTTGAAGCCATTTCTTCTTGTCCTGTCACAGAGTCCATTCCCCACCTCACTACAACCTCCTTTCAGGTAGTTGCAGAGAGCAGTAAACACTTCCCTCAGCCTCCTCTGTCCAGACTAAACATCCCCAGGTCCCTCAGCCGTTCCTCATAAGACTTGTGCCTCAGACCCTTCACCAGCTCTGCTGCCCTTCTCTGGAACCACTCCAGCACCTCAATGTCTTTCTTGTAGTGAGAGACCCAAAATTGAACACAGGATTCAAGGTGCAGCCTCACCAGTGACAGGTAAAGGGGGACAATCACTGCAGGGCCCTGCTGGCCACACTATTGCATCATACAAACCAGGTAACATATTCTTGGCCACTTGGGCATGCTGCTGGTTCAGCACATTTTTCTGCAAGGCAAAACCCCCCAAATTTATTGGAACCCTGATATAAAACCACATTAATTTACAATTTACAATTACTATTCACTGCCAGCATGGTAACTAATATTTTTTTCTTATAGCTGATTCTTAAGGAGCACCAGAAGATATCTGAGGTTGTCATCTTTATCCCTTTGCTCCAATGCAGGAGCAATGCACACGTATATCTATTCCGTCCAAGCTAGAAAGACATTTAAAGCACGCAGTTACACCACATCAAGTGACACTAAACGGCTGCCTGGAAGATCCCTTGTTTTATGTATGTCAGCCAGTCAGATCAGAAGACGGAAGAATGCAGTATGGAAAGACAAAAATGTACAGGCTCTACATAAACAGGACATATATCTATTTTGAAGGCTTAATGCTTTGCTGTTCTATCCATAGAAGCTGCTGCTGCCAACTTAGCAATGAGGCTATTTCTGTTATGTTGCTGCTGTAGGAAGACTGTACCACATGCATTAAATGATGAGAAAAACTGTGATAGCTTACTGAAGACCAGGCATGTCACCAGGTTGTGTTTTAGCCCGCAGGGTGCCCCATGGCATTTTAGAAGCAGTAAGCTCAGATCATCTCAGTATAAACAATAGTGCCCTCCCAGCCCAAAGTGTCTGAAACCTCTTGAACAGCTTCAAATTGAAATGGAAGGAAACAGCAGCTTCGTAAAAATTAACATATCATGACTTTGTATGTATTAAAAACTTTAAATGACTGTCTTCTATTCTCATAGGGAGTGACTCAGCAGCTCCCTATAACTGTGAACAGGCAGTGGACAATGGGTAAACAGAGCTCAACTCAATCAGCTGCTCACAACACATAATTTGCCCAACTTTATGTGTGCAGATTATTTTAATGTGAAAATTATGGCAAATGCAAAGTCACTTCAATAGGATGATTAAGAGCTGCGGGCTCCTGGGGAAAGCATTTCAGCAGTGTGTGCACCTGCATCTATTAAAAGAAGCAAAATAGAATAACAAGCAATAACTTGTCAGCCCATCTGCAGGTCATGCCATGAGATGGTAGGAACTGAGATAGAAAGAGAAAATATATTGTAAGGCAGCCTGGGACGAGGACCGTGTAATGATGGTCGGGAGCATAATGCAAAACATAAAAGGGTGTTGCTGTTTCAGGCCATGGTATGGAAGCTCACGCGTGGTGCAGACGAGGCAAGCAAGGTGCACAAGATTGGGAAGTTGTGGGGACACACTGGGTACTTGCCTCTCCTTGGGACACTCTTTAAAATTGACGGGTATTTTGGAACACACATGGAATTTGGGTTATGGAGGAAGAAAAAGTAAATTCTAGAAAAGCATAGCTAGTACCTTCACCACCTAATAAACCCAATGTAATCTGCTTGGGTTTACTACAAGCAAGTATAGGCCTCCATCCCTAGAAGAAGCCTGAGCAAGTCCTCCAAAAAATAGAGGAAGCAATCTAACATAACCATAAGTTCTTCTGAGATGACGAGCTCACTGCCTGTGTGTGTTTATTTTTTGCTGGCAGGCAGCAATATTCTTTGTGTCCTCTTGACACAGGAGAATTGAAAATAATCATAATTTCATAATAGTGATGTTTTTAATTTAAAATTTGATAATTTTTATCAGATAATAGATTTTATTGCTTTTGCACTATTCCTGTGGATGAATACATTGTAAAACATACATATTTATATGCAATATAAATATAGAAATATGTAAATATGAAAGAAGCATAGATATATATTCCCTTCCTCTTCTCTCTTTTGCATTGCAAAGGAGGAACCAAGTATGAGTACAAATATCTTTAGACAAATGCTGCCTGGCTCTACAGCGTGGTCATACATTGCTCGTTCCAGAATTATAACAACAAGAGCAAAACAAGGCCAGAGGAACTTATTAACTGTGTTTATACTCACCCAATTATTCACTAAAGCTGACACATAACTTTTCACTGATGAGACATTTGGACTGCACACATGCCCTGCTTTCTAACACCCTTTCAAAAACCTCTTTTGTAAGTCAGCACTTGGCTGGCCAGACCTTCTCCATGAACTGAACTGGCCTTTTATGTTCTATTGAAAACATAGAAAACTGGGGAGGCTTGATTTTTCCATTGCACTCATTCACATGACGATGGTATTAGGCAGCTGAGCAGCCTCCCTGGGAGCACGTCCTAAAATGCTGGTGATCTTTTTTTGTTGACTTTTAGTGTTATGTTGATTTTTTCCCACCGAATTAGAGGCCAGTTACCACTGACTCAGACTACATTGCAAATAACCTTGTTAAGGTTGCCAAGGTCACAAAAGAAAGTGATGTTTTGTGTGATTGCAAGTGATAAATATAAATCTAATGTAAATTTATTGATAAACAGAGCTGTAGCCATGGCCAGGAAAGTGAGGTAAGGGCCCTGCAATACATGGAAATTGGTAAAGTGATTTCTCATCCAAATAAAGGTGGCTTCTACATCCCTTCTATATTGGAGGTATGCTCTTGAATCATCAGGCAGTTAGGCGGAACATCTACCTGCAGCTAAATACACCATCTAAATAAGAGACCTAGCTAATACACCTCTAAAGAAGAGAATGGTCTGAGTTCAGCATCATTTACATTTTCCTTTAGATTTAGATACCATCTGCTGCTCTGTTTTCTTTTGCCTACTGTCACAGTCGTAAGCATGTAATTACCATACTCCTACTCATTTTTTTTTTCTTGTTCTTTTGCATTACAAGCTTAATTTCAGTCAGGTTTTGTCTTCAGCTTTCTTCAAATATGCAATTATTAGAACACACTTAATGAGATCAACAGCAGTGTTTCATGCTGCACTGATATTTTTGAAATGGATTAAATGAGGCCAGATAATAAAGCACTGGAAGCAATCTTCATATCAGAAAATTGAGGAAAACAGCAGCCTTGTAAAAATTAACATATGACGACTTTGTATGTATTAAAAACTTCAAATGATTTTCTTTTATTCTCATAGTGGTAAAACGAGAATTGACAATCCTGAGGAAATGTAGATCTTTATAAATAATCAGTGCAGCAAAGTGCCATCCTGACTCGTGCTTCTGTGTCCAAGTTCAGAAAAGACACAGCTTGGATCAGACCTCAGAGTACTGGAGGTTTGCTGTTTTATTCTGATTTATTCTGCTGTTGGCATTTGTATCAGGTTGACTGTTGACTTTTGCGGCCTCCTCTCTCTCTGAATCCACAGTGTGGAGGTGAGTCTTTTCCCACCAAAACCACCTTGTGATAACGATTTCAAAAGCCATCAGATTTCAGAGTTTTTAAAAAGCGCCTGCTTTTCATAATAACTATTTTTGATCTCCAGAATAGCCTGGAATTTTTAGCATCTCAAACTGCCGAGAGGCCGATCTGACATGCAATGCCAGCATGAGGACTGTGCTTTGCTAAGAGCAGGGATTGACTGAATTTGGATTGAACATAAAGAAATAGCTACTTAGAGTGTGATCCTGCAATGGCTCCATCCTGGGGACTGTGGCATGCAGGGCTGGCCCACGGGAGCACGGGCCTTGTTCCTGTTCCCCCTAAAGGGTTGTGGGGGTACAGCCCAGCAGGCACATGTCTCTTGTAGGACTTTGGGTTGGGTGCATAGGAAACGGTTTCTATTTGAAGGCTTGTGTTACTCACACATCTTTTAAAACAAAGGGGATAGGGATGTTTTAAAAACACATGGAGAAAAGGGGAAGAGATCCCTTTAGGCTATGTTCATTCCATTTAGACAGGAGTATTCACCCAAGAGCGTCATGGGAGCGCTCGTAATGGCATTCAGAGAAAGGAAAAGGATATTGATTATAAAATTGAAAAGGACATTGATGATATATTGAGTGACATGCAGTGTTTCAGGACCAGCGTGCTGGCCCTGGTAGCTGGCACTGTTTAAGGAATCTGAAGCTTGGTCCTAATGCTGGGAACTGCAGAGGAGCACCCACCTCATGTCAGATGAGATATTTAGGTCCTCTGTTCCCTGCCTGCCTCTCTTTGGTGGTAGGTATTTGTGTGTGTGATGGAATGTGCTGGAGGCATTCCAGAACGGAGGGAGGCAAGGAGGAACCTGCCAGTGCTGCCCCTGTTTGCATCTCATCAGCGTTTACATATAACATAGAATCACAGAATGGCTTGGGTTGAAAAGGACCTTAGGATCATCTAGTTCCAACCCCCTACCATGTATGTGGTAGGTAATGTGCATTTCATATATAAAATACCCTCAAAACCTTTCATCTTCAGGGCATTGACTGGCAAAATGCTAAGATTTTGACTAGTTTTAGTAATCAAAATTCTGAAAATATGGGGTTTGGATTGTTGGGGTTTTTTTTCCAATTTCTTCATGTCCTGAAGTCTTTTCAAAAATATCATGTGACAGTGTTACTGTTGACTCATTAGCAGCCTGGAAATAATGCAACCGAGCTGTGCCAGCATCCCATCCATCTGCCTGGAGAGTCTTATTGTGCAAGTGTTTATCCACTTCAAAGGGATTTTGTGGGAGAAAAAGGCTGGGGAATATTATGGGGCTTTTTTCTGATATTTTCCTTTATACTTTTGGTCTCTTGTAAATAGATATTGAACTCCTCAGATTCTCACTTCCTAAAAAGATTCCTCCTGTAACTGCAGCTGAATAAAATCAATTAAGACCTATACATTTTTCATCAAGGTTTGCAACAGTAGGTTAAAATGAGAGAATAAGCTAACCACAGGAACAGTAAAACTCTAAAATAATCTGGAGAGGATAGGGGAGTTACGGGATAACCATCACTGGGTGTTTTAAAAAAGAGATAATGCTATCTTTTGCTGGAGCTGAATTAGTCTGATGTCTGATTCACTATCGTTTCTTTAACAGTTATTTTATTATGCTCCAGTCCAAAGTGTTGCAGCTGGAAGTGATTCTGTTAGTGTACACATGAGAGATGAGCAGTGATTGTAAATCTAGTGTTTATGCTTTCTTGTTTGCAAATAGAGAATTTGATAGTCAAACTCTTTCAGATTTAGGACTTTACTCCAAGGCCTTCTAGTCTTTACAATATCCTATCAGGTCACTTCAGGCTATCTTTTAAGAAATTTCTGCTATAATTTCTGGTAACATTTTAATATTTGCTTATATTCCTTATATTATAAATATTTCTTTAAGGTCCTATAAGAATTTTAGCAGTTTGGCATTAGTAATAGTTAGAATAGAAATGTTTTGTTAAAAGTGTGCGGGGCTCATGTAGTAGGAATTTAGTGATTATAAACAAATTTCAGATTAGAAGTTTTCAGCAAATTTATTGGAAGAAAGACTACACATTTCAACTTCTGGCCATCTCACCTTACTGAGGTGTCTTCCTGTGTCCAGCAAGGAGTTTCTGAATTACTCTCTTAAAATGCCTGTCTCAGTTGATTGGAAGAGTGCTCCTATTCACAAGGCAAGACATCACTGTATCAGCTGGCATGAAACTCTCCCTGGCACAGAGGCAAGGCCACAAAAACAAAGCTTGCTGCCAAAAAACTAGTCTAGAGCATAGACTCTTCTAAATAGCAGTGAAGGCTCCCATGCACAGGCATGCTTAATAGAACAGATTACATTAATTTATTGAGAAATATTAAATTTCCTAAAGGTATAATGAAATTTGACTTCCTATGTTATCAAGTCATTGGACTTCCTAAAGATGTCTGATATGCTTATGCTAATTGGCAGCTTTTACACTGAATAAGAAGATGAAAATGCATTTAATATTAATATACCTAGTCCTCTCTCATGTCCGTTTGAACAATGATGACTTTGGAGTGATGGCTTCAGGACTTGATGATCTAGATGATAAGGTGGAAATAGATTCTTTGCAAAACAGACATGCCAAGGGAAGCCTAACCTAGAGCCCTGACACACATGGACATCAAGAATGTTGGGTCCTTGCTTAGATGCTGTGCCCTGCACAGACCCTGGGACACAATGTGAGCAGTCCTGGAGCAAGTGTGGGAGCATAGGGGATGACTGACAGCCCTTGAGGGAGAAAATGCAGGTTCACTTTCTGAGATGCAAGACCTTAAGTATAGTTTGTCTAAAAGGTGATAACTGATGAGAGTAGAGTGAGTTCGGATGCTATTGCTTTGCAAGCATGGCTGCTCATATCACATTTATTTTTCATATGAAGTTATATGGATTCCAGAGAAACCTGCTTTTCAATGAAACAATTGGATTTTGACAGTTTGCCTGTTGAGAGCGGAAGCTTTACAATACAAAGAAGTAGGAACTATAAGATAATAAAACTATTTTTAGCTGGATCCTTCCCTGGTGGGTCTATTCATCAAACACTAGCACAGTGAGCGGTTTAGAGCAAGAAGTTAGTGAGATCTGTGATGGTAAATTTGAACAAATGGTAAAATTAATATTTGGGGAGTATTAGGTTCAAAATAAATCAAGCCAACCTTATTTCTTCCCATATAGCATGAAAATCAAGATATTTAATATACATCAAAAGGAATTATGGACTGTAGAAAAGGTACATGATAATTCATTTTACAGTTTAAGTAGCTTACTGATGAAAGCAAAAATAGCATCACATGTAGGGAGATATAGAAAATTATATGTAGCTTCAGTTGTTAAAATGTAATACCTGGACAGCAAAGGTGAAGTATTAATTTTTAAATCATTACATCAGATGTAATGATGAAACCATTAGGAAAGATGTCAGAACATCACTTTTCATCTTGGAAATAGGCTTTTTAAAGCACTTTCAGGAAATGCTGAAAAGAAAAAGAAACCTGAAAAGAAACGTTTGCAATTTTAAAGTATTGATACCAAAACCCAAAGTCAAATAGCATTAGCTATGTCCGGCCCCAAATGGAAAGCTGAGTCATTTAGATTGCTTAAATGCAGAATGATATGCGGTGTTTTCTCTTAGTGCTTCTTTCAGCTGAAGCCTCTGTGCATGTTCAAAAGTGCCATCAGACTTAATTGATCCTGATGATCATATATAATGGTTCAGTGCATGCATACTCAAATATGGGGCTTGAAGGTTAATAATTAATTGGAAAATACTGTGCTGCAATGATCTGAATTTCAGAGTTTAATCAAAGTGAAGGCCTCCAGTGCTACACACATGCTAGGCAAAATACAGGGAAGGCAGGAATTGTTGGAGCTTTTTAACTTTGCTGAACTGCAAAAGCATCTCCAGAGCTCTGTTTCCTTCCAAAAGTACTTTTCCTGCATTGAAGAGTAGTTATTTAATCTTCTTTTCCTTTGGAACACTTTTTGCTTCTGTTGACACAACGCTAAACATGAATAGCCACTTATTTGCTGCCAGATAATTGTGTTGGCTTGCTTTCTTCAATTTTGTCTTTCATTAGAGTTTTTCTGTCAATGAATACATTGGGAATACATTGGGAGAGACACTAACACATCGTTTAAGTAAATGGCACAGATATGGGTATTTCTGCATTGTTTGCATGCATATCTGCTCAAACCCATTGGAAATGGTCTGTACAGCCACACATGGAGATATAATATCAATTTGGGTCAGCCTGTTGTTATCTAATGGCCCATAGATCACTAAATGTCTCACAATCTTTCCCCTTCAGAGGCCTCTTGGCCTTCTGGTGATGTGTTGACATTTACCTTCTCATGTACTGCTCCTGTGTGTGGGGCCAGACTGACCAAAGGGATGGACTCCGATGGCTTGGCTGGGCTCCTTTTCTACATTGTGCATGCAACCAAATACAAATAAAGAAATAAATAGTTTTATTCCAGCCATGCTGGACACATGTCCACTGTGTTGCTGGCTTTACAGCTTGTTTCCTTCAAATTCTGGATAGGAAAAGTTGACATGAAGCTTCTAACTGGGTTCTAGAAGGATGCTGGCAGAAGAACCAAGTTTTATAACCATGTGGATGGCAAGTCCTTTGAAATTATGTTTCCTTGCATTTTCCAGGGTAATTATTCTCTCTGCTAAATCTCCAGGCAAAACTTTCCAGGAATTACTATTCCTTTGCATCAGCCTTTGTAATGTGAAAGGCAATATTTAGGTCCTTCCAAAGGGATGAAAAGAAGCAGTTGTAATGGAGACCAGAGCAAAATAAAACCTCCTACAGATTCAGAGGGAACAGACTCCCAGAATCTCTCACGTTGTGTTAGCAGGTTTCCTTTGAGTATTCATCTGAACCTGGAGCCCAGGACAGATCCATGATGCTGGCAAATGTCTTCCTCTTGTGAGAGGACATTATTGTGGCATTGAGGGTTTTCGGTGCCGCAATGTCTCCAGTTTCTCCTTCCAAAAACAACAGCAAAAGCTGTGCATTTGGAGCCTGATCTGTTCATTGCCCTCAGTACAAAGTGAAAGTGGCTATGAGCTGAACATGAATAAATCATTTACTTTGTGCAGCCCTGCCAGCCTTTCTGAGAGCATGGTGTTAATCTGCAGAAACCATCTATGTGTCTGTGTGTGACAAGAAGGGAGGGCATGCACAGAGAAGGATGGCAAACAGACATTTATTTGCTGAGCTGTTTAAAATGAAAGGTGAGACTAAAGGGTGGAAGTAAAGGATGGAAAGATGAAGATGTATCACAAAGTAATCATGTTGGTTAAATCAGGAATTATTCTATGTCTGAGAATTGTGAGCTCTTTTGGGGTCTCTTCTGCTCTTCTACAATAAAGATTTAACACCTGTAAGGGAAGCAAAAGAGCCCTTAAGAAGCCTAATCTGTGCAGTGGAGTGGAATTTAAACTTCAAATCTCTGACTAGAGATCACAGGAAAAAGACTGGAGATGTTCTTGCTGTTTTCACCAATCAAATACCCACCTCTATTGAAGCTATAATGTTTGCCAATGACACCAAGCTGTGTGGAGAGTTTGACACGCTGGATAGAAGGGATGCCATCCAGAGGGACCTTGACAGGCTGGAGAGGTGGGACTGTGTGAACCTCATGCAGTTCAACAGCGCTGAGTGCAAGGTCCTGCCTCCAGATCAAGGCAATCCCAAGCACAATTACAGGCTGGTGTAAAAGGGATGGAGCAGCCACGAGGGGAAGGACTTGGGAGTGCTGGTTGACAAGAAGCTGCCCATGATCCGGCTTTAGTGAGCGCTTAAGCCCAGAGCCCCCCCATGTGCTGGGCTGCACCCCCAGAGCGTGAGCAGCAGCTCAGGGAGGGGATCCTGCCCCTCTGCTGTGCTCTGGGGAGACCCCCCTGCAGTCCTGATCCAGCTCTGGGGCAGCAGCACAAGAGGGACGTGGAGCTGTTGGAGCGAGTGCAGAGGAGGCCATGGAGATGCTGCGAGGGCTGGAGCAGCTCTGCTCTGGAGCCAGGCTGAGAGAGCTGGGCTGGGGCAGCCTGGAGAAGAGAAGGCTCCTGAAGGGGAGACCTTAGAGCAGCTCCAGTGCCTAAAGGGGCTGCAGGAAACCTGGAGAGGGGCTTGGGACAAGGGCCTGTAGGACCAGGCCAAGGGGAATGGCTTGAACCTGCCAGAGGGGAGACTGAGATGAGCTCTTAGGCAGAAGCTCTTCCCTGTGAGGGTGCTGAGGCGCTGGCCCAGGGTGCCCAGAGAAGCTGTGGCTGCCCCATCCCTGGCAGTGTTCAAGGCCAGGTTGGACACAGGGGCTTGGAGCAACCTGGTCAAAAAAAACAGGTGAGCAAAAGAACATTTGGGACCAAGTGTTTTGACTTCACATTGTCAATAAAAGACCTCTGCTCTATGAGGACTACTGTCTATTCCCTCTGCAGGGTATGGCTCTTGAGTGCTGTTCAGAATGAGTCTGAAACACCCAGAGACCTTTCTGTGAGAGCTCTGGTTAGGCAGCGATGCTCAGGGAGCAGGAACAGAGAGCTGCACGCTACAATAGCTCTCTCCCCCCAACCTTGGTTTCACACCAAGTGTGAAACGTGCTCAAGATGTCAAGGAACAGGTAAATTTAAGTCGCATTGTGTGTATTAAGACCAGATGTATATTTCATGTATTAAGGTTCTCCAATTATTTCACTTGTGTTGCTCACATTACAGTGAAGTAATACCCTATTGCAATTGAGTTAGTACTTGTTTTCCAAAAATGAGCAGGACTGACCAGGTCACATCATTGCAATGACATTACTTGACTTGTGCAACAATGAAGTGAAACGGACTTTTGGAAACATTAACTTTTATATGAAAAAATAGTTCACACCAAGTGATTGATCATAACCACGTTTCATTAACAGTAACTTTAACAAAGTCACAACATACATATATAGTCTGTATTTATTTGTATATGTCACTTTGTATTAACCATTAACTCTATGTAATAAAAATATATTACAACATCTGATATGTATTCACAAAGCACAAGCCATTGTAAACAGCATAGACAGCACAGGCCCCTTTTATTTGAAGTCAGGATTAAGATTTCTTTTATACTATTTCTTTACATTGTAGGTAATAGCACAGCAGAACTTTATGCTTCTGCTTTTACGAGTGACTCTTTTGGGAGAGTAATGCAATTTAGCTTACATGGGACCCTAAAATCCATGTTAATCCACAGCACTCTTGAGCATGTTGCCATTATGAATTGGTCTGTGCATCTCTCTATCCATGCAATTTGGAAAGGTTTTCTTTATATTGCCTTTTTTTTCCCCTAAATAAATAACCCCTGCAATTAGATCTCATTTTTATACAAAAAAAAAAAGAGTAAAATGCAATAAATTATAAAGGTATATTTATAATAATATAATCAAAACATGCCCTATGTACAGCAGCTGTTATTAATGTATTTCAGAACTATCTTCAGACTGGATAAGTGCTTTTTGAAATAGAAACCATCTATTTTCATTATTTGCAAAGCAAACCAGAATTTTACATACATAGGCCAGACCTTTTATTCCTCTCATTATGTGAATGGTCCTTACTTATCAAAGCAACCTCACTGTCCTTACAGTAAGGATTTATAAAACCATCCCCTAATATTTTTTACAAGCAAATAATCATCTAATAACCTAATCTAGGGAAAAATGTTTAAGTCTAACTTCATCTGGAGACGGACAATACGTTACATTCCTGCAAGAATTTAAAAGGGAATAATTAAATGCTCCATCCCTGGCAATGTTGAAGGCCAGGTTGGATAGGGCTTGGATCAACCTGCTCTAGTGGAAGGTGTCCCTGCCTGTGGCAGGAGGTTGGAACTGGATGATCTTAAGGTCTTTTCCAACCCAAACCAGTCTTGGATTCTACGATTCTACAAATTAAGGTGATTACCCAATATACGGGATCTTTTAACCTACAATGATCTTAAGAAAATAAAAACACTGTGAAAAAAAATCTAAGGTTTAGAAAAATGCCCTGTGTATAAATAAAGATAAATCAAGGCACCTTTTAGTTACCTATTTCTATTTTCCAAGGCAATCTGTGATAATGACTTTTCAAACATCTTTTCTGGGAAGCCCTATGGTTTCTGTTATAAAGAGACCCATTCTTTACTCTGGCTGATGCAGGTAGCTTTGTTTTACTAAATGAGGCTGGGCTGGATGACAGAGCACGGAGAACTTGCCCCAGCCTTGTCACTGACTTTTTTTCCTAACAAAAATCCTTCAATTAATGAGATTTTGGGGTTTTTTCCTCTGTAGGCCATTGATCGCATTAGCAAAGCAAGAGGGGTAGAAATTACCTATCTTTGCATAAGGATTTTGTGGTCAGAAGGTAATGTAAAACCCTGATATCCAACAGGGCTTTTTTAATTTCTGTTCAAGAACTCAAGGTACTGCAAGTGCAATATGACTAAATAGCACTGCCTGTGATGGACAGCAAGAGGAAAGCCACAGCTGACTTTACACCCTGGGCCATGTTGCATTCCCACTAATGTCTCACTAGGATGCACTGGCATTTCCTCGATAAAGCACTACTTTTCTTTTTCACTAGGTACTTTTGCTGGATCCAAATCCCAGGAGGATTGAGTCTTTCAATTGTATGATTCTTAAAAAGGTTTTGCCTTAAAGCTCTGTACAGCTTTGGTGACTAAAATCCTAGTATTCAGCAATATCTCCAAATGGAGGTCTTTATCCTAATGTATCTTTGTAGACTCACGCCTTTGGGTACATTGAAACCATGTGCAATAGTATTTCTTCAACAAAAAGAATCATATTTTACTACACAGTTACTGCACATGCATGCTGTCATACACCTGATGCGTTTGCTTCTCAATACACACCTTTCTG
The DNA here is from genome assembly GCF_963264785.1 of Psittacula echo. Classification (NCBI taxonomy): domain Eukaryota; kingdom Metazoa; phylum Chordata; class Aves; order Psittaciformes; family Psittacidae; genus Psittacula; species Psittacula echo. The sequence goes on from NC_137743.1 coordinate 4,616,213, forward strand.
AAGTGCACTTACAGTCTATAGGGTTAAGCATCTTTCTTATAAATATAGACATATATGATAAACTATAGCAACATCTCTATTTCATTAGATCAGCATTATTTGCTTAAAAACCAACAATCTTAAATACATATTTACATGATACACACCAGGAGTACAGGTAAGTAGACAATTTACAAAGACTACAGCGGCTCTTTTCTCCATGTAAACTTTTATATCCCCCCCCCCAACAGGGACAGCTGCCTTTTGAGCAGGATGGTTTTCATAAAGAAACTTCACCCATCAAAGATTTCTCATATACTGAATGCTGAAAGTATAAAAAGCAAATTAAAATCAAAATTAGACTTAAGGCTAAAATGTTATTGTTCTCATTTATTCGGGCTGGGTAGGTTACAAAGATTCAATCCCTGATTCTGCAAACATATAAATCTATGCTTAGCCCTAACTATCCAGGGCTACCAGCTGAAACAGACACATAATGACTATAACATCAAAATCTAACTGAGCTTTCTGTGCTGAATGTAATGTGCTGAAGTATTTTGTGATTTTTAGGGTCAAGTAACAATGAGCTGACATAGGTGTGAAGCCTCTGTATTTACTTTTAAGCTTCATTTAATCACAAGAACGTTTAATGTGGGGAGAAAACACCTCCAACAGTAGTGAAAAACAAGCAGTTTTCCAAGGGACGTTTCAAAGGTATTCACTGCATGTGTAAAAATGTATAGGACAAGATATTCAGAGCCCTTAGTGCCTTCTTCATTTAGGATTAAGAGGGGTAAGAGAACTATAAAACCTTAGGCATGTAGGTCCAAAAAGCCATTATTTTCCGCAAGCTACCTAAACCTCTTGGGCTTAAAGACTTGTACTCTTTCCTAAGGTAAGGCTCATCCAGGTGTAGGTGGTTTCTGGTCATTCAAACAGTGTGAGTAATTTCTTGTAGCCCATCTGAAAAGCATTAGAGTTTTCCTAACACATGGAGGCTGATCATCAGCTTAGTCTATGGCAGCTACTGAGCTTTGATGGAAATTTTACCTTTCTCTTTGGGGTAAGTGGATGTCTGAGAGATCTGGAGAGCTCTCAGTGTGGAAACAGGTGACCAGGAAAAGCCTACTGCGGCCAGGGTAACATATTGCAGCAGCAAAACCAGTTTATAGCTTCTCAGCCTCCCATTCAGACCTATTTCTGCCTCAGTTTTGTGACCTCTGAAGTTGTTCTTTTGCAGCTGTTTCTTGAAGTTAAATTTAAGATGTTTTCCCAAACTTATTTTTTTTAATCAATTCTGTCAAGGATGATTTCATTGTTGACCAGAAGCAAACTAAGACCAATTCCCAGCACTACTGCAGAGTGAACAGATGCACTGGCAAAAATTAGAAGGTAAAGTATAGCAAAAGACAGGAACATGTGTTTTGGGGGCTGGACAAGATGACCTCTGAAGGTCCATGGTGCTGTGATACACGTGGCTACTGCTGCAGGCTTCATGAGGGTTTGCCTGGAACTGTTTTAATGTCTAAATTTGATCTTTTTCAGACATAAGGGATGTTAGAAAATAGTCTGATTAAGGGTCACTGAAAAGAGGTTGTTGAAGTCTTTCACTCGAAGAGTAAGAACAGGAATGGAACTTGATTGGAGAACAGTTACGCAGTCGCCCGACATTACAAGTGGGCATGTATGCACATGAGGAACTCACTAAATCCTGTTGACATCTGTGCATTTGCAAAACTATGAAAACAAGGCTCTACACATTTAGAAGACAGAGCTATAAAACCCAGAAATAGTTATCTAATGGGACCTGATCCTCAGATGAAACAACCAGCTATTTTATGTCAATTTATGTTAGGAGAGAACCTGGTGCGTGGTATTTTAGTCAATAAAGTCTTATCAGTCTCTCATAGCTTTTGGTAAATGCAATTACCCAGATCTTCACATTCAAACTGCTTAAAAAGAATGACATAAAAGTGGATCCTAGTTCACAGTTAGGGCTTTGAAATTAACATAAATAACAGTAAAATGAATGGAGGAAAAACTCAGAATCTGTAAGATGACATAGTGGACTAAACTGCCTTCCTCATCTGCCAATGTTCTGCCTGCCAAATTTACAAGGTACGAAGAAAATGTTGATTGGACATGCAAGTGAGGAATAGATATTGCATACGGATCGCAGCTACCAACAAACAGAACACTGCATATTGCTGAAGCAGCTGCACAGGTTTTGCACATGCAGTTCCATATTTTGGGCACACATTGTAGCCATACTTCACAAACTTCTTCAGAAATATTGAAATAACAAATGGAAAATCCCCCCCTTCCCCACGCACGCACACGTGTTTTTGTTAGACAAGAGAACAATTCTGCTTCATGATTGGAGATAATAAAGTACTGTGCATTACATTTATCATTATTCTAACTCACCCGAGTCACTGTTGTATAGTACATATATACTCAGCAGACAGATAGTTACTCATATCTACATTCATCACTTAGACGTACATTTTAGAAGATTTGTGCCAGTTGCCTATAAGAATTCAGCTGAATATCTGGCACCAAATGAGCCACAGAATCATATTTCTAGTATCTTACAAAGCGTCATCAGGAAATGTCAGGTATTACTTTTATTTTGTATACTGAGTCAGTTTGTCAAGCACCAGCATTCACAGCTCTTGCTTGCTTCAGATGGTAGAAATATGACAATGTGTCAGAGAGCTGATGTAAGTAAGGGGAAATTATATTTATTCTCTAAGATTAATTCTAGAAGAAAGGCACCATGAAAGAAGGATGACTTTTTAAACACATACAAAGGGAGAGATTTATTGCTCATGGTGACACATAAATCGACCAGTAACTGACTGTGATACACAAGTATAATGAGACAAGTCCAACGCTGTATTCTTCTCCGTATTTAACTAGCCATCCTAAATGTACAGTGGGTTTCATTTTGTTTCCAGGGAATTTACCTTGCTCTATTTGAATAACTGATCTGAAATTCAAAATCCTTCTGGGACTATCTTTATTGACATACAAACGTCCCATTGACTTTGGCAGCAGCTCCATATATAAGTTGACAACAGCTATGGACTTTAAAAATCGTCCTGTTGTAGTTTACTCCGGTAAAAGTGGTCTTAGTAAAACATATAACAACCCTATATAGAGTTTTTATCTTTCTAAACTCACTAATAATTTTCTAATATCCTGTATTCTTATACAAATGAGTCCTCAAAATGACTTGAATTTCTTTAGAAACAAGTATTGAACTGGGTGTTGTTACCCATTGCACCTGAGAAAATTAGGTTATGCCTAAGAAGAAAAATGATTAAGATGAGGTAGACTATTTAATCTGGAGAAGGGCTAATTTTGAATGAAGTGTAGTAAAAACTTGCTTAAAGTATGTCTCTATATTTGCGGGTACATATTATTGTAATTATGTTATTTTTTTATGACTAAAACTAATAGTTAAGCTCCTTCTTTTTTATTTACATGGTAGTTGATGATCTTCATTACATTAATTCTTCCTTTTATAAATCAGGTGACAAGTTTATATATAATCATGGTTCCTTGCAGCTGTAGGACTATGCTAAGGGCTAAAGAAAGGCTCTCCAGACTAACAGCTGAGGTATGACGCTACGTTCAGCTGATGATGGGGTGAAGCCCTTCACTGAGTTACCTGTCTGGGCTTTGAATCACAAGACAGTAACCTCAGCAGAGGACACTTTTTACAAGGTATGAAAGAATACATAATGTCTGTTCTATCAAAGACTTCTATTCATGGCAGAGTTTGCCAAATGGAGCATGCTAATGTTTGCAAACTGACTGATATTGATAATTTGAAATGAGTGATGGGGAATGTACTATTTTATCTCATTAACCTTTGCTGTCAGGGATTGTGTGGAGCTATAGGCATCAAATCTTTGCTTGGGGGACACAGGAGGTAATAACTAAAATGTAATCCCATGTTTTTAGTACTGAGGGCCTTATTTTCTCAATGTGATGCTGACCATCTTTTCTTAACATGAAAAATATAAGTAAGGATAGGTGGCAATATATTCAGCAATATCAGCTATTATTTAAGCTGTCATTGCATGCATGAATCCTAATTGATCAAGACTATTCAAAATCTGGGCATGTATTTGTTATTTACCCTCACGAAAGAAACTGTATTTTATGGCTACTAGACAACAGCTTTCTTGACCTATTCAGCAAAAATTCATTTGGTTTCTGATGTTAAGTTGCTGTTGTCTTATGGAATTTACGTCACTTTCTGTAGGAAAATTGTGCACAGATTTAAGGTCAGATTTGGTACTAACTCTTTTGCCAATCAAAATATAAAACATTTGAAATGAGTAGTTTTGTTTCTGAAAAAAAAAAATATTTAAGAGATTATGAGGAAAAAAACTTTGTTTCAAGTTGTTTTAGAAATTGAATATTCCTAAAAATCAGAGCAACAGAAATAAAGCCTGGTTCATTATTGATCTTGATATTTTACAGTTTAATTAATAAGGAAACACTTCAAAAGCTGTCTCATTTCATAGGGTGTTCACTGAATTCAGAGAGAAGTCACTGAAAATTACCCAGGAAAGTAATTCTCCGTCAGACACCAGAGGATGGCTTCAGCATCACATGTCTATATGACTGTTGTGAAGCCATCTACTAGCTGTAGTTGTGCTTCCAATGAATTAAGCCGTGTTTACAAAAATTAAGATACAATGGTGGTGTCTGAGGAAGGGTGACATGTAGGATTGGTTTTCAAAATTTTACTGGTATTTAAGCCTATATTAGCTGTAGGCTGAACTGAAGGCATAGTAAATGTTAATAACATTACTGTGCGTAGCTGTAGTCTACAGCGATAAAGATCTATACTGAAAACTTCCGAGATTTGCATGTTCAGATGTGGATTCAGATTGGATGCACCCATGGGGGGGGTGTTTATTTTTACTCTATTTGGTTTGGAAATTATACTTTTAAACTCAGCTTTAGGCTCATCTTTCCTTTAAGTAACATATCTGTAAGAAAAATTACCATGATTAGTGATATTAGAAAAAGCAATTCTGTGGTTATTTTGGCAGGTTTTGGTGTTTGGTGGGTGGTGCTGAGGGGGCTGGTGCTTTGGGCTTTCTTTTCCCCTGGGCCCAGGGCCCAGTTCTGCAGGTTTGAGCAAAATCCATCTCTTTATAGCTCAGATATACTGAAAGGTATGCAGGAGGCATCGTGACCTTTCCATCCTGTCTACCACTTCTATTTTGCTGTAATTTAATGAGGAGAAAACTAACAGTATTCTGTGGAAATTACTTAAAAAACTTAGAGAAGACAGGGCTGAAGCCAGCCATAGAGTACTTCAAAGTGATTTTTTCTTCCTTCAGTTCTACAGGATTGCTCAAAATCAGTGTATTAGAAGAGTCTGAAAGCTGCTTTGGGCACAATGAGTATCTAGGTAAAGACATTTCTATTAAGCTTTTCCTGTTGAGAGGTTTTCTATACACGACCTACTCAAAGAACTAGGTTGGGGTGGTTTTTGTAAAGCCAGGTTGGCATCTCCATTGGAGGGAGTGTTACCTGCAGCCAGTGAAAAACACACCACAAATATCCCTCTGTGACTTTTTAGAATAAACTTGTGATGGCACCAGTTTGCTCCCATTACTGTCATGAGTCCTTCTGCTGAAGACTAGCTTTTTCCCCTATATATATGTGTAACTGCTGATGGAAATCAATGGGAGATTTGTATTTGTGAAGCCTGCAGGACCACAGATCAATAACACTCTTTTAGTCAGAGGCAGGAGATACAAAGGAGCCTGCCTCCCTTAGATGCTACATGGGCTTCTGGAGGAACATGGGCTGAGCTTCAACCTGTCCAGCACTGCCTTCCGAAACCTTGACAGCTGAGGATACTAGGGATAGGCCAGTTACTTTTGTTTCCTATATATCATTTTATGTGTCTTGTAGGTCCCATACCAGGCTCCTCATTCATTCAGCTGCAATATATTCCGATTGTGCGATTCGCTCGTGAGGGCAGAGGAATTGATGGAGCTTCTTTTGAGGATCTTGTTTATGATGTCTTTCCATGTCTTCTTGTACTGATGCCGTAGCAAAGAGTACACAAAAGGGTCTGAAACAGCTTTGCTGTAAGCTAAGCACTTGGAAATGATACCCCAGTGGGAGTTGATGTGGACCGCAGAGGATAATTCAACAAGTCTGTGGAAAGAGGAAGGTTAAAAGAGTGAATATTCATATTAAAAACGTGGAAGAACAGCACTATTGTAAGGCAAAGACACCCCCCCCCAAAACACCAATTTATTCCTGGAAAACTGCAAGAAAACCAAAAGATGGCATACTCATGAAAATATAACTGTAGTCCTCCACTTATACATTTCTAACACTGCAAATGTAAACTTGAGGCCTGTTTCTCATGGATGGGACTATACATCTCTTATCAGAGTATCTTGACCTCCAAACTTCAAGGCATCCTTGACTGTATGTTTAGCTGTACATTTACTGAGTCTGGAAGCTGACTTCGGATGTGTTACCTTCTAACAGGTTCTCTTACTCATTTTCCTCAATAAATGTTGAATTGTTGGAAGAATTTAGTTCAAAATGGAATAACTCCATCAGGATATGAGACAGTCTTCAAAAGATCCCATTTATTGCTAGTAGCATATGCCTTTTGGAGTCTAGAAACTGAGTACAGATCTCTGATGTAGAGCTGGGTTTTCAACTCGTCTGTCTCACTCAGGCCATCAAGATATTTGACAAAGGGGCACCCTTCTCTGCAGGCTACTGTACCCTAGCCCTATTTGTACTGTCTATTGAACACCATTGTGGGGATCATAAATACTCTGTGGTGAGCAGGTCAACACTTCACAGAAGGTTTTCTGCTGATGAAAAAGATCACACAGCATCTACTCAAAATCATTTCCTATATAACATATCCTCAACCATTACACTTTCAGGCTTTGTGCCAAAATTTATCCATACAGACAATGTGTGTTACTTTCTGTAGTGACTCCATGGTTTTCAGTCCTAAAAAGATCTCTTGTTAGACAGTAACATTTCACTTCATTATATATTTTCTTCATTTGATGCTTTTGTGTATTTTTCTAGTGTGTGTCATAAGATCACATTTCTGGCAGCTGAAGTTCATCACAGACTTAATATAGCTCTAAAGGGAATGACAGGAATATCATGTCCCCAGATATGTTTCCAGATGACTTTCACACTTAGTGTCACCACTGAATCCATCATGCACACCAAATTTAACCACAAGTATTGTATAAAGTTATTTCTGTATAACCTAACATGATTTTTGAAATATTGATGCAAAACCACACTTTGAGCACCAAAATTTGAGATCAGGACACAAAGTGCCATTGCTTGGTCTTATGGGAGTCACGTTCCCCTACCATTAGCTGTCTAAAAATCAAGCATCTAGTCTGAACTTGTGGTTCTAGGTCCCCTCTTCAGCATCTGAGAAACACCCTCACCAGTGCTATCTGGCTTTCTTAGCCGTTCCAGCTCCTAGAGAGTTTGATTCTTGAAACGGTTTGTCTGGATCATAGGAAAAATACACAAGGAAGGAAAATGCATCTTTGGGAGACAGCATAATATATGAATTTAAAAACTATGTTTAAAGGCCAAACATTTACATTTGCAACAAATATAGCAAGACAAAACTTTTAACCCATTAGGGGATAGAGGGAGAGAGGGAAGAGCTTTACGTATTCCTCATACCTGCTCTAACACAGATAGATCACTTTATACTGGGACAGAGTATATTAACAGTGAAATATTGATATCTCCACAAGGTTTTCTCTCTCTATGTCTTTGAGCAACACTGAAGGGCAGTTCTGTTCAATATGCCTCTACAGCTGCTAAGAAACTATTGATTCTTCTAGAGGACAAACAGCTGCATGTGCTGCGATAGAGCCCCACTATGCAAGGGCAAATAAGACCTTTGCTGAAACTGTCCCCAGCAGCAGGTGCTGTCAAACCAGCTTGGAAAACACTTCAATAACTCATGTTTCTTCAGACAAAGCATCATATCCAAGGTGCATTCTGCAGCACGGTTCCTGCAGCAGCAATGGCAATGGTGTTGGTACTTCAAGCAGTTTAGGGATGAGGATTTTTTCCTTAGTCATTTTGTTCCCATTCCATAAACTTTCACTACATCATGTTGTTTAAAATAGCACTGGCAGATGGCATGGTCTGCCATCTGAGCAGATGGCATTTGAGCATGAGACCATTTGACCATCATTTGAGCATGAAAGTGGGACTAAGGAGCCTTAATTTGTTACACCACTGACTCCAAGATTCTGTCTTCTCTCCCCATTCTAGTTTGCCTAGCCTGCAAACTCCATTGCAAAAGCTCTGTATCTCCCTAGATATGTATGCTGGGCTTAGCACCATGGTCTGCACCTAGTGCTGGGCTTTAGCCACTGTCACAGTATTGGTAATTCTAATACTGAGCACAGTTTTGTGTGTCTTGTGCTAGCAGTTTATCCACTTTGTGTATCACTTTCATTGGAAACGAGGTGCACCTGTAAGATGATGCTTTTGGGTGGTGACATTAGCCAAAATACACTTTGGGCTCACAGATGGGTGAGACATTTGAGGTGACAAGGCTTTGTTGCATGAAAATAGTTGGGAACTGCTCTTGCCCCTCCACTAGTGCCACTCATCTCAGCTTTTCATCGTAAGCAGCTTTGAGATACCAAAGAACTGCCATCTGTCCATTTCTCTCTCTTTTCATCTACACCAAACAAATGTTGCTCTTTCAACCTTTCCTTGCATCTCATGGCTGATATCTTTCTTACAAAGTAGGATCGAAACCCAGACCCAATTGTCATTTACTCGTGCTGCCAGGTGGTGTGTTCATTTGGTGTGTTCTCTCTTGTTAAATAAAATGTACCTTGTGACACCCACGTTGTTATGCTTGAAAATGAGAACTTACTATTTGGAAACTGGTCATCTATTGAGTCATATTTACTTTGTAATCTACCATGAGAGATCTTTGTGATTCTTCACTTCATATATTCAATGCCTTCTTTGTATTTTGAGTTTCATCGTATTAAATTTCATCTGGTTGATTTACTTTTTACTGCACGTTTTATAGATGTGTATTTGATCGAATTCAATTAAATCCAGTGGATACCTCAAATGACCGGAATATGACAGATTTGTGCCTGAGTCTCTGTCAGTCAGCTCTACAAGATGTTAACAATCTCCATTTAAAGCACATCAAATAGACACTTCAGAGTTGCAAGGCTAGACTTGCTAATTTTACCTTCATTGACTGATCAGCTAAGCCTACACTCTTACCAACAGACTTTGAAATATTTTCCTTGATTCTGTTCCTAAAGCATCCTTGATATTTACACATTTCACGATTCTTGTATATTATTTTCGATGGTAAATTACATTTGCAGATATCAAGCCGCAAACACAGAAGCTGCGCAATTCCATTTTGTGCACAAACAATTAAATTTCAGTCTTTCAAGGCACGTCCCATACTTTATTGCCTCTGAAAGAGGGTTTTGTTTCTCATTTATGAAGGAAATTATATGCATAGCTTCAATATTCTGGAAATGTTTCAGCCAGAAAGAAGACGTTTTCAGTGAAGGAGCATTAATATTTCAGTGCTACCTGTAAATTAAATTCTAGAGTATCAGCTACATAATTTCCTATCTTGCTTTCAGAAGCCACTCTTCTACTGTCTGGTCTTCAATATCTTTTTATTTCAAAGCTCGAACATGTTTTGCTGTGATACTTGACACTTGGTACTTTGATCTCTTATGCAGATAATACACACTGAAAACCCTTTACATACACATGAAGTTAATCACTACAGTAAAATGTTTTCATGAACATGTACGCGTCCATCTGGAAGGCTCCTACAATGGCAAGATATCTGTTATGCATTACATAAACCCGCGAACTTAACTGAGTTATGCAGAAAACTCTGGATAAACCAGTCTCAAACAGGTTAAAATGTCTTGTTCAGGAGTGAAACAAAGCTGGCAGTGCATTCGGAGCTCGTAGATGATGCAGTTCTCACAAGAAGGAACTCAGTCTTTTCCTCAAGGATTTGTATCAGCTCTTGCATTCCTAATATTTCTGTGTCTAATTCAGATTCTTTTTGTCTCCACACAAGTCCCATAGTATCAGAATTATACTGTAGTTGCTTCTATTGTGCTATTGATATGAATAAGCTGACCATGAGTTTTATCTTGATGTTTATTTTACTCTATTTTCACTTTATTTGCTTGGTAGGTTGAATTCTTTGTATGCTGTCTTGCTAGTGAAAAAGCCCTATTTTAGTAATTGTTTCCTAATACAAAAAATGGCATCACAATTATCATTACCTCCTTTACTCTTAGCCAGTTTTGCATCTGAAGCGATGCGTGGATTACAACCAGACAGCTTCTGAGAAGAAGCAGTACCAATTTTGGACTCCTGTAGCTAGACCTGCAAATCCTACAAACCATTGCCTTCAGTTGTTCCTGTTCCCCACAGTTGCAAGAGCTATCTCCCAGCACAGAGATATGAAGGTAGCAAACAGAACTGGCCAGCTTGTACCAAAAGGTTTTTCCACCCAGGAGGAAAGTATGTCTACCTAACATCAGCTGAAGTTTTTGACCAGAAGGCCTCTTTCTTCAGATGTGTCAACCTAAGATTGCGTAGGAAAATCATGCATTTATATGCACAGACAGGCAGGAACATAACTTGCAGAAGAATTCTTAAGCTGTGCCTACCTGAGCAAGATCTGCATGCAGAAGGCAGGCAACCAATCTAAAAGCATAGTTGCAGTTTGCTTATCCTTGTCCCCCAGAGATGATAAAGAGAACATTAATCTTCTGCCTGTTCCACCATCCCTCTCTGTAACCTGAGGACTGGGATTATGAAATTCTTTCTGATATTACTTCAGGATTTTTAATTCAAGGCCCATTTCCGCACACATTGACAGCACCTTTTAACTTACGTATGCAAAGTTCTGTATTTCAATATGAAATACCTGGAGTTGGAAATGAATTTTAGAAATTGGTACGACTTACTTTAAGTTTTCTTATGCAAAAGCTCCTTGAGAAAGTGTTTTGAACAATGTTATTGAATTGCATAATGATAAATATAGCAAAAGAAGAGATGGCAGGAGGGTTGGAACTAGATGATCTCAAGGTCCTTTCCAACCCTAACTATTCTATGATTCTATGATACTATGTGTACTAATAGAAAATTTACAAACCAAGAAACAAGCTATGCCTAGAAATATTTACTATGGGGTAATACAACTGTCATATAAGTACAGTGGAAACACTGAAGCAAAAAGAATCAGATTCTACTTAAAGTCAGCTACTGAACTAATTAGAAGGGCATTTGCTTGATAAAAGTGGTGCCTAAACTGATTTTTACCTTAATGTAATCTGAAAAACTCTGGTTTATCTAGAGAAGAATTTATCTGGTTAGGGGTATTAGCACAACTCTGTGACTGGTTCATGGAATTGCTGGAGACAACTATTAGTTTTTAGTGTGGAAGCAGAAAGATGTTTTATAATGAAAGCTTTGATTTGCTGCTTTCACACCTCGGTACCTGAAGTACTTAAAAACACGTTTTATTTAAGCGTATTGCTGATTGGAGTTGGCTGTCCAAATGAGAAGCTGAGCAACAGACTTCATCAACTGTCTTCTGTTCACTGCCTTGAACTGACTGACTGCCTCCATCTCTGCCTCTACCTACAAAGCACTGGACATGGTCCAGAAAATACTACTTGCTTACATAATTAAGCTCAAAAGCCTCCTAGTCCCCTTGACTTCAGCATCCTCAGCCATGAATGTGAGGCATAGGGAACTCCTAGAACAGTATAGTGTCCAGCAAAGTCTCTCAAGTAGCTAAAGAGGAAATTCCCACCCCTGGCAGTGTTCAAGGCCAGACTGGACAGGGCTTGGAGCAATCTGCTCTAGTGGAAGGTGTCCCTGCCTGTGGCAGGGGTTGGAACTGCGTGAGCTTCAAGGTCCATTTCAACCAAAACCATTCTAGAATTGTATGATTCCAGAATTCCCTGTAGCTTGTTGAGCAGAACCCCCCTAGATGTTTCAGAACTGAAAAGTCCAGGAAAATGATAGCCTTTACCCTGCCTGACAAGTGTCCAAGTCTACCCCTGTGCAGGCAAGCATCTTTGTGCATTCAGAATGCTATATTTTGACTCTTCTCATCATTGCTGTCTCTGTCAAAGCTATCAGTCCTCCACAGGCTGAAGGGGAACATTTAAATGGCCCTTGTATAGACCAAACTGGGAAGGCTAAGGATTTTTCTAACCTCTCTTCTGTATCTTAAGTTTCCTGGGAAACAAATTAGGATGCCGCAGAGTTAAGAGAAGGTGAAGGAGGTCGTGCCTGTTTGTTGGACTCAGATGCCTATAGAGGAGCACAAAAATACTTCCGACAGTTCTGGTTAGAGCACTCGGCATCACTCAGGATGAAGCTTCCAGCTATTCTGGGACTGTGACGATTCTCATTAAGTTCAGAGACCCAGCATAAAATGAAAATTAACCGTTTGCAATGCTTCAATATCTTATACCCTGAGAAGCAAGGTTAAATGCCCATAATTATTAATCCTCTCATACTCTTTCAGAGTGTGTGGTACAGCGTCTTTTTATGACTACTAAGTGAAAGTGAAGGTAAATCTAGTAACACTGTTACGAATGTATTTGGAACATTGTTATAAATAAGCAACATGAATCAATTGCCTATTATTATCATGAACGTAAAACCAATGTAACATGCAGGTTTCTACTTTTACCAAGAGATTGCAAGACCTTCTTGTGAACAGTTTTGTTAGAAATAGAAATTCAAGATATTATGCTGAATTGGAAATATTTGGGGTTGGCACATGCCCATATGAAGTCTTAATTCATCTTTTTTAATGATTATTTATGATGGATCTGAGTTTGGCTGAAGTCAGCCCCAATAATTTCTGTTTGATAACATTGGAATAAGGAGACACTTTTTTCTTTCTCTATTTTGCATAGCAGCATTTCAGTTTTTCCAGAGTCTTTTAATAAGGAATGCAAGTTGTAAATTTTATTTAACAACTAGATAACACTTTTCTGGATATACTCACTTTCTAATACTTTATATTTCATTGGAGTAATTTTGTGTTTCCCACAGGAGCCATTCCCAAAGATAAACTAGCAGACAGATAGATATCTGACCATAAATCACAGGATTTTTCTTTAGCCATATAACAGAACAGCTTTGATGTTTATGACTAATAAACTCTATCCAGCCAGACAAAACTATCATTTAAGTCTGTGGACCATGTTCTCACCTCAGTTGGATCTTGTTGACCAGATTTTTACAGTCTGACCTATTCAGACAAGTATCTCTCCCTGAACAAGGGTGAGAATCTGAATAAAGCCAGCAAAATCCCATGGGCTGACTTCATAAATTAAATTACTCCCATGCAACCAACACATTGACTGGGTTGATGGGACAGAGTTTGGTCCATAGACTGCATCAGGATTGTATCACGTAAGCACTATAGCGTTTTATATAGCGGTTTTTTAGCTCAGTAAATGCAGCCTTTGTCATAAGAGTTTAAACGGTGCACATTTTTATGGGAGACTTGAATCATTTTCTAGCTCGGAGTGCCCTAATTCTCTGAGCTAAGAGTGCATCTCAGTACTCTTTTCCAGTATGTAGGTTCACACTTACCTCGTAATTACATAAGGTGCAAAACAAAGTATGAAAGTACCGATAAAGGTACTTATTTTCTTTGTTGCTCGCTGCCTCCTCCTCTTTTGTTCTTCTAGACAACGCTCTCTTACGCTGCGTGACATTCAACACAAACAAGAACATGAATCATAATATCAGGTAGCAGATTTTAATGGCTTTACTTATGGAATGATGGAAATCAATCTTTCCAGGAACTGTTGTAATCAGAGCAGTCAACACCAGGTGCACTGCATTTATGTGGGGCAATACCAAGTATTCATTGTATGATCATCCTACTCTCCAAAAACAATCACTGAGAAATACCTGCTTATACATTCATATGCACACACCCCCATTATATAGGTTTATATATAGTAAAAGTGGTGGAATTCAGCCCTGAATTCAGTTACAGCTCCTTTTTGAATTACTGCAAGCAGTATTTTGAACCCAGAGTTTGCCTCGTGTTATTCAGAGACTTGGAAAATATCCAGAGTGGGGTAGGCAGCATGCTACTTCCCTAGAAACAGCAATTCTAACATCACTACCTTAGATAGGAGAAACTTCCCAGCAAGATAAGCAATAAAACACAATGAAATAATAACAGGGACAAATCATGCTCTCAACATTCAGCACAATGTTGGAGCAATTGCTGTATCCCATAGCTGTGAACCATATGGCAATAAATCTTTTGTGCTCTGCCTGTGCTGAAGGTTCTGCAAAGCTGGGAATCGTATAATAAATCCCCAGTGCTGTGATATTCTGACTTCTCGCCTCACACCAGCCTTGATTCCCAACTAAACAGGTACAAATTAGTCACTCCCTGGGAATTTTCGCTACCTGTGGCATTTTAGGACATTAGTTTCCCTTTTGGTTTTCTCAGTGGTGGTCTCACCAGAGCACCAGAAAAGCTGGGTAAAGCCTTTGGTGTACCAGCCAGGTGATTGGAGCAGGAGCTGAGATCACATTTCCACTGCAGATAATCTCTTTTGGAATCAGCATATTAGCTTACTAAAAGGGTAATAACATCAAAACCCATCCTCCTTCTCTACTTGCTTGTGTAACTCCTGTGCTCTTTGTGCGTTTTGAGGGAAATGGATGAGTTACTCTCTTCACCAGATGGTTAGGTTGGATGGGCAGCACTGGTTGTATCTCCCAGAGCACCAGGGCGATCTGTACCTGAACAAATCCCTTTGGGAAAGGGCAAAACCAAAGCCAGACTGAGTCCTGAAACCCCTTTTTACGCATATAACAACACTGCTACGTTTTGACTCATTGCATAGATCTGGTGGTAACACAATTGCACCTCAGGCAAACTGAATGGTCTGGCCCATGTGCTGCATTTTGTAACTGCTTAGCATCAATCTCTCTGTTTTTATTATAAATTTATAACTGATGACTCATTGTCAGATTCCACACTTACATATATTAATAGCTAAGAGATTTATGGCCATACTCTTACGTTATTTGCTGTATCTACATATGTTATATCATCATCTAAACATGATCTGTTCTGAGGATCTCAGTGTGTTTCAGTGATCTATGTGGCTATGAGTCTTATATTACTTTTCGGTTCTGGTAGGGAAAATGTGTTTCCTTTGCTCTGTTTTATATATAGTATATAATGGTATACATCGTCAGTACCCGGAGCTGTTATCATGATATGCAAAATGAAATAAATTCTGGAGGAAAAGTTTGTTCTCCTAGAAATAGCAAATTGTCTTCCTGTCAAAGAATATGCATAAGTAGAATGAAAACACATCTAAATGTGTTCCATGTTCTGCGTCTGAGTTATTTGCAGCTAGAAATGACAGCTCAGAAGGAAAAAAAATCCACCTTTTCAAGAAAACCTATGTACTTTCAGTTCTGCAAGAGCTAGAGAACTTGGATTATTTTTAGGTGCAGACAGATGATCTTTGACAGCTTAACCTAAGTCCTGTGTTATTAAATTCATAGTTTCCC
The DNA here is from genome assembly GCF_963264785.1 of Psittacula echo. Taxonomy (NCBI): domain Eukaryota; kingdom Metazoa; phylum Chordata; class Aves; order Psittaciformes; family Psittacidae; genus Psittacula; species Psittacula echo. Next base: position 4,631,858 of record NC_137743.1, read on the forward strand.
TGACACACAGCAATGTAGGAAAAGCAATCTCGGAAGTAGATGAAATTGGAGGGGGTGTTAGGGTGAAAAGGTGGCATGGTTTTTGTCTCTAACAGTTTCCCCAGTAACATCTTTTCCTTCCTGGCACATAGAAAGCTGTCTTTCAATCCTGGAGCTCATACATGTCTTGGGAAGTCCTGATACACTTCAACCAGTTTCTTTTGTTCAGCCTTTCCAGGTGTAGCTAATAAATACCACATCACAGGGGAAGGTATTTTATCTCACTTCTTCACATAGACAATGTACGCAGATGAGTACTCTGCTTTTGCACACACTTTCATGCACTAAGATAAGAACATACATGTGAGTTCCAGCAGTGACAATAGTAACAGAAGTGGATTATTGACTAAGCTTTTGTTTAAAGATTTTAATATCTTGGAAAATCTTGGAAATATGCCTTTGAAGGTTTGGTATTTTAAACAATATTTATGAGATGCTGGACCTTAAGATGCATATTGCTGAATACACCAAAAAGATAGCATAGATAATTTGAGTGAAGAAACACATGGGTTAAGCACTTAAGTGAGATCTTGCCCAAACCTCTCACAATACCTAGGATATCTTGGTCTTAAGAACAAAGTCAAGAAAAAAGCAGTATCCAATAAAAATGCCTAAGCTAACTTGAAAGGGCATGTGCCCTCAACATTCACACGAATCTGTGTGGTATTTAGGGGTTTCTTTTGTACTCGTCTTGAATGATCTGCAGAAGATCACTCATGTCTTTCCCAGTCACAGGTAATGAAGCCATCGGTCATAATGCCTGTCGCTGGACCCCCTTGCGGGTGGATTCTGAGTCATAGGAAGCAGAAAATTGTCTGTACACATTTCTCGGCCTTGAAACTAGCCGTGCAAAAAGCCAGAGAAGTCAGAGTAGTCTAAGGTGGGATTGCAAACTTAGTTCTCTCATGCGCATTCTCCCAGCATCCATGTCTATGCTGTTAGGTACTATGATAAACACTGAAACCACCTGTATACATATATATATCACTTCTGTAATTGAAAGGGTGCTGTTGCTATGTCAGAGCTTTATGAAAGTCACTGACTTCTGCAGGAGACCTTCAGCTTTTGTGTAGCTCTCACAGCAGGGAAGGCTATCTGAGGTCTAACCCTTGCAGTGGCGGTAGCTGTCCCAGTTAAGGCAACATCACCATAGACCATATCAGCCACCAGTTATGCAGTCTAAAAAGGAAGATAAAATTCTCCTTTCTTAGAGATAAGCATTAGAATAACCTGAAGTGAGAGATAAATAAGAGTTAGTACTACAGGTTACTCGCCTCCTCTGAAGAAAGGAGATATTAATCCCACAGCCCCATGGAATCCATCCCTTCATGCAATGACTGCAAACATCCTCAAGTTAACCTAGACCAGAAAAAATGCAGAGGAGGAGAAATAGTGTTGGGATCTTCGTCATTTTCTTAAACTTTGCTGTGCAGTCCAAGCATACTTTAAGCATTAGGCTTAATGATTGCTATTTCAAATAGTCCTGGTAGGTTTATGGCACTGTCAGGGAGTAACCACCACATCTCACAGTGTGTGCAGGAGCTCAGACCAGTTGAGGCACAGTTTAGCAACCAGACAGCACGTAGGGCAGGAGGATGTTTTTTCCTCTATGGGACTTGGTGAATAAGGGAAGATTTATACACGTTTCTCAAGAACAGTTATAGGAGTTGTCCAAAGTTCTGCTCTGCGTTCTCAGTCAAGTGAAAGATCAAACAGCTTAAGTGGAGAATTCTGAGCAAATGTTCCTGTTCCTCTAACAGTGTGCTGTCCGGCCCTGATCCTTTCAGATTTATTTCTCTTGGGCTTAGGAATCCCCAAATTATGACCTTTTTTCGAGGACAGCCACATGTGCTTTCAGTCCTGAAGCCCTGTTCTGGCTGGCTGCTAATGGAGAGAGCTGGCGTTTGCCTCCAGCTTGCAGAGCAAAGGACATCGAAGGGGGATCAGGTGGGATGTCTGGCTTGGGACTGCCTGCCCTCTTTGACTGCTCTCAGCTTTCCTCAGCTCCAGGCAGACTTCTGCCCCTGTATGAGACACCAAATCTGCACCCCTTCCAGATCCAGACATACCTATTCATGCAAGATTTATAGTTTGTGTCTAATCCCAGACGTGACTCTTGCACAGTATCCAGGACACATTCATTCCCCTTTGGAGCTTGCCTTCAACCTCTTTATCCTCCCAGCCCCCAGAGACTTTTTTCCTCCTCTGTGAAGGCACAAGCGGCTTGCTTAAAGACTGTCATTTGAAATGAACTTTATACTTCCCTTGCTTGTCATATTAACATCACTACTAATTCTGTCACTTAGCTGTAAGTATAGGCACTTGAGTGTATGCATTTTGCAGATGTTACTCCCCGACAATTCTGCCTTTAGGAAAGTTACGGAGAGCACGGCAATAGGAAAACTGCCGGCTGAAGGAGTGGGACACAGCACCCAGCTTCCCATCAGAACTCCAGCTGAAGGGACTCTGCCTGCTCCTTCTTGGGGATCCAGCAGCGTTTTGGGCTGACAGTGCCAAAAAATGCAAATCTATAGACTCCTAAATCCACCTTCGGAGACAAATGGCAGTGATCTGACCACTGTCTCAAAGGGAAGTGCATGCCCAGCCAAAACTGCCTGTTTGTTTGCTCTCCCCCCAAAACAAGCCTTTAACCAGAACAAAAAAGAGTTGCTTCTGCAGCCGGTAAAACAAATACAGGTAAAAGAAACATGCAGAATAGAAACTGACAGGCAGGATGCTTGCTTTCTCCCCCTCCCCATCCCCTGCTGTGACACAAATCAGACTGTATTTAACACCATACTGAACCCTGTCCTCGCTTCCTCTGCAACGAAGAGTCTCACTTGCTGAACACACCGGCACCTTACCTGGGATGAATGTCCACAAGCAGCACCAGGGTCTGCATAGTGATCACGTCAATCCGCTTACAGTGAAACCGTGCCACCTTCAGCACTTTTAGATATGTGAAACACAGGACTATAAGGGAGAGGAGGAAGCTGAGGGTGTGAAAGACTCCAGTGAAAATCACAAACTGTGTCCTATCCTCTGGTCTCTTGTTGTACAAGGTGCAGGAGGCATAGAGGTGATGGAAACCCACCCAGGAGAGAGAAGCTGCCACTATCGGGAACGACACCGAGTGCAACCACGTGTAGCTCAGTATGAGAGCAGCATCTCTGTACCTCATTTTGGAGTGATAACTTAGAGGGAAGACCACAGCAATCCACCTGTCAATGCTCAAAGCTGCCATGCTCAACATGGAGTTCGTGGTGAGGAAAGTCTCCAGGAAACCCACAGTGTGGCAGATCTGATCTCCTCCTGGTTGACTCTTGTAAATGATCCCAGCCAAGGTCAGGGGCATGTTCAAAACAGTCATCAACAGGTTGCAGAAGGTGAGGTTGAGGATGAACAATCCCGGGACCTGCTTGCGGATGTCAGCGCTGTACAGGAAGCACATCAGCACCAGCACGTTGGCCAGCAGGGCCACGAGCATCAGCACCACCACCACGAAAGCCAGGATCACCTCCCAGATGCTCATGGTGCGTCCAGTCACAGGAGGGACATCTCCGAAACTGCTCCGCGCCGGCACCCGGGGACCATGGTGCAAGGTGCACGCACCTCGCCCTCCTCCCCAGCCTGCTCACACTCTTGCATGCCCTCTGTATTTTTAGAAGAGCTGCAGTTTTTGTCTCCAACCTCCCCCTCCTTGCTGCTCCTTTCCACGTCAACGCTTCCCGAGACGTGCACAAAAGCACTGGGAATGCCCATCAAACTGCGAGGAGGGCTTAAAAAATATCAGCAGGACTGAACCACTGTCTCCATTCGGTCCATTGGAAGCAGAGAGGGTTATTCTGAGAAACTGCTCTCCTGAGATCCCTAATTACCAGCCTCAAGCTTGCAAGCAATTCACCGAGTGAATTGTGCTCTCCTCTCTTGCTTTCTATCTGTCTCTGTCTCTTGCTCTTTCTCTCCCCTCCCCTCTCCTCCAACCCTCACTCCCTTCCAGGCTGAATGTAACCTGCTTTTTATGATCACGGATAAAAACCCCATTAATGGATTAAAGCATGCACACTGCTGGTGATTCGCAAACGTGATTATGTCATCCCCACCCCACAACCCCTCCCCTTCTCCTTGCGACTAGACTTTCCTCAAGAGAATCCCATGCTTTCATTTAATTGATTTAGCCATTAATTTGCAAACAGCCATGTAACCGAATTCCTGCACTCCAGTGTGTTTCCTACGTCTCGGCGCATCACTTTCACAGTTGCTGCTTGCACTCAGCAAGGGGCTTTCATTTCTCTTCATTAGCTGTGCTCGAAAAGATGAGGGGAAAAATAATGGATGTATTCTGCTACTTCTCTGGGTCTGTCATTAGGCTAACCAGGATGGTTTTACTGCTCTAGTTTAGCACTTTGCAGTCCTATGTCTCCAAGCACAATGTGAAGGAGGAAAATGATTGCCTCCCTTCCTCCTGTAAAAACAGGGAAAACAAAGCCCCAAATGCCACTGTCACATGCCCAAGGGCACAGAGCAGGTGAGTGGCAGAGGCAGCAACGTGCTGCTGGTCTTGCTATTCAGTCAGGCTTTCTTCTCTTCAACAGCCTTCGCATCTTCCTAATCAAAGCCTCTTTCCCTGTGAGGGTGAGCACCCTGTGAGATCAAAACCAAGCAGCAGCTTGGCAAAGGAAATAGGAATGAGTCTGTATTGCACATAATTAAGTGTTAAAATCAAGTTTGTTTTAAAGGGCAGAGTGGGAACTGTTTTCTGCTTGCCTTTCCTGTCTCTTTAAAACAGTTTTCACGGGGAATGCTGCGAGTTTGTGAGCAATCGGGACAGCTTTCTCATCAAGGCAGCCAAGCCTTAATCCCTGCACGGCAAAAGATACCCTGCAGCACAGCTATTGTGGCTTAGTAAGTGCCTCTGCATGTGTGCAAGAGTTAGATGCTGAGGTGGATTTCTCCTCCGTGCTAGCAACCCTTGCCAGAGCCATGCCCGCTCGGTTTCCAGCAGCTATTCATTGCACTTGGATTCAGCCACTCAGTAGCAGAGCTGTCACCCTGCACCATGTCAGAGCATTGCTTGTTATAAAAAGAGCCCTTCTCTTCCACTTTGGTTTTGTTTTCTTAAACCAGGATTTAAAGGGCTAATAGAGAAAGAAGACTGTCATCAAGGGCAGACGGGAGTCTCTGGGACAGTGGAATGGGGTACAACTGCAAGCCCGCTGTCTCCAAAATATGTCCTCATGCTGGGTGGATGAGAAGAAGGACTCTGGTCTTTCCCAGTCTTTTCTTGAGGCAGTGGGCCAGAGCTACATGAGACTAACCTAAAGGTGAGCCCTTTAAATAAGAGGAGTCTTTACCCTCTTAGGAGGGGCAGGCTGAGGAGATGAGAGAGAAGATGCAGAACTTCTATATGGCATCAGGCTGAGAGAGCTGGGCTGGTTCAGCCTGGAGAAGAGAAAGGTCCTGAAGGGGAGACCTGAGAGCAGCTCCAGGGCCTAAAGGGGCTGCAGGAAAGCTGGAGAGGGGCTTGGGACAAGGGCCTGTAGGGACAGGCCAAGGGGAATGGCTTGAACCTGCCCGAGGGGAGACTGAGATGAGCTCTTAGGCAGAAGCTCTTCCCTGTGAGGGTGCTGAGGCGCTGGCCCAGGGTGCCCAGAGAAGCTGTGGCTGCCCCATCCCTGGCAGTGTTCAAGGCCAGGTTGGACACAGGGGCTTGGAGCAAGCTGCTCTAGTGGAAGGTGTCCCTGCCCGTGGCAGGAAGGGCTGGAATTAGATGATTTTTAGGGTCCCTTCTCCTTAGATAGGAAGCAACAGTCCTGGCTGAAAAAGGTGTCCCAGCATCAGCAGCCTGAGCAGGGTCTCCATATTACAGTACCTATTCTGACCCCAGCTCAAAGCTCAGCAAGCAAATACAACTACCAGCCCTGGGAATAAACCTCGGAAGAGCTGTGAGACGAGAAAAAAAATGTGGCAAGACTTGCTGGGAGATGAGGCAGGACAGTGAAAAAGGAGAAAACTTGGTGACATACAGGAGGCAGGTACTCTGTGGCAGTGGTAGACAGGAATCTCATACCTACTCAGTGTCAGTGACAACTCCTCCCCATGCTCAGCCTTCTCAGCTCAAATCAATCCTGCAAGGCTCCCAGCTGCACAAATCGTTCAAGGTCCTGCAGCACAGCATGGGGTAATTTAGCCATTTATCTTGCCCTGCAACACGGAAGGCTATGGGTTTATTGGGATGTTTCCTGAAGCACTACGCTGTTTTCCCTTTAGTGAGCTGTGGTGCCTCATGGATTCAAAAGCTCTCCTCAAGAGTAAACCCCTGATGTGGAGGTCTGGCATGAGTGTCAAGCCTGGTAGACAGGGAGGGGGGAAATTTGTGTCTGGAGAAAAAGGATTAGGGATAACAGTCACAAAAAGAGGATTCTCCCAAAATGATGGATAGATGTGAAATAATAGGAGGCAGAATGAGGTAGTTCAGCAAAGTATTGATGGAATATGAAAGGTCAGATTTGGGAGTGGCATGGGATTGACATCGCAGTGGATTTGCCATGAGGGGGCCACAGTGGAGCTGGTGTTGTGGAGAAAATGGTGGACAAGGGGTGACAGTGGACAGGGCAGGAGAAGCTGGCAGGATTGTGGACTGGCCCTATTGGATCTCTTTACCAGGGAGTGGAGAAGCATGCAGGAGTGGATAGCTGCAAAACAGCCGCTGTATCCTCTGCATGGTGTCTGAGCTCCTTCCAGGACCTGAGATCTCCCCTCCTTTTACCTGGACCTTTTTCCCCCATAATTTGATAGGGTGCTACTGCCATTCATATCATTGTGGGAAAGCTAAATTAAAGCAGCAACTTGGCAGGTACTTCTGTAATTGTTGGCCTAAATGAATGAAGCATTCCTAGTCCTATGATTTACAGTTTACTGATTGCTTTGCCTTTTCCTTTTCTCCTATCAAGCTATTCTGTGTTACACAAGTCTCTCAGGTAAAGAAAACGTTGTTTTCAGTAAGCCTAAACTCCCTGTTTACAGGAAAAATGTAGCAGCTTAAAAGGGCTTAAATTGGCAACCAACTGAAAGAGCTTTCTGGCTTTCAGGAGACAGCTGAAGTTTTCTCTTTATGACTGATTTGAGTCTTAGTATGTATGTCTCATTTTAAAGGCCCAAGTGATTTACACAATCGATTCCCCTGTTGGTAGCCCCTGCAGGAGAGGATATCTACTGAATGCTTCTGGATTTATTTATCGTGCATACCTAAGAAAGCATGATGGACCCATCAAATATGGGTGAATTTTATGATTAATTTTATCCACAAATGACTGGTTTTAGAAGGATCACACAGATCTCTTGCTATGCTTTTACAACAGCCTACAGCTAATGGATTTATGGCCAACATACCACATGCATACCAGATTACCCTAACGAAGCTATGATGTGTACTAGTATTGTACCAAACAGGAAGGATATGCAACAATATGAAACTCCTCTAGATGAGAGATTAATTTACTACTCTCCATGCAGTAATTTTCAATGCATTTTTGTCTATATCTGGAAATGGACGAAGGCATAAAGCTGATTAAAGCTTCCATATTTTGGGTTGACCTTTCAGTTTCAGAAAGGCTATGACACGCAAATGGAAGATTCGTCTTTGCCGGAGTGTTCATGAAGGGAAAACCATTCTCAGCATGTTGTCCCGCTGAGATGATGAAATAGCTATTTGGGATAAATTACATTTTCAAAGTTATATCCTAAGTGTCTTAGATAGGAGGCTATTCTGATGACCTAACTAAAAGATCTAAGACACTCATTTCATAGGAAACTGATGTTTAGAGCTTTGCACCACTGAGAAAACTACTTGAAAATCTAACCTGAAAATGCCTTCGAGATCTGATGCATTTCCTTTGTACTGAAGCTTGCAGCTCTCCAATTTTTCTCTGTCAAAATTAGGGAATCTCAATTTCATGCTTTCACTGTGCTTCCCTTCTCCTATTGTCTCACCTTCCTCCTTTGATCAGCAGTATACAAACTTTACAGGACTTTCATAACAAGAGTATTGACACATGGAAGAGATTGTTTCTCTCATATCTGTGTCTTAGCCAGTTCAAAGACAATCAATTTCCCCCAGGAAACCAGTGTGCCAGCAGACAGCCCATGGGCATTTCTTCTTGCCTCCATCAACCTTTACTTTTTGCTTCATAGCTGTTTGGAGAGCTTGTAATACATTCACAAACTGTAGAACCGGGTCATTTCACTTTATTGTCAATTAAACTAAGTTTTAGTAACAGCAGTATCTTTAGTCTGATTATTTGAAGGTCAAGTGTCACACTGGAATAGAACACAGTATTAGCCTCTTTTATGTAAGGTAATGGCTCATTAAATCATCGTTCTGCTGGATCGATGGTGAAGTAGCACTGGCTCCAGCTATGAGAATTTCACTGTATATGTATAATAGAGATAACGTGAGTAATGACTTGTGTAATGTCTACATACTTTGTCAGGATGGCACACCAAATTAAAAGGGCAGCTGGCCCTGTTAGTTCATTGCTCCACTAGCAATATCAGAAGCAGCAGGGAGCACTTTGCTTCTGCAACACCGTGACTTCTGCTTCACTGCATGGCAAGTGATCCAATCCTTTGGTCGCCAGGACAGAGGCTCAAGAAGAGAAGGCACAAGGAAGCTATTTAAGCACATGAGTTGACTTTGGTCTGTCTTCAGCCCACTACCATGCAAAACCTTGGCAAGGCTGCTTGGTAGAGAGAGAAGCTGCAGTTCTCTTCCTCTCAGGCCCTGGCTGGCAGGGGTGTCATGGTGCAGAGGCAGCTGCCACACCTTCTCTGGCGCCTTCACTGACTAAAATGTATTTTACTTCATCCCTCGCTCTTCCTAGCCCCAAATAACTAGCATAGAACCATAGAACCACATAATAGTTAGGGTTGGAAAGGACCTTAAGATCTTCCAGTTCCAACCCCCCTGACATGAGCAGGGACGCCTGACCCTAGACCATGTCACTGCATCATGCAGGGGCTTCTTGCCTGGTTCCTTGCTCTCCATCATGTGCCATGTGTTGCACGCAGCAATGCTGTGTGCTACACTGGGACTAACTGCGGGTTACTTGTCTGGATGGTTTCTTATGGGCCACTGCTTTGGTAAACAGGGGACAGACACCCTCCACTGCCTGGCCATGCAGCCCTGGCACTGCAAGTGCCATGACAGCTACAGTCAAGCTGCCCAACCACATTCCTCCTAGTGAATTATTCATGTTCAGGTTGTCACAGTTAGTTTGCCTCATGGAATTAAAGAAGCATCAGGTCCTGAGGCACATGGCTGATGCTTCTGGCGCTTCTGTCTGCTGGATGGATTTCTAAGGGCTCTTAGGGCAGTGAAGGAAATCAAATCAAGCCAGCAGCAGCAGCAAGATATGTGAACCTCTGCATAAGGGACTTCTGTGGGTGGATGCGTGTAGGTAGAAGGCAGAGCTCTCCCTCTCCCTGGGCTGCTTCTGCACCAGGTGAGAACTTTCTTCCTGGTAACCAATTAGAGGATGAACAAGCTCAGTCACTTGGTGTGAGGAGGAGAGTAATGTGGTGTCTCTGTGCTATTCTTCCAAATGAAAGATGTTAAATGGTGTATTCCAGCATGGGGTTTGGTTCACAGTTTGCATTTTAGAATCACTCCATATCAGTATCATCATTAAGTCACACTTCACCTTCATGTTGAGCTGTATTAGAATATTATCCATTTAACAGAGGGGGTGAATGGATGTACTTGCTTTATTTGGTTTACCTATAAAGACAAGAAGAAAGGTTCAAAGAAAAGCTTGATTGGTAGATTTAAAGTGCACTATAATTACTCACAAACAATGTATTTATTAGCAAAGAATAATTACTTATAATTTATTATTTTTAAAGGTGAATGAGACTTTTAGATTTATTTTCTGATTTTTTTCATTTAACTCCTTGTCTCTTTTTTACAAGCAGACAAATAAAAGCATAACTAACCTGAAAATTAACATAATTTTCTTTGAGATGCTGAAAAATTCAAATCAAACACAAAAAAGAAAAACTATTTAAATTAGAATTAAATTACAATACCCATAATATTGCAGCCTTTAGAATAATACCAGTACTTTCAGAGAGGGGAAGTATACTTTTCCATCAGCTTTTTCTCTATTCATCTTCTTGCATCCGCATCTGCAGGGGTTAGAATTAGTCAGCACACTCCAACATGCTTTCTGACCTAAACCTGGAAGGTATTTCTAGAAAGGCTGAATTCCAGCCTCCAGGAACTGCTGAAACATTATCTAGTATGCTACTTGCATGAGCTGAATGAGAGCTGCATTTGGAATATTGGGGAAAAGGAATTCATGCATTTAAAGTCTACTTAGATGATGCTATCATTATTTGCAAGATGCATAGCTATTCTGATGATATTCACATGAAAACATGTCAATCAAATACCACCTCAATCTAATAAACTGGTATTATTGCTCTGAGTTACTCTTCTCTTTTCCTGTCAGTGTTGTCATAAGGATGAGAGCAAACTGATGTGCAGGTAGAAGGGCTCTGTGAGTACTCACAAGTGCTTCTCCCACGTGGAGATGGACCAAGAATATCTGTCAGATATTGAGACTGTCTTGACAAGAGCTCAGCTGTCACAACTGATGGTCATGTCCTTCCCTTTTCCAGACTTGCCATGAAGATGTGGCACTGTCCCTCAGAAAAGCCAAGCTGCCTTGCGAATTGATGCAGCAACCTGAGCTGAGGTAGGGCTGCATTGCAGGCTCATGGCTAACAGATGTCCAGCATGGGTTTATAGTTAACAGGGATGGCTTTGTCACCGTGAGTGTTGAAAGCACAAGCCGTGACTTTCTTTGGCTTTGTTTATTAACTTTAGAGACCCATGATCGTCTTGCCATGTGCTTAATTTGCAGCAGAAGTGTTAGAGGGTCTCCAGCAAATCCAAAGGCACTTCTAAGCTACATCTACACGTATGTGGGGGAAAAGCTTTGCCCTGAGGAGTCTGTTCTTGTTCAGGTGACTTCAAAACCACCTGAAAAGTTTTAGAGACCCATCTCCAAATAAGAAGACAATGTAACTGGACAAACACTCATTCAGGGAAAGTAATTAAGCTTGGGAGTGACCTCTGGTTCCCAGCTCATATAATGCTACATGAGATGTGATAGTCACTCCGCAATGTAAACTGTCATGGGAAAAGCATTGAATACTTGAAATGCAGAGGAAGAAGAAAGACAGTCACTAATTAAAAGACCCAAAATATCCCTGGGTGTCTGAGGACAAGTAAAACAAAGTAATTCCCAATTGTTTTTTTGGATGAAAAGCATGACTGTATTTGCTAGGTACTAAATTTTATATTGGCCCCGTGTTCTGATAACAAGTGATACGTGCCACAGCTACTCCTTTCGAGACAGAATTTGTTCTCTTTACCCTGTGGTTCTTCAAAATGTCAGAGCAGAAATCACTTTTGTCACACTTGCTCTTTTTAGATGTGCAGCGTTTCAATTTCCTCTTGTTTTAGACTGGGCTGGCTCCTTCGCTTCTCACTCAGCAGCGACAAAAATAGAGGCTTGCAACAGAAGGCTTTTACAAAGATACGTGGATGTCAGTGCCTGTTTCTATATAAAAAATCACACATGAGCACACACTCTCATAATCTTCCATTTAGCAATTAACTAGGTATCTTATTTTTTATGATTGCTTCTACTATGGCAAATTTACATGGCTATTCATACCTAATCACTTCTTTGCATGAAATGTCCATTATGGAAATTGTTATCTTGTCATTTAAATAAATGGGTTTTGCATCTTGTTTTTCTATTAGGCAGAGCACCATTGCTGCTCTTTCTGATATGTTCTGCAGCGGAGGAGGCTGTTATACATATAGGGATGATATAACCAAATACATCTGCTTTATTAATGAAGGATATTTGGATCTTTGCCTCAGGCTAGGCAGCAGAGTTTGGGTTCAAAAACCTTTTTAATTTACATGATTATATGTATTTTTTATACAGTTTGTTTTTGCTTTTCCTCCCTTCCTGTGCTGGAATTGGAGACTTGGGAGCTCAACTAATTGTGCATCACATGCAAATTCTCCACCTGACTCCCCTAAATATACAGGAAAGCTTATTAATGCTACTCCATGTCAGGGAAGGTACCATTCAGTTTGTAGGTCTTTAAGACACTAAAAGACTCATTGCAAAGTTGTCTATAAAAGGCTTAGGTTATCTCCCTGTAACAGCTTTTCTGGGTTTCTGATTCCTTTGGATATGTGATATATTGATAAGGTTTTATAAGGCTTTTTTCACTAGAAGTTTTTCTACAGGTCCACTAACTTTAAGGACCTTGAAATTCCAGTTTTAATTATTGCCTTAACTAGTTTACCATGGTAATGAAGGAATTATGCAATCCCTTCAAAAATCCCAGGCAGCCTTTTTAAAACAGATATGCTATTTCCAGGCCAGTAGTTTGGGAATCAGTATTAATGAGGTATGGCATACAAATGTTATCAGTTCAGGCTTTTGTTTTAAAGTGTTATTAGTGTAAAGGGTTTTAGTTTGAACCTGTAAATCTAAGTCAACACTTCACAAGCAAAATGGAGGGCAGAAAGGAGATGAATACTAACCACACTTGGATTCTGTGTTTATTCAAAGCAATCATTTGACCATCAGCCACAACCAGTAGGTTCTCTAGACAGATTGTCATGTGAAATTACCACAAATGTAGCTGTACTGACGTTTTCTTTGTAATCAAAGATGGATCATTGGCCTCTGAAAAAAAACAAACCCCAAAATCTTACCTTATTTTATCAAATTATTAAGATCACAATAAAGTGAAGAGCTGATTCTGTGATCCTTTATTGACACCAAAGAGGACCTTATAGAATCATAGGAATCATAGGATAGTTAGGGTTGGAAAGGACCTTAAGATCATCCAGTTCCAACCCCCCTGCTACAAGCAGGACTCCACACACTAAACCATGTCATGCAAGACTCCAACCTGGCCTTGAACCCTGCCAGGGAAGGAGCCTTTATCACTTCTTTAGGCAACCCGTTATCTCAGAGATGTCCCTTTTGTAGTTCCATCTGTTGCTTTATATTTCTGGGAGCAAGCACAGCATTCTTTTTTATTGCAAATCGTGTGCAATGGCTTTCCTTTGGCTTAGAGCAGACCATGTTCCAGGAAAAATACAAATATAAAAGTAATTGATGAGTGACTGAGTCGCTGTAGCTCATATTATGCAGGTGCTGCAGTCTGCCTGGAGCAGCAGGAGATGCATCTGACCTACAAGAGCTCACAGAGGCACCAGAGTCAAGAAGTCAGACCACACTGCAGGTTTGCAAATGAATTTAAACAAAATGAAAATGCAAGGCAATAAATGTCTTGATATCACACCATATATATCCCTGCAGGAATCCTTCTGCATTTCTGTTGGGCAAAAACACACTGCAATGTGTGTAGATGCATGATCGGAAAGCTGATGGTCAAGCATTAGTTTTAATTGTCTGGAGATTAATGTCTACTAAGGTACAGGGTAGCTGTATCAGACTGATTTCTTCAATATCATCCTACTTAATTTCACTTTGTTTAGTTCAAATGTCATTTATTTGCATAGTCAATAGAAGATACTGTTATTCGTTGATTAATAATACCTTAGACTTTAAAAGACCTTTTCAAAATGCTTGATGATGAAGGAAGCTTTTAATGTATTAATGTTTTTTAGAACGGCTACTCTGCTCCTCAGGAAAAAATTAATCACTTGAAGAGATTTAAACCCTTTTTTTCTTTCACCCAGTTCATATCATGACCCGAAGACAGAGGGCTGAGCCATCCACACTGCCCTTGTAGGTTAGGTCTCAGCCATGACAATGAAAAATTATCTGAATCCTCTCGTAGTGACATCAGTGGCAAAGCATTCCTCTATCTACTAAGATCTTGTTTTCCTGCTGGTTTTGAAGTAGATTCACTTAAGAGAGGAATGAAAGCAAAGCAGCACTACAAAACCTGGTTAACTTTTCTTCAGATTAACATTACCAGACAAGGTGAAATGGGAGTTAAATCTCTAAGAAAGAGCTCAGTAAGTGACTCATTTCCAAACAACAGCCATTCTGAAAGCTCCCACCAAAACACAGGCATCATACCCACCTACCTGGACCTCTTACTAGCGTAAGTCTCACATTAAAAATAAATCAGTTCTGCAACAGAGAACACACGGCCAAAATGCCACACTGCCACTCTTCTCCTATGAACATGGGAAAAATCCATCAGGATTCCTTTCATTAAGTAGCTCAACCAAAAGAGTACTGAGGTCTGGTTCTGAAGCAAAGCTTCATATTTTTCCAAGCTGCCGCTGCAGCCTGTGTTCTATAGATTAACAGCATCCCTCATTTCTCCACCACCATAGAACACACAAATAAAACTCCTCTGAAAAAGGACCTTTTAGTCAATTATAACTCTGCCTTGTCATCTTCTTTAACTCTTTTCAATGTAGTAAATGTTTAAAATAAACCAAAGCACTGAAATAGCAAGAATTGGCTGCTTTCTCCTGTTTCATCAGTAGCGTACTCCATGTGGGTTACTGATAATGAAAGAAAACTTCTGTAAAACTCATACAGTGAGACAGAGCCAAACTGGCATCCAAGATCAGCAAGCTTCTGACGGAACAACTTGGAAAGCTACCCAGTTCACAGCAGTACTGTGCAATTATCAGCTGTAAATGAAAGGGAACTGCTTCAGTTTATATTTGCCAAAGACTTCTCCTGGCCAGTCTCAAGTGAGTTCTTCCTGCAATGGAAAATACAAATTTAATTCACATTCATATAGATTATTTCTATGTCTACTAGCAAATCAATCTGTCTTTTTAAAACACTCTTTTAATAAAGGTTCAGAGCAAGCATGAGAAAAGTAGAAAGCAACCACACAAGAAGACTTAAGATTTGTGGAAGGAGCAATTGAGGACAGAGACCCTGAAGTGATCTGTTATATCCTTTATAATATTCTAGAACATCTTTGACTTTTCTTATATGAAATTTCACCTGATAGTTGAGACTCTAGCTATGAAATCTAATTATAAGGCAGAAAAGAAGAAAGTGATGAAGTTTTGTCTATGTCCTTAATCACTATTTGATTTTTATCAACCCTAGGCATAATAAACATCACCTGCAATTATCTCCCACGCAGAAAGATTACTTCCTTTTGTCATGAATACCTGTCATCCAGACCCAGGAGCCCTGGGTAGTTATTACTTGGGGCTCAAGGAACACCTGCGTTTTCTTGGCAAGCTCTGTAAATGATAATGCTTTAGCAGTATTCATGTAAGAATTTCCTCTGCATTCATGAGTATCTCATTGATCTGGTAACTATAAAGAAAAATTAAAGCAGTTGCTGACTGATTTCTTCTCACAGTGTTGAGGATCTTCCAGTGTGGATGGATTCCATCACCACAGAAAGCCCCCACTTTGGGAATGCTGAACCCCCTAATGATTTGGACAGAAAGCTCCAAATGTGTTTTTACTTTCCTTCTTTTCTTATGTAAAAGAGGAAAATCTAGTTATTGGTAACAAAACATTTGTTCTCTTTTTGGTTTATATCAGTATAATTCAATTAGCTTCAAGGAGTTGTTCATCCTCTACCTCCGAACCCCAGGAGCTGAGGAAGCACTGCAGCCAGGAGGAGCATGGGCAGTGTCCTTGCAGCCCTGCAGCTAAATGAATGCTGAAGATTTCGCTCTCTTCTAGGTACATTTTCTTTAAACTGAAACAATATCTTCAGAAATGGCTTTAAATGCAGAGAAGAGGTTGTCTTAATGCATATCCTTGGCAGCATTTCCTCACTTGCAAGGAGTGCTGTCATTTTGGATTTCCATCTGTCATGATTTCTCCCCTCTGTGCATAGGCTCATCCCCATCTCTGATACCAACTACATAAGGTCACAGTAGATTTTGACTTTATTTGCTTCTAGCTTTTCTTGCAAGTTAATGGATGGAAGCAACCAAAACTTGAAACTGATACTTTCCCAGACCTTTTAAACTTCTGACAGTCTCTCTTTTCTTTGGGGTTATTAAGAGAAGGAAAGAGCATCACAATGAGGTATATTGGAAAGCACACACAGAGAATGACAAATTCAATCCAACTAGTATAAACTGCATGTCTGCTCCTCAGAAAAGCCTCTAACATACGTTGACAGGGCAGAGATTCTGGGGTCAGTGACTCCTTTCAGCTAAAAGACCTTTAGAAACAGCATTTCAGATCTAGCCACCAAATTGCACGCTGTCTCTTAGACAAGAAGATGTATTCACGAAGTCTTTCCTGCACTTTCTCAGCAAGGTATCTTGTCTACAAGGCCCAGAGTAAAAGCCACCTTGCTGGCCATACTCGGGGTCTGTGGGAACCTGGCAGCAGTGATCAATGCACAGCGATGTCTGGAAACAGCTCGGAAGGAGTCAGCCAAGAGAGCTCAAGTACTCCACAAAAGAGACACATGTGGATAGGAAAGTCTGGATTTCAAGGCATCTGGCCAGAAGCAGAACTGGTGGTGAAAGACAAACCTGTGCTGTAGGATGTATGAGACTCATCTGGCTCCTGGCACTGAAGGACCCACTATCATTATCAGCTAAAGGACTCATTTATGATTTCAAATAGACCATTTTCAATAGGCTCAAAAATGCCTGAAATATTATTGTTCCAGCCATGCTTTTTTCTTCTGTTCATGACCCTAACATGTACTCCTGTATCAGTGGAGGTCAAGAGCCGCCTGCCAAAGCAGAATTTCAGGCTGCCAAAAGAGAAAAGGATCCATCCCGGGAGCAGGATACAGCGTGCACTGCAGGAAGGCCTGGTTTTTATACACAAGATGCATTTTAGTTCTCCTAATCCACATGTCAGGCCAGAAGATCATGTTTAATAATACCTGTCTGCTTAGCAGACATGGAATTAAGCCACCAGTTTAAATTCTGTTAAATAATTTAAGAACTGTGAGAGGAAAAGTGAGGGTATTTGTGTGTGTGTCAACAAACAGCACAAACCACTGCACTGGAATGAATCCAGTGACCTATATTATTTCTCTTTGCCTACCAAAACTTACATAAAAAGCTGCAGAGGAGCCTTCTCATGCGTGTCTTTCTTGTCAGGGTGATATTTGACACAATTTTTCTCCTTTCCTGGGTTGTAAATAATGTTGGATATATTTTATCAAACATCCTCTCCTTTCTGAGAGCTTTGCTCAATACCATGAAGGAAGCACTCCAGGTACCAGCTGAACAGTTGCCTGGGGACATCTTGCCATGGTTAAGGGCACCTTGTCAATGCTTTGGGTGCAACTCTTATGCCCACACTGCCACTGTGCAAGAGCAAAGTACATGCCTGAAGCCCTCCTAGATGTCATAGCTTGTAGTCTGCTGCCACGTTATAGGCACTCAGCCTGCCTCCTTAGATGCACCTAGTATAGATCATTTGGAGAGTATGGTACCAATCTCTCTTCTCATCTGCATGAATTATTTCCCTAAACATTACTCGGAGATGGTGAGGTGATTGAAAGTGCAGAAAATCTTTGATTCCAAAGTGCTAGAAAATTTCTGCTTCTGAATTCCATATGATCCCTGCAATGACTTCCAGAAGGAAATCTCATGCGAACTTGCCCATCTTAGGGGCAAGAAAGACTGCCTCGAAACCACTTGATGGGCTTTTGCAACTGGAGGAGATGAGAAAGCAATGCTGAAGCAAACTCAGGGGCATTATCAACAAAGAGCTTGCTTGGTGTAATAAACTGAAAGTGTAATTCTAGAGGCAGCTCATCTCCCTTAGCAGCAGGAACATCCAAGCCGTGTATTCCCAGGGTTCCCAAAGCAGGATAAAACCTTGCATTTATCCACTGAGTCATGAATCAGCTAAAATCAATATTTTTATTTCAAAGCATGGTTTGAGATTATTTTTCTATATAAACCTCATGGGATGAAAATTCCACTGCAAAGTCTCAGCTTTAAACTAATTTTTTCTGACAAGATATGCATCCCTGAAAATATGGGTCTGTAATGAAAGTGATGGCACAGGTTTATAGCCCTGCAAGCACAAACATGCAATGACAGCATCTCCGAGTAATGGTCTAAATTTTTACATGTATATTCTTCAAAAAGTATGGTTTGCCTTAGTGAGATCCCATGAGGGCTTAACCCCCAACAAATCTGAGCAAAGGGTTTGTGTCATTTTCTGGCATTACATAAAATGATCTAATCTGGAGTGGCAAAGGGCAGGGTGTAAACCATCCCCCTGAAGAGATTCTGATGTGGGTGGTGTACCTGGCTGTAGCAATAAGCATTTATTCACTGTTCCTCAGTTAGATCATAGGCGTAGGGCCTGCAATTGGTGCAGCCCTGTCCTGCCACCACCCCAGAAAGGACTCATTACAGCTTCAGCTTGCTCTCAGTTATCCACAGAGATCCCACAATGAGAAAGGCGGAAAAATAGACTCTCTCCTCCGTTCCTGAGCCAATAACAAGAAAACTGGGTTGGTAATGTTCGTTCTTATGCTTCTCCCTTTCCTAATAGAAATGTGGCTATTTCTTTCCTTAGCATGATAATAACCCGTGCTTCCGTAATCTTTCTTGCTAAATTGCTATAGATAGACAGAGATACAGATAGAGATTCTAGGATATTGTCTTTATCCACCAAAGGATAGGATTACTTGCTGTGGAACTTTATTAAGCAGTATGCTAGATGACTTTCACCAGAGAAAGCTGTATTATAAGGTGGGTGAAAAACGCACAGGCTCTGCAATGAGAACTCTAAGAGGCATTACATTATCCCAACTGAACTTTAAATCTTCTAAGAGATTCTGGTAACAAAGTGCTATGTCTCATTTTCTCAATTTCTTTTATTGCCCTATTGCAATAAAATTGCAAAGAGCTGTACTTTGCATATAGAAAGCCAAGGAGGCATTTTCTGATAATCTGATTTTCAGAATAACATAGAATATATCATATCAGTAACCCCTGGATCAGGTGTACCCTGTTAACTCCAAGACAAATTAAGAGAAGGACTTTGCCTGTATGTATATTAAAGGAGCATGAATTCTAAGAGGGACTGGGTTTCTGAGAGCACCTGTAGATATAGGTGGGAATGGGCTGAGAAACAGGAACTGGGAATTGTGACAATACCTTACAAAAACAATGACCTGCTCAGCCTTTCAGCCATGGTAACAAAATATGTTCTAGCTACATTCCTAGATCACTTGGGATCTCTCCTGACTGCAGCCAGGCTCTGCAGCTCCAGAAATCATCCTGTTTATCTGTTGCTGTCTCTATCAGAGGAAGATGCTTTAAAGGGCAGTCCTCACTGTTCTCTCTCAGTGGTTTACTGAATGTGTGCTGAAAGGGTTTGGTTGGGGTTTTTTAGCAGAATAGTATCTCTGTTCTGTTTTCTCTAAAGCTACTCCATCCACGTTTGCTGAGTCTGTTAGCCCTGAGCATTTAGCTTCCAGCTGAACGTGGCAGCATTACCTGTTTCCTCAATACAGTAAGATAAAAGGGACAAGCAGAATGTGATGTTTTCTAACAGGATCCGAAAAATTATGGTTTCTAGGTTAAGGCTGGGTGTTTTTTCCCAAAGAAAAATCTCATAGATGAGAAAGACATGACAAGAAGAAAGGCTTCTCAACTAATATGCTGAAGAAATTGTTCAGGAACAGTTAATCCCCCTCAAAGATATTTCTTGAGCAATTCTGGAAAGATTAGGTAGCAAAGACTATTACTTACGTGTTTTGCTGTTATGTGCAGCATGGGTAGGAGGTGGCAAGACACAAGTCTACTGAGGTTTCTATATTTTAGGTCATTCTTTCTTCTGCAATCAGCATTATTTCTGATTCATGTCACTTCTATCCTCTTTTCATTATTCACTTTAGACTTCTATCCCTATAGCATACAGTATTCAAGCCCTGATCCTAAGCTTGCTGAAGTTAGTAGAAAGACTTAGGGAAAGGGGAAAAGACTCTGAGGGGTTTTAATTAACCCTTATTAAGTTTACTTGAGAAAGGCTGCTTGTGAGTACTTCCTAAGCTGGCAGACCATGCATTGAGTCATGATACTATAAGCATGGCCATTAGGTATATTTATACCAAGTAAAATGAAAAATTAAACCCAAGATTTAGTTTGCAAACAGTCAATCATACATGAAAAACGGGCTGAAAAGCTATGATTGATGCTAACCATGAGAGAGATGTTTGCATTTCAGATTTGTCATGTGCTGCTGTCTTTTATACAGATAGTCTAGTATACAGTATATGATCTGTTTGATCATCACAATCACTGTATTTATGTTTCTTGCTAAAGTCAAAGTACAGCAGGACTGGATGGAGCCGAGAGTCCAATAGACTACCAGTGATCTCAAGGATGAGCATCCATGTCTTTACTGCTACGAGGTATCACAAGGTACCAAGGTATGTATAATCCCAGCCACCCTAAAGTAGATAAACCAGTAAATGGAGTAATCAGCTATGCATGGAACTGCAAAGATGTTTTGTGGCTGAGTAGCCTATGATGTGATTGACCAGGAACTAGCTAGCTATAGCAGATAAAACTAATGCGCTTTGAGGGGAAATGAGGCAAAAGACGTAAAAAATCTGCTTATGTGTGCAGGAGTGGGTCTCCACTGAGCTGTAAAAGCCTGAAACTTGAATGGGTTGTCACACTTTCAAACCTGCGGAGATATTTCTCTGCACTGGACTCCTGCACCACTGTTGTTTCTTGAGGAGATTGTAAAAGGAAAGATGAGTGACAACCAAGCCCTGTAAGTGCCTGATTTAAAGCCTTCACCAGCTTCCAACATATCATTCTCAGCAAAGTATCTGTCAAAGTGATTTTTTCAATCGATTTTTACTTCACTTGATAATTGAAAACTTTCCACATGTGTCCATGAAGATCCATCCAACTTTTCATTTTCCAGGGGAAAATTATGAGTATGTGTCTCAGTTCACATCTCTTGGGTCCTTGCAATCCACAGTGTGCGTTGTACCTGCCCACAATAAATTGTGTCCCATTATTATGCTCCACACTGTACAAAGTATAATTAAAGCACCCTGGCCACTGGATCATCATAACTTTCTGAGATTAATCTTATTTTTTCCTGCCTATTTTAAACCACATTAGGCAACAATAGCCAAGTCTAGCCTGACTCAGGAATCCCAATGAGCTCACATAGAGGGACATGATCATTTCTTTCTGGTATAACTTTCACCATGTGATTGTCCAGCTGGGGGTGATCTTTGTTTTATGTCTGGAGCAAGTAGAAATTCATGACTCTGAATCTGGGACAAGCAACCTGTCCTAAACCATGTCATAGAATCATAGAATAGTTAGGGTTGGAAAGGACCTTGAGATCATACGGTTCCAACCCCCCTGCCATGGGCAGGGGCACCCCACACTAAACCATGGCACCCAAGGCCTCATCCAACCTGGCCTTGAACACCGCCAGGGATGGAGCATTCACAACCTCCCTGGGCAACCCATTCCAGTGCCTCACCACCCTCTCAGTAAAGAATTTCTTCCTTAGATCCAATCTAAACTTCCCCTGTTTCAGTTTGAACCCGTTACCCCTTGTCCTGTCACTACAGTCCCTGATGAAGAGTCCATCCCCAGCATCCTTGCAGGCCCCCTTCAGATACTGGAAGGCTGCTCTGAGGTCTCCACGCAGCTTCTCTTCTCCAGGCTCAACAGCCCCAACTTTCTCAGCCTGTCTCCATACAGGAGGTGCTCCAGTCCCTGATCATCCTCGTGGCCTCCTCTGGACTTGTTCCAACAGTTCCATGTCCTTTTTATGTTGAGGACACCAGAACTGCACATAATGCTCCAAGTGGGGTCTCACGAGAGCAGAGCAGAGGGGCAGGATCACCTCCTTCGACCTGCTGGTCACGCTCCTCTTGATGCAGCCCAGGATACAGTTGCTTTCTGGGCTGCGAGCGCCCACTGCAGCCGGCTCATGTTCATTTTCTCATGGACCAACACCCCCAAGTCCTTCTCTGCGGGGCTGCTCTGAATCTCTTCTCTGCCCAACCTGTAGCTGTGCCTGGGATTGCTCCCACCCAGGTGTAGGACCTTGCACCTGGCGTGGTTAAACTTCATCAGGTTGGCATCAGCCCACCTCACAAGCGTGTCCCTCAAGAAAAGAGCAAAAATGGATCTTGATAAGGTAGTCTATGTCTCAGATAAGTAAATGCATTCAGGCACATGAAAGTAAAGACCAACCTGAATTTGAAAGCTAAGCTAAGACCCTTTTTAAGAGTTTAACCTCTTACTCCTAAGAAACGTCCAAAGGAAAGAACATTGTTCTTATATTCTGTGAAATATGGCTTACCACATTTCAAAAAGGAAATAGGTGTGTTCTGGTTTATTTATTGCTCCAACAGCCTGAATTGTATACAGCCATGGATTTCTGGAGTATTCTGATTCTTAAGAAGTTGCTTTCTGTTCATAAACATGAACAAGCTTCCTAACAGCAATTATAACTTTAACAGAAAAATGTGGCCTTTGTTCTAGTCACGAGTTTAAATGCAGCAAGAAGACGGTATTAGATATGTTAGTTAGTATAATTATAAATATGTATTTTATTCAGTTTCCTATCTGAAATTAATCAGCCTCGAGGTACTCTGTAGCCAAGGTAATCATACCATATTTAATGAACCGTGTAGGCATAGACTGCCATTAGAATTCAATAAGAGTGGTATTTCAAAGAGCACTTTGGATGAGGACTGATACACACCCAAGTGGTTTGTGCAACACAGACATAACAGGAAAGTTTTCCAGTTTTGCAGAATGAAACAGGCATGGGAAATGGCTCAAAATGGGGTAGAAGCTCTCAATATCATCTCCAGTTTAAAGCAGGCTTAGTGAATATTTCCAATGTAAGAGAACAGACTAGTTCAAAAGAAACACTAGTTTTCTTATCAACACAGTGAAGCAACTCACCTTCTTCTTGCAACGTTATCCTTTCTTTGTGGCTGCCATAACTTGCTCGAGAGAGTAACATTACAATACTGAGTCTTCATATGACTTATTTCCTGGACCTGAAGAGGAGTGAAAACAGTAAAATCAGCTTGGTGTCTAGGAACCATCACAAGTCTGGGGAAAAAACATTCAGATGTTGTGGGCATCTTGTGTCAAACCAGACTGCAGTGAAGAGTTTTGATTTAGTTTAATGAATTGAAATTAAATGCTTTGACTTGGTCGCATCCAAAGCTTTTGCTTCCATCTAAAAAGCTAAAACCAAATGTTTTGCCATATCCATTCTTTTTTTCAACTTTCCATCCTGCAAATCACTCAGCTTGTTGACTTTTCAGCTGGGTTTAGGAAGAAAAACATCAGGGTTTTCCGCAGAGTGGAAAAAGAGCTGGAGAAAAAATGCTTACGCTAAACCTAATTGGCAGCAGGGAAAAAATATCAGATTTCTGAAAATATGTTTATGTATGGCAACTCTTGCTGTTTAACTGGCAGGCAGGCTGAAAAATGCAGCTGGATTAACCGTGTCCCAGACTCTTCAGTTTCCTGAAGAAAGTGGCATTGGTTGACACTGATGCCAGATCAGCAGTGAGAGGTGGTGGTGCAACCTCAAGAAGGAGCAGGGGATCTGGATCATTCCCAGTTCTGCAGCATTTCTGCTGAATAACCAGAGCAAGAAGTTTTCAGTCCCCTCAGCTGCAGCTTCGCCCACGGCAGCTGATGGGCACACATGCCCCTTATGTAAAGGATTATGCTATTTAAAGAGTGTTCATATGTAAGATACGAATTCCTCTGTGTGAGCAACCCACTGCTGCAACCTCTTCAATTAATGAGAAGCTTTCCAGTGACAGCATCTCTGTGTTCTGTCAAACCTCACGATGGCCCTATTCCATATGGAAACAGCAGTCAAAAGTATCAAGTCCAATCGAGTTCACGTTTAAAATTAGAATGAGAAAGAATTGACAGTGAAATTCTAGGAAATTTTTCACACAGAAAGGAAGTGGTTGAGTTTTGCTTTCCCATAAATTCGCTAAAAACTTAAATATCACCGTGCTCTGAGTGAGTCTGGGTAAAATGCTATGTTGATTCTCAAAAGCCAACCCGAAAATGGTATTTGGAAATGGAAATGTTTTTGTTTTCACAACGAAACCCTCAGCAAACATCTTCTCTCGCCTCCCTCAGACTTGTGTGACAAGTTTCACCGGCTCCAATAAAATGTATTTATTTCCAGAGAACCATTTCAAGCAAATGATTTTGAAATGAGTTGACTTTGGTTGTAATCCTACACTTTTTCACATTCTATTAACTTGACTCTTAACAGATGGTGTTTAATGAATAATTACACAGTAATGAAAAAAGTACTTTGCATTTAAAGAAAGCTTTATGCAGATTTATTAATCAATTTAGACACTGTATCACATTTGTTTATAGCACATCTCCCAATTGGAGTGCAATTATCTAGCTTTGTATCTGTATTTAACTGTCTAAATTGAAGGAAATAAGACAGAGTTGAAGTAAGTAATTGTCAGCGCTACCCACCAATTTGTATTGAAGGATTAATCAGTGCAGAAGAGTATTTGAGCATAAAATATTCTCAGCTTTTATAGATACTGGATAATAATATTTGTGAGCGCTTCTCTCTTCTGTGGATGCTCCATTTACACAGTGCCATAATCTACACCATCCACTAAATATTTGCCAAAACATACGATTATATCTGAAGTATCACAGTCATTTTTCACTGCACTAAAATAGTGGATGGAAGAAAAAAAAGAGACTTTCAGGGTACTATAAGGCATGACACACCTCACTGTTCAGCACTGTGAACTTCTCAAGATGATGAGCCTGGTCCTCTCACTGATGAGCAAGCTTCCTCTTGATCCTGTGGAAAACATCCCACTGATTGCTCTGAGCCCATCATCTATATGCTTGGTTTAAGCATGACACTCAGTATTTAGAGTTTCCTAAATTTGGGAACAGTGTTTTCCAATACTCGGCGGATGTCTTTGCACTTACACAAACACCAGTCCCCCAGCTTCCTCATCCCTAAAAACCTCTCAGTCCTTTCCTACCTCTTCCTTCCTTTCCCTTGTTTAGATCTCCCATAACACTTTCCCACATTCCTCACCCCCTTATGCATTTTTATTCACGTTTGAGCTTTCAGCTTGTAAAGCAGAAGAGCAAATCCCAGCAATTTTGTACTTGTCACAGAGCTCACCATCAAGCAGAGTCATAGATTAGGTGTACTTGCTCCCCCGTTTCGTGCTGCAAAAACCACAACAAGAACCAACAAGGATATGAGTAGCTGTGTGCGCAGCTGGTTTCTTGGGGCTGTGAGGCATGACTGGATTTCTCATTCTTGCGTGTTTTATATCTCTTAACTTCTGTCATCAAAGGTTTTCCATTCTTCTCAGATTTTTGCTTTTCCCTGAAATGAGCTCCTATAAAGAATAGTGTCTTGTTTGGTTTTAGGGGGAAAATGCGTCTTTTACTTAAAAAGGAAAAAACATTCAAAAGGAATGTGAAAACACTCCAGCAGCACCCTGGGGCACTGCCTGGTGTAATTTATTTATCTCTTTATTTTGCCTATCTGTTTCCTCCCTGCTGTGTCTATATTGGCTTCCATGTTCTGCAAGATTATTGTGTTTAAGCTTTTCCATCCAGTGTAACTCATCTTAAACAAACGCGTAGGGTTTGGTGTTCTGTGTCTATTCTCCAGGTATGTTGCAGCTCTAGAAGCAGATTGTAGAAGAATTTAGGGCTCATATCTAGGTCACTTCAGTTAAGTATAATAAAATTATAGGCAGATAAGTGAAATTACAGATCAAGTCTTAGCTAGTCACTTCTAACACTTGAGAGGTGTTGGCAGGACTAAAGGTTGTTCTCTCTTCTATTGTTTAAAATAGCTGTTGCAGCTGATCTGAACAACTGTTAGAACAAATATTTCAAGTGCTTTTGGGGTTTTTTGATTTATAGTGAAAATAACAAAGAAAAAGAACTTACATTGTCACTGTTCTAAAATGTGTTGCTGAAATTCCACATGGCACCAAAGAGCACTTTTGAAAGGTCATTTAGCACATTAAATAAATTTAACTGGATGAATTTTTACACCAAGGAATCTGGACAACCTCAATACCATGTTCTAAATAACAGTAACCTGTTGCTGCCTAGTTATAAAATGAATTTAAATAAGAATCAGTGAAAGTTTTGCTTCTTGGGTCTGTTATATTTGAAAAATACTTTATCTTATATATATATATATATATATATTTTTTTTTTTTTTACAATCCCCTAAAATGTGCTAAGGAACATATATAAACTTAAAGACAAGGATAATAAAGATCCTGGTGTAACACTGGCGGGATGTAGCAAGGGATACAGATCATAGAATCATAGAATTCTAGAATGGTTTGAGTTGGAAGGGACCTTAAAGCTCACCCAGCTCCAACTCTGTCACGGGCAGGGACACCTTCCACTAGAGCAGCTTGCTCCAAGGAAAATACAAATACGAAAATATAGTGTGTATGTGGAATAAAAGTAACAATTGACCTAATATATTACTACAAACTCAAATACGCAGATCAACTGAGCCACAAATGTGATACTTCTCAAAGGCCCCAGGAATGCAGAGTTACTCAATAAGCCTGGAATTGTCTCAGAATATGAGTTCAGCAGAATTCAAAAACTGTTCTTCCTGGAAAAGATGAGGACATGTGTCCAGGCCGTGCACCAGCCACCAGGCATGGACTTCTCTGAATAATCATAGAATAGTTTGGGTTGGAAAGGACCTTCAGATCATCCAGTTCCAACCCCCCTGCCATGGCCAGGGACACCTCACACTAAACCATGGCACCCAAGGCCTCATCCAACCTGGCCTTGAACACTGTCAGGATGGAGCATTCACAACCTCCCTGGGCAACCCATTCCAGTGCCTCACCACCCTCTCAGTAAAGAATTTCTTCCTTAGATCCAATCTAAACTTCCCCTGTTTAAGTTTTAACCCATTATCCCTTGTCCTATCACTACAGTCCCTAATGAATAGTCCAAATAATCACAGGAGGTACTGCTGCACCAAGTGAAGTGGAGCCAAAGCTATGTGATGCCCATGCAGGAGTGCCCCCAGATGTAGGCATCAGATGGCCCAAATCGCAGAAATCAGTGCTGTCAGGCTCTTCTTCAGTGTCCTGGAGATGTGCTAGGATTTTCAAGGGGTAATTATCTGGTGTAGCAAGCATTATAGAGACATTGTCTTGCTGAACCTGCTGCTCCATTGAGGTACTCAGCTTGCTTCTCATGGGAGAAGAGAGCTGTGGCATGTCTGCTCCTCCTCATTCTCTTCTTTCCCACAGTTTTTTCTTTCCCTTCTTTCTTTTGCGTCCTTCCACTCTCAGAAAAGCAATGGCCTATTTTTGACCTCATTTGCTGTAGTTTAAAAGATGAGAAACTCAATGAAGTCATTTTAAAGTAAATTTATGCATCAGTCTTGAGGTCAGCATCTTTGCAACTGCCTGCAGATTATTTCCAAGAAACGGGAAGGTGTTAGACAAACACTGCTCTGCACTCAGCGTTTCATGTTCTCCTGTAGTACAGTACATGAGAGCAACAGATTAGCATGGCAAAGAACAGGCACTATGCTCCATCAAATAAGATCATTTGATACAAGCAGAATACATCCTGTGTATGTAGTATATATGTATGATGTACTGGGTGGAAATACCCTTTTCCGTTGTTAGTTGCCACCCCTGGCTGAAAACACTTGCAGCGTAACAGTGAGGGCTATCATGGGAAACCCAGGGAGAGAGCAAACCAGAGAGATCTAGAGTGATCCAGACAGCTTTAAATATAGAAACATGAAGATGTGGTAATTGTAAGCTGTAAGTCCATTGGCTGCCCGTTACCCTAGTTGCTCTTTCAGTGACAAGCCACTTTAGGGAGGAAATGTAACCGTTTGTGGCATTCTGCCTACAGGGAGCAACTTAGGAAGACTGGAAAATGTCAACCCATACGAAGGAATTGTTGTCCCTTCTCCGGGAGAAAAGACTGAGAATCCAACCTCCTAATGGAGAGCAGGGTGAGAATGGCTGTGAAAAAACCCAGCTAGCAAGTGCTGTCTCCAGCTTTTGAGCCAACAGGCTCTTCTTGCAGCTCTGCAAGCCTTTCCCCAGTGGTGTGTGGGAAGCAGTGCTGGATGTGGCTTTGTATGGCACTGGGCAAGGGCAAGCCCCATCCCCAGCACTCTCACTGGGGCAATTCCAGCCTCCAGCTCTGCTGCATTTCAGAATGGCGACCAAGGGGACCATCAGTACAGCAAGATCCCACCAGCTGAAAATGAGATGCCTACAGAGATGGATGGGTGCTGTTGGCTTTAGCCAGGCACAGGCGTTTGTCCCCTTCCAAACTCATCCCACTTGGCATTCATCTGCTCCATATTATCCTGCAATAGGCTCAGGTATGGAGAGAGAGCACAAAACTGGAGGAAACTGTTCTGCCAGGCTGGTCTAACTCACACCAGCGGTGAAAAAGTCCTTTTTGGCCTTAGACACAGAGGTGGCTTACAAAGCCCTTGCTTGTTGTCTTCAGTTTTCAAGCATACATACAAGAAACAATGCATAAAGAGGCCGCGATTTGCGGCTCATATTTGTGGTAAGCCACAGACTTCAGTCAGTAAGATCAACTATGCCAGGCTTGTTTCATTATGAAATTTAGATAATATCCCAGCAAACGCTATGAAAACCACTCCCATTAAAATGTGAGTTCAGTGGGTAATTCTCTTCTACAACAGCTACATGAAAATAGTTATTTTTCATGTAAAAAGCTATTTTTCAGGCAGATTCACAGCCTGAGTTCAGTGCTCCATTGACAACAAAATCCTGACCAGGGCTTCTCTCTGTTCACAATATCCATTTCTGCATCACTGTGCTCCATCCCTGTAACTTTGACACCCTGAGGTGGTCTGGCAGAGCTAGTGTGAGTATTTGGGCAAGCAGCTTGCCCAGCTCCGTCCAAGAGAGGGGATGCCTAAACCTTTGGGGCAGATGATGGTTGATGAAGAAAAGTATATAATCTATGAGGTCTGGATACTAGAAAGGAGAAGGAAGGTTTCCCCCCCCACCCTCCACAAATAGCAGAACCTGAGCTGATGGGCTTTCACTGCTCACCCATCTCAACAAACCATGGCATTCCTCATTCTGTGATGAAAAGAACGACAGGTAATAGTAATGCAATGCTCACTAAGGAGAAAACAAACCCTATGCAAAGGTGATGAAACAGCAAGGAGGAGATCTGCTTTTCAAACCGCAGCCTTGCTACTGCCTGATTAGTATCTCATATAAAGTGCACTAGCAGTAAATATGCGTGGTGTCAAGAGTAGGATATAATGAGGCACGAGAGAGGATAACTTCGCTCTTCCCTGCCTGAATTTCTCCTCTTTGGAAACACTTTGCAGAAGCTCTTAGGGCTGCACAACAGCAAGTTGGACTGTCAGTGGGTGCAGGCAGCAGCATATCTCACTGCTGGATCAGCTCATTAACAGCAGGTTCCACAACTGCTGCTCCTCACTGGGTTTTCAGCTCTGCCTCCTACACCCTATAGCAAAGTGCCCAACACCTGGTCATCCTCTGTGGGAAGAGCTCTTGCAAAACAGCCCCCCAGCCAGCCAGCTGAGGCAATGCAGGAGGTTTTGGAGAGGTATATTAGTAAGCTCTAAATGATGTTGCTTTAAATCCATGAGGCTAAAAATATCAGCACAAGTCTTAATTTGTTCACAAGTTGTGCTTGTTTGCAAACATATTTTAAACAGACACGCTCCCATTTTAAAGATTTCCATAATAACATTATTATATGTTCTACAGAAGGGTGAGATTGCCCAAAGATGCTGTGAATCATTTTATCTTGGCAGCAAGATAAAGTATATACAAAGCTATGAAGTATTATAATACTGTTTTCTGTAGTTTCAGGATGAGATCTTATGGGAAATCATGCTAATAGCAAGGTAATTACTGAGTTAGATGGAAGGCTTACAGCTGGTGAGAGCTGGCTGCAGTAGGAACAGAGGAGAGGACTGTCAAAGGAGTTGAAGCGAATCAGACACACAAATCCCACTGAAATGTAGATTTTGGATGTCTGAAGTCCAGTAAAAGTCCCTGCCTAAGCAAAGCGTGTGATGATAGATCTTTCACACTTAAAAGGTGTTTGTAATTTGAGGTTGGTCCAATTGCAGGTGCCGTGAAGGAACCACAGCAGTGAGCTGTGTCGTGCTGCTCCCAGAGCTCCTGCTGCTGATGGAGAAGCACTGTGAAAATACCATGGGCAATCAGCAGGGTCGTGTCATGCAGAGAGACCATTTTGGGACAGAAAGGTACAAGGTGTTATCTCAGCACAGGTGTTCTAAGCCAGCCTTGGAAAAAGGCAGCAAATGCTGTGGTTGGAAAAGCAAAGGGCTTTAATGCTGAAGACAGCATCTTCTTGCCTTGATTCTCCCATCCCCTGACCCTTGGTCAAGTTGGGGAAATTAAGGTTACTGAGATTATACAGGAAAAGTACACAGAGGGCTGAGCTGTCGGACAAAGACAGTGCAAGAAAAGGCCATAAGCATCAGGAAATCACCCAGACTCATCTCAGCTGCCTGCAGAACTTCAGAGCAAGGAGAAAAGCCTGCTAATTGCAGGATACATCTCAGTAAATTGGCCCTTACCCCACACTGGTGAAAGCTGTTGACTTTCATACTATCCTAAGCAAGGTTCAATGGTGTTTAGCTTCTTTTTCTCTCACATTTTTAATCAATTCCATTTTTTCTTGTGTGTGAACAAGGCTGTCAGAATATCTAATGGCCTCAGATGTAGGTGTCTAGTGCTATTCTTACACCTCAGGGTGTCTGAGATCTTTGGGACTGATGGTGGTGGTGTGGGGCAGCTCAGAGGCCAGCAAAGACAGCCAAGAAGGACTGAAATAGCACAAGCACTTAGGTTGAGCACTGAAATTGCCCCTGTAGTTTGAAATTGTGATAGCAAAAATATGAACATGGTAATTTCTGTGAGAAGACTCTTGCTGATTTATCTAAGAAGTGCCATCCCCTCTAGAGATCATTGCAGCACCGTGCTGGTGCAGGGTGAAGATCCCCAAGTTTCTTAGCTGGGGAAAGAACAGATCTCTGTGGTCTTGAAGCCTTTTCAGGCATGGGTTTGCAACATTTCTCTCTTCCAGACATCCCTGGCTGCTGCCATGTGCAGATCTGCCAATGCACAGGAAAGAAAATAGCTCAGGAAGCCCTTCACCAGCCCCTGACTTATGCTTGCCTTGCCTTGCCCTCCTCCCACCATCTCTGGCTGTTACGGACACATTAATTTACTTTAATTTCTTTGTGCAGCTATCAATTCAATGAGTCAGGTCTACTGTGCTGAGCAAGGACATAAGCAAAATTATGAAGAAGAAACTGAAACCAAACTGGAAATACAACCCATGTGAAAGCACAGGTTTTTGATGTCTACTACAATGCTGAAGTTGAATCGATGACAGGGTGGTGATGCTGTCAGATTTTTCAGTACACTCTACTCCAGCTGTTTCAGGATTGCATCCCAGCATTATTATTTAATGAGTTCCTTCAGCCAGAGTGTTCACAATTAAATAAACCAATAGATTAAGGGCAAAACAAATTCCACTAAAAGGATGTGCTCTATTTGCTCTGCTCAGGTATTGCTAATAATAGAGGTATCATAAAGTGACTCAAACTGTAACAGAAAGGTTGAATGCTTGAGTGCACACTGCAGAGGAATACCCAGCAGTATAAACACTGAAATCACGTCCTTTCAAATTAGCATGGGGAAGTAAGCAAATGCTACACAGCCCTGGTACACCCTGTCCGAGCAGCAGGGGTTTAACAGTACTTCAGGTCCTATTTGCCAGGCTGTGTTTGACAAAAAGAGCATCACCTTGTAAAAATTACCTATTACTTCTTCAAATGACAGGCACTATATTTATTCATCAGCAAATGTGCATTTAACAAGCTCTGCCGGCTGCTGCCTGCTCTCGTAGTTTCAGGAAAGCCTTTCTTGCATTGCTCTCTGCTTTCCTAGTGGGCTGGGGATGCCATCCACTCTTTCGCTTCTGCTGGCTGTTTTCCACGTATTTGCTTACTCTTTTCCATCCCAGTTAGCTCCGTGTAGCCTGGAGGGAGCGAACTAGATTCTCTTTCTGGGGCATCATCGAAAGAAATGTTTACTGAGTTGCAGACAGCCACATCTGTGTAAATCTGGTGGCAGCACATGTGCACTGCAGTGGCCTGCAGAGATTTCATTTTTCCCGATAGCACAAGAAGAAAAGCATCCAGTCCCCCTCCAGCTCAAGCCCAGGACCAGGACACAAGTCTGGCCATTTGTCAACACTTCCTGTCTGCTTGGAAACAAAAGGATTTGAACTGAGACCATTTGGGGATTATAAATATACTTAAATCATGTTTTGAAACAGTCTTCCTCTGAAACAGTCTTCAGCCTTCCCCCATCAGCTGCAAATTACCTATAGCCAGATTGTAAACTACCTTATGAAAGAAGTGTTTGTAGTTATCTGGATCAAATTTGTCAGCTAGGATATTAAAATATTCAGAATAATATGCACTTAACATGCATATTTCTTGAGGCAGAAGTTATTTTTCTTGTTTCACCAAATTCACTCTCACCGATCAACCTGCACTGATAGAAATAAGACTTCCTTTTACATCGAACTCCCAGATTTCCAAATACAGTTTTCCAAACTCTCCTTTTGAACAGATATCAGGCCTAATAATAAGTCAGCCAAATGCCATCCTGGAAAACGCCAGGCTGTGCTGGTACTGGGGCATCTGCATGGAACCAAATCCTCTTCTCTGGAATTCCCACCTGAAGCAGCTAAAAAACAGGCATATGCGAAAGCAGAAACACATTTGTAGGTTTAAATCACATCAAAGACATTTTTGCATATGCATCCACTGGGTTTAAGCAGAATTTTAATGAATTTGTCTTTCAAGATATTTGCCTTTTTTTTTCCAAGAATTAGATAATGTCCATTTTATAACCATGTTCCTGGTTCAAACCCTATTCCTAGATCAATCCTTCCACTCTTGATCTACAAATGAAATAGCAAATATATATCTAAAATATCCTCAAGCAATTATTCATCCTAAAACATAAAGTTATAGCTCTGGAAGGATCTCAAAGGATTAAACAGTTCATCTCCCTGGCCTGCAGCACTTGTAGCCCATCTGGCAGACATTGTCCAAAACGCTTTTGACCAGGGAGATCTCACTCTTGCACTAACGATCTGTCCCAGTGTATCATCAGTCTGCCCCTCAGCAATATTCAGTTTATGCTTCAGGGGAGGTCTCTAGGAGGTAAATCATCAAGACCTGATGATTGAAAAACATGCAGTTTACCCAAACTTTATCTAACCTGTTTTTCCTTATTCACTGACATCTTCCTCTTTTGTTACTGGAATTAATTGTACTAGCCATCTGATTACAGTTAACCTCACCTTACTGCATGAAGGCAGCAAGCACTATTTTCATGGCATCATTTATTGATTGTAGCAAAGACTCTGACTGGGGCTGGAGGACATGCTCAGCTTCCAGATGGTGCCAGCAAAATGTTTTCTTCTTGGGGTAAAGCAAGTAATCGGGTATTCACACACACATACACACCCCAGGGAGGTTAGACATAGTTGTCGTAGAATATGGAATATATAGAATATATATAGAAGTATATAGAATAGTAGATCATGGAATCCTAGTGTTGGAAGGGACCTTAAAGCTCATCCAGCTCCAACCCCTGCCACGGGCAGGGACACCTTCCACTAGAGCAGCTTGCTCCAAGCCCCTGTGTCCAACCTGGCCTTGAACACTGCCAGGGATGGGGCAGCCACAGCTTCTCTGGGCACCCTGTGCCAGCGCCTCACCACCCTCAGGGTATGCACTGGGATATCACATTTACAGTGGGGAAAGGCATGTTACAGGGCACAGCCCCAGCGCAGCCCTTCCACGTAGGATATGTCAGATACCTGAGAACTGAGCAGTCAAATCGTCTCATATGGGAATAGAAAGGGAGAAATATAAGAGTGAATCTGGCAGGAAAGGAGGCAGGTAAACATGTCATATATTCTAGGAAGTGAAATTATTAGGTCGGGGAAGGTAACTTGAGCAGACAAACCTTAGGCTTTGCTAGGATTTGTGGTTCCAAAGCATTCCCACCTTTCCCCTTTCTACTGGTAAAACTCTATCAGTTGGCTTTCTTCCCACCAAGAAATCCATAGGTTCTTGACTATGTGTGAAGATTTATTTTGCTTGTAACTCAGCTGGGGAGTAAGCATTTGAAAAAGGTTTCTTTCTGTGCGTTCAGCTTTAGAATACAATTCCTCTTGCCAGTATTCTTAAAACTATGTTTTCTTTGTGTTTTATTCATTGAAATTATGTGGGGTTTATTTCACGTATGCAGTATTGGAAAAGCAGCACTGCTAACGGAAAGGCTGTTTCCACTTTGACTGGAAAAGGCTTTTCTGAATATTAGCTTTGGATTGGCAAATTTTCAGTAATTTGTACTCTCAGCAACATACTGGTATGAAAATTGGATTTGGGCAATGGGCACTCCCTAAGCTACTTTACTCTCGCTGTAATGACTCCAGCTAGAAGTTGAGCATACATCATACTTCTATCCATTTTTTCCTGCTCAGGATCAGCTGCACAATTGGGGTTTCAATCTTTTAACCCTTGTTCAAGCTGATAACAGGGCAATACCATCACTTTGATTGACCTGTAGAGCTTGACATTTTAAGCCTCTATTATAAGAGTCCTGTGAAAATTAGCATATCACTTAATTGTACTTAGACCACAAGGTGACCCCAACTTCTTTTCAAAGCATCCTGATTGCAGTGGCATGCTGCTTTGGTTTCTAGACTGGTATTTTAATCACCTCAGCATTTAAGTGGCTCTTGTTAAGACCTGAAGTAGCACTTTTGAGGAAGCAGGAGGAAGGACTACAGTCCATGCACTAGCTCCCATGGCTGGATGTTGGACATCAGGGTCAAAGCAGAACCCTACATTCTCTTGCACTGAGAAAGCTGCTCTCTTCCTAAGAAGACAGATAGAAAGCTTTATATTACAAATCAAAACATTACCTGATGTCCAAATATCCGTGTCCATGAGTTTAAATGAGAAGCTATTCATTTAGGAAATAAACAGGCTTTTAAAAGAAATGACATTTAAATATCGTTACTGCTTACCAAAACAAGGAGAAGAAAAAAGGGGGGAAAAAAAAAGAGATTCTTTTTTTTCACCAAGTCTTGCAGTTTTGCTATGTGAGATCTGGTTTTATTGCCAGTTAAAAAGTTCCTCTGAATGGTGGAAATTCTTCTCTGCCTAGGGCCAGTCACTCTCCAATGTAGACACCAGGCAAATTGACTTGGAGACTACAGCTCCCAGGTTGCTTCTTTCACCTGTTTCTTCTTTTCTAGGCCTGGTCTGTTCCTGGCAATCACACTTGATGCCTGCTTTTGTAGTCATACAGGGAAAATCACATAATTTAGGCAGTTATAAATCTACCCAGATGCCAACTGCGTTCATCTGTCACATGGCAGAGGCGATACACTTAGCAACTCTACTAATTTGCCTAATGACTCCGACCAGCAAGTTCCTCCTTTAACAACTTACAGGCCAGGTTGTGATACCTGATCAAAATAATAACCTGATCAAAATAATAACTATACAAAGAGTAAGAGTACATCAGCTCCACAGTATAAACCATAGATTTTAGTTTTTCTTTCTGTTCTTGAGCCCCAGATTTGCATCTTATAGAAGTACCAAGATTTATGTGCAGGATGGTTTTGGAGTAAGATTTTAAACGGTAGAGAGGCAATGGTCGATGTTGATTTCAGACCCTAAAAAGAAGGATAAATGTAAAGCGGTTTCTCCATTTCATACCACCAAAGACCTAGAAATAAAACTCATCAAGGATCCCATACCATAACGAAAGGAAAGCTGATCAGAGAGGTGTATGCCTGTCCTAACCGCATGTAAAAGCAGAATTTCACTCCATAGTCAGCTGAAGGAAAGAAATTGAAGAAGTTGTTATAGATTATATTTTTTCAACTATCCCCTGCCTTCAGATGGGATGACACCCCTCTGAAGCTGCTGTTGATGCCAAGTCATATAGCCTAAGGATCTAAGATTGTTCAGATTTTCAGTTCATTTACAGTTGTGAGATGGTTTCTTCCTTAGGATTTATTGGAGTATCTTGTTAATCTTGCAACGAAAACAAAGGAAGATAACTATGTCCAGTTCTATGGAGAAGTTCTTCCTGTAAATGAATACACTGCAAGTACATGAACTTGATTACTTCTCCCAGACTGTCTGAAACCCTTGTTTTATCCTTCTGCATAAAGACATGCTGCTTGCAATATATTGCAACATCTCTAAAGACCTAATTTTTCATACTCCAGTTAATAACATTCTAGAGAGACAGAAGATATAAACAGTCTTTCTAAATTAATATTCAGGTTTCTGTGCAAGCTTTTAATCAAAGAAGACAGCATGACACCTCCAGAGGCTTGTATACCATTGTGTTGCCAACAACATCATATTGTTCTATTTGAAGCATGTTATATTTCCTTATTCTCATGATGTTTTCAGTTCCTTATAAATTGCTTCTAGTTATTAGTTTTGTCTGTGGTTGGTCTTCAGTTTGAGGAGGATGATTATGGATTTGGAATGAGTTTTTATCATATATATTTTTTCATTGCTGCTGTAAATTATTCTTATTAAGTATCTTCATTTCATATGTATTTCTGGGATAAAATGCCTTCCTTATTTATATCCCTGTGAAGTGCTAAATACCCACTGGGGTCCCAGGAATCTGGTGGTCATCCAGGCCATCTCATGTGGCTTTTGACATGTGTGTGAGTGCAGGAGACACCCACTACCAGCAGCATTTGTAGGATGGTTCAGTTTGGGCTCCAGGGTTGGTAACTCTTTCCCAGAAGGCTCCCCCCAGATATTATCCATACTCCCATGACAAATTGCACATCCCCAGGGTGCATGCGTTGGTAGGCACAGCAGTTGCTATTGAGTAATTCTGTCAGAGCAAAGCTTTGTCAACAACAGACCCATGGAAACAAAAGCAATACTGTTGGACATGCCAATCCTTATAGCTTCAGTCCAACAGCCTTTCCAAAGGAAAAAATATCTTCCCAGCTGTCTTGGATTCCCAGAAATCTGAGGAATATAGGACAGTATCTCAGGAGGTACTGATTTTAGCACAGGGATGGTTGAAATCAAATCCTCATCGTAGTAGGAATTGCCAATTTTGAGGGATTCGTGGATCAGAATCTCTCAAAATTGGCAACCTATTTAGGGCATAGATAAAGATTCTTAGGGAAACCCTGTTCAAGAAGAAAAGAAAAAGAAAGAAAAGAGTGTTTTGCCATGGTAGTGATCAGAAATAGGAATCTAACGCTTGGTTCTGTATTCAAGAAATTCACCAAGAGTTATTGCTCTGGTTTCTCACCACCCTTGCTTTCCATTTCATGAGGAAATTTTTGACACGATGGTTCCACTTGTGTGCTGAGGACTCTACATTGTGTTCCCAGTTTTCAACTGGGCCAGCGCAGGTCAGTGGGAAGGAGAAGGCAAGAAATACCTCATTGTGTGGTCACAGGCTCTTACATACATAGCAACAACTAGTGGTCTGTGGATGTTTCACATCACCTCATGTGTTCTAGGCCATGGATCATACAATCACAGAATAGTTTTTAGAATAGAACAGGATTTGTGCAGTTTCCTTAATTTAAAGGAGCTGCTGCTCTCCAGCTCTCTTTTGGCTGGAGATTGCGTTTCAGTGTCTCTGGAAGAGAGCCCAGCTCTTCTGTACAGCTTGCAGACTTCTGAGAAACAAGTGATATTCTCACTGTCTTCCTTGTTTCATGCCTAGAAGAGTAACAAGCTGCTATTTGCACAACTCACTGCAGCTTTGGTCCTTTTATTTTGACTTCAGAGGAGTTGCAGTGTGTACATAACAAACAGTTGATGATTATGGCATAACCTGGAGTGCAGACTTTAACCCATAAACCTTTCTGGTCCCATGTAGATACAGCACAGATTTAATCCTCTGGTTTCCTCTTCCATGGGACCATCACAGTTTTACTCCAAGGAGTAAGGACTCTCCAAGAATGGTACAGTCTGTAGGCTTGTTCTGTACAATGGAAACACACAGGCTGCAAATATGTCTAGTAGTCAGGTATTCGATATATCTGTATAACACAACACAACTTGTTGCATAATAACAAGACTTTGGCTGGTACATAACTATGCCAAAAAGTGCCCAAAATTATAACAAAAAAAGGGTTGTGTGCATTTTTTCTTACTCTTTCTTCCTCGCTTACACCACTGAGTTCTGCTATGCAAATAAATGGATTTCTCCTATCTCTTAACGCGGCAGAGCAAAGCAGCAAAAAAACCTCGATGGTACGTGCAGGGGAATTTTTAGACTTGAAAGCAGAAAAACCATTGCTCTTGAAAAAAATTACCAGGGGTACATAAAGGATGGGCCAAAAAGGCTGTCCTGGTTCTTCTGCTTCATCTCACAGAGTGAAATACACAATGAGTCTATCATGGAAATATGTAGATCCTACAGTCTTGATATTTGTGCTGTGAAGCTTAAATATCTTTCTTACCCAAGAAAAATGTCAAAGGCACATAGAAATATATTATTTCCCTCAGATTTTAGGCAGCTGCATCTGCAGCTATGGATTGCTTGTCTGGAATTTTTCCTCTTACAAAGTTATAAAAAGGTTTGAAGAAAAAAACATTAGTAAGCTGGCGACTTGTATTTTTCTGAGGTAGATGAATTAATTCAGTTTAATAGAGTTAAAATTAGCCTGAGCTGTTTGTAATTGCTTGGTTATTCTTTTCTCCTAGATGCGTAATATACAATTTATTTTGTCAAGTACTAGTGGGCGATGCACAAGGAAACTGCTTCTGTTTGGGATGGGAAGGACGGGGGAGCTGCTTTTTTGGCCTAAGAAGAAGAATATTTGGCTCAGAGGGCTGGAAACCTTCTTCCAGTCCCACCTCTTCTTTTTCCTCTGAATGAATGGGTTTATTTTCATGCCTGTTTATGCAGCATGGTGTATAGCAACCACTTCTTAATTGTTGGAAATATTATGGTTTGCCATTGACAAAATAGCAACGTAAATTAGAGAAGGTATCAACACTGTCCTTAGCCAAGGGAATAAATATTTTCCAGTAGAACTGCATCAGTTATTCCAAAGAGAAAAGGAAGTGAATGAATTTGAATGAATTTGAATATCATTATTATATAGAAATTAAAGATGGAACAATTCAAAAGGTTGTTGTGATTTTAAGAATATTTATCCCTGTTTTTCAAATGACAAAGAATAGGCAAGATTAATTCAGATTAATAAAACAGATGGCTGCTGGTTTAAGAAATGTGACTGGAAATATATACTTACAGTTAATGAAACATTAAAATGAGTAATAACATTTTACTCCAAAGTGTTTCTTGTTAAGTGACATTTGTTGTATTTTTGCCAAAGTCTGCATTATTGCCTACATTTTTAAAACAAGCATCTCTGTATTTGCAAGTCTCGCAAAACCCATGCAGGCTGAAATGCTTTGTTTCTAGGACATAAAACTTCTTCTTTCATCAGCAAACAGAAAACTCTTCCCCCTTAAGTAATTAATTTACATCAGCTAAAATGAAAGCCATTTTGTCATTCTAATGGACTGAGATGGTGAAAACTTCTCTCCTAGGAGCAATTAAATGTACAAAAATCCCTGTGACGCTTTCCAACAAAACTCGGATCGAAAGCTGCGATGGAAATGAGAATTACATATTCTTCACGGGGCTTTGTACACTTCCAGGTTTCTCTGTAAGAAAGGCACATAGAAAATCTATGCTTTGAGGGCTGAAATTAATGTTCTCCCAATTTTATAATCACCACAGCTTTCCTTAATATCGATGACATGAGGAGAGATTCATTTCATGTTGCTGTAAAGAGGGTAAGGAGCACAGTGATCCATAAGCTAGCACCCAGTGTCACACACCGTGCAACTCTTGGCATCAATCTGTAGGAAGGGCCTTTCCTCCCCAGCACAAGAGGAAATGAAAGAACATGAAATCTTTGCCTTCCAGCCAAAGGTTTTCTGCTTTCTCTTTTAGCTGTGTCTGTAGCAAAACAAGGTTGGATTCTTGCTGTCCTTTTATTTGAAGTGTAAGATGAGTTCAAATGTTCACATAAACACTTGCTTTTGATTTTGTCAGAGCTCAGCCCTGCTACTGTCTTTCCCAACAGTAA
Organism: Psittacula echo; assembly: GCF_963264785.1. Taxonomy (NCBI): domain Eukaryota; kingdom Metazoa; phylum Chordata; class Aves; order Psittaciformes; family Psittacidae; genus Psittacula; species Psittacula echo. The sequence goes on from NC_137743.1 coordinate 4,672,215, forward strand.
AATAAGGATCAAAAGAGAACACAGAGGAAAAGATTAAAAAGAGAAAAGGAAAACACTGTCCAATCTCTAGATTTATTGGCCTTTTTTAAATTCAATTTCTTTCTTAAAGGGGGCAATTTCCTTGTAAAAGTGACTTCTGCCATAGAAATTATAAATGTAAATAAATAACCGATGAGTATTTGGGAATGAGGACTTTCAACGGGCAGTGGTGAGTAGATTCATTAGGACAAAAAGCTAAATACAATAATAAGAAGAAAATGTTTATTGCGTACAGTTCTGATGTCCCCAACATAAATAGGACATGGAGCTGTTGGAACAAGTCCAGAGGAGGCCACGAGGATGATCGGGGGACTGGAGCACCTCCTGTATGAAGAGAGGCTGAGAAAGTTGGGGCTGTTCAGCCTGGAGAAGAGAAGGCTGCGTGGAGACCTCATAGCAGCCTTCCAGTATCTGAAGGGGGCCTACAAGGATGCTGGGGAGGGACTCTTCATCAGGGACTGTAGTGACAGGACAAGGGGTAACGGGTTCAAACTGAAACAGGGGAAGTTCAGATTGGATCTAAGGAAGAAATTCTTTACTGAGAGGGTGGTGAGGCACTGGAATGGGTTGCCCAGGGAGGTTGTGAATGCTCCATCCTTGGCGGTGTTCAAGGCCAGGTTGGACAGGGCCTTGGGTGCCATGGTTTAGTGTGAGGTGTCCCTGCCCATGGTGATCTTAACTTCCTTTCCAGCCCTAACTATTCTATGACTCTATGATTCTATATTGTCATTAACTCTATTCTGAAAATATATGCAATGTGAATTTATATTATCTTTTCTGAAGGTGTTTCAAACACTATCAACAACAATTTGGGACCTAGTCTAAGGCAGGCACAGTTAGCAGGCAGGGTAGACAGTCCGGGATGAGTTGGTTCACCATTCTCCTTTATCACATCCACTCAATTTCAGGATATAAGAATCACACAGAAAAAAGAGCTCATTATAGTGATGAGCCTCTCTGGGGCTTCAGCAAAATGGCACATCCCAGCAAACAGTTCCAGGCAAGAAACCCAACCCAGCAAAGAGTAAACTGAAATATCTGAAACGGCACCAAAGGAAGGAAGAATTATTTCATTTCATTTCATTTTTACACCACCAACCTACCTCTGCAAGACAGAAATGCAGGTGTACTAAACCAACTAACACCCCTGTTAGAGTTTAACTGATTAATGCTGGCTAATTACCTAGCTGATGGGATCACCTGGTCAATGGAGTGGAGACAGCAAGATTCAATCTAATTATTTTGATTGTAACATTTTAATTGAACCAAATTACTTTTAATTCATATGTCAGAAAGTCTCCGTGCAGAAGTTTATAATTGAGCAGCTTTTATTCTCTACTGCTTGATAATTGCCATTTGTTCCTAAATTGCGGTTTTTTCTCTATTATAAATCTGGCTAGGTTAGATTTTTCTGCATAGACTGAAGTCCCCTGCAATTAACCCACTTCTCCCCACAACTATTGTTTAAGCCACTGAAGGACTCCCAGTGCCTGAGGGATCCAGCTATCTTCAGTAAGGTTTAATTCTATTTAATTTCATATTTAAAGCTCCTGTGACCTTTTTCAACATACAGATCATAAAAATACTTTCACACATGGATATATCAAATGACATGTCCACCTAGGCTTGCTAATAAAACTGCATGGCTCTGTTACTGCTGGCCCCTGGCTATGTTAGCTGTCTGCTTGCCTTATTTGTGAGTTATAAATAGCCAAAGACTGCATACTCTGTCTAGTTACATTGAACAAACTGTGACTTTAATTCTCTCAAACAAGCCTGTCTCCTGACACAGGTCTGTCTTGAAGGCTCAGTCTTACCTGTTTTCCTTTTCTTTGTGCTCCTTACGTGGCTTGGAAATTCTTAAGCAAAATTCCCCAACTGGAAAATATTTTACAAATAGCAGAGCCACTGAAGGGCATTTTTACACTGTTCACAAGTTATTAATTGCAAAGTAATCCTCCACATTTGATGGCATTTTATACTCACATTGCACAAATGGACAGCATCAGTGTTTCTGACCTGGTCTTCCCAGCTTAGCTCTTACTAAGAAGTCATGAAATCATCTCAAGGCTCTGCTGTACTAATTTCTCTGCAAGCCAGAGGCAGCGTGCACTCACTTCCAAAAGGCTTCCAGCCTCAGGACAAAAATGCTTTAGAGTTGAACCAAGGCAGAAACAGCTGAAGACTAGATTCACTACAGGATTAAATAACCTGAAGAAGGATTTAGGTGGAATTTGGCACCTAAATCTAAAACTGCATGCGGAAAATCCTCTGCTCTCAGAGCTATACTGTGTCTGGCCATATCCTTGTGTGACTGGGAAGATCTCTGGGGTGATATTAGGATGCAGAGAGTGGCATCTGCCCCTGGCTTCTCAGCATCTATTTTTCTGCTAAAGGTCCTTAAGTGCCAGGTTGGATCAGGCTTTGAGCAACCTGCTCTAGTGGAAGGTGTCCCTGCCTGTGCCAGGGGATTGGAACTGGATGAGCTATAAGGCTGCTTTCAACACAAACCAGTCTAGGATTCTATATTCTCCTAAATGCTCATGTGCTGTAAGGCAAGCGTAGAGCACACAAGACACTCAGCTGTACCAATGGGTTACACAACGTTATGAGTTTGAGAACAAGACCACTCCACCATTTTAAATACAAAAAAGTCCAGCAGGCAGCAGTAATTATCAAAGCACCATGCAGGAAAGCCCAGAAGGCTGCATCTTCTGTACCCTCATTTTAGGAAATGACGTTGAAATGGTTCAATGTTGGCCTCTTCTCAAAAAAGAGAATGGTTCCCAAAAAATCTCTGTTCTGCTTAGCCGGTTCCCAGGTAAGTCATCTGGTCTTCACTGGCTTCCTGGAAAATACATAAGAGGCACATGAGTATTCATGCTGGAAAGACTTGTTTGTCCTTTGATGTTAGATCGAAATCCAGACTATAGTGCCTCCCATCCATCAGAGGATTGCCCTCTTAGAAAGAGAGGTTGATATCCCCAAGCACAGTCCTGCAAGGCGCTGAGCTGCTCTTGTTTAGCAGGACCTGGGCACCCAGTGAGATGTGCCACTCTGGAGGACTATTAGGAGCAAAAGAAAAACCACAGAAGTGCAGACATCTGCAGAATAAATTATAGGCATGATTAGTGTTGATTAGTAGAATGAGCAAGCTCCTCAAAGAAATTGCAGCCTCTGGGGAAATCATTTACAATGGCCATGATGAGTAATATCTCACTCCATGACTCCACTGACTTCCATCATCCCCTTCCCCTACAGTTACAAGGAGCATGAGAAAGATCAGCTTCTAATTGTTATGTGATTATGCTGGCAGGAACTAGTGCTTGCTTTATTATTCGCATTAGGACTCATGTAGCGTTTGTATTTTGTTCAGCCACACCATCAGGAAGCTCACTCATCCCTGTGAAAGCTTTTCCATGTATTCGTGCACTTGCCTGGAGTCATAACTCATGCGTATTTCCAAGACAGTACATATGCTGAGCAGAAGAGAGACCTAGTTTACTCCACAATTGCTTCATACATAGACACCAATAAAAGCTGTGAATATGTGAGATTTTGAGCTGTGTAAAGAAACTATAGGCTGATCTTTTGCTGTGCAAATCCATAGGAATGTTGCCATCTGCAAAGTTCTTTTCATATTCTCATGTACTGCAACATATCCTGGGGTAACCGCTGGACTTGGTGACCTTAAAGGCCTTTTCCAACCTAATTGGTTCTATGATTCTATATAGCCCATCCATCGACACAGCAATGCAGTGCTCAGCAATGTGGTTATGCCTTTATGTCATATGTTGCATGAAAATAGACATGAATTATCAACGGCATTAATGGAGAAGTTAAGCTCACTACTTCTTCGCCTGTGCTTATATGCTTTTTGCTATTTTCTTATCTGCATTTGTACACCTGTAGTTTGATACATTTCTTAGAAATAATTGTATCATATCATTTCCTGTGGCCAGTTTCTTTGACTTTCTGTGATGCAAATGGAAGCGTTCAAGGCCAGGTTGGACACAGGGGCTTGGAGCAACCTGCTTTAGTGGAAGGTGTCCCTGCCCATGACAGGGGGTTGGAGCTGGATGAGCTTTAAGGTCCTTTCCAACACAAACCAGGCTGGGATTCTATGAAATTGCTTCATTCCATTTGTATTTATGAAGCAGTCTGATGCAGTGATTTCCATTTTCACACCCTCCTTCACTTTATTAATTTATTTTGTTTCTGCAGAGCTTGCTGTCCTCGTCTGAAAAAACTAAGCAGAACTTCCATTAAGTTTGGGCCTTACATGAATTATCTCCAGTCTCTAAAATATCCCTTCTGCAAGGTAATCCAGCTTCTTTTCTTTTCATAGTTACCTGCCTAAACAAGCTTTTGCTGTTTGTATTAAAATCCATCCCAAATTCTTATGAAAATATGTATTTCATCACTTCTCATTTTATTCCCTTACTTACTGACATGTAGCATACAGAATGTTTTCTGCTCACTTTTGTTTTTCCATTCCTCACAAACTGTGTTTTGGGGTTTTTCCCCCAACACTGCTTCCTAACACAATTATTCTTCTGGTGACAGCTGGTGCCTCATCCAGCACTTTCTGCCACATCTTTTGAATCAAGTCAGCTGTGGGTAGCTTGTGCCTCTTTGATTTAAAGACTCATTCAAGTCACCAGGTGACTGTGCTTAATTTCAGGGGCTTGCTCATTACAGCCCACCCTTCAGAAAATAAAATATTCAGACTCTCAGCTAAACCTTTTGACATCTGCTTAGAGGTAATTTTGGCCAAAACAAATTATGCTTTACATATGTATGGTTTGTATTGTTTTACTGTCTATCCCAGGTTTATCTAAGGACTTCTGAGCCTTGCAAACCTCAGTACTTACAAACACATGTCTATAGCACAAAACTTCCCCCTCATTACCACACTGAAGTGTTGGTCTGGATTTCCTCAGGCTTTGAGTCACATCCAGAGAAGCCCCATTGCCTTTAACCACCCTAGTTGTGTTTTATTACTATTGTTATTTCCCCTTAATTTAGGCCTTTCAATTTGTTGATTAATGCCCATAAAGGCAGATTTGCTGCTCCTGGAAATGCAGTTTGTCATCCCTGTTAGCACTCAGTTCCATATGTTGCCACTTCATAAGCAACATACCAGGATGCTAGGCAATATAAACGAGCCAGGCTGCATAGGACTCATACAATTTACATTTCATCTTTTATAGTCAAAAGCATGATTTCTTACCCACGTTTTTCATGGGATGCATAATCGCCATGTAATTTCTGGTTTACATGATTTAAAGTGCACTCTAAATTTGCAGGACTTAATAGGCTTCAAGGCTTGCTTCTTGAAGTCAGTCTGATCACACTAAATGGTTGTGTACACGTTATAACATCTTTCATCTAAAGAGTACAAATAATATACCTATTAGCCTACCTAGAAGCATTTGAAATTCAGAGGCCTAACTTGGTAGAAAAGTAGGGACACACTATTTAAAGGCCTTGAAACAGAAGTCACACAGACATGCCCTTTGGAGGCTATCAGAAGCAAATAGTTAATGCTATATTTATTGTCTGGCTCAGGTCTCCACTGGTGTGAGGTTCCTCACCCACAGATGTTCACACAAGCAAGCTTTCTAATGGAAGAGTCTATTCCTATCTCTCCAGCTGCTTTCTTGTGGAGACCTAGACAAGTCATTGTCCTGGGTTCAGCAGTGGCAGTCATTTTTTCTCCTTCTTAGTAGCTGGTGCAGCGCTGTGGTTTTGACTTTTGGCCTGGGAACAGCGCTGATAACACCGATGGTTTTAGTTGTTGCTAAGTCATATTTACTCTGACCAAGGACTTTGTGAGTCTTATGCTCTGCCAAGGAGGAGGGGAAGCCAGGAAAAAGCAGAGACAGGACACCTGACCCAAACTAGCCAAAGAGGTATTCCATACCACAGCGCCTCATGCCCACTATATAAACTGGGGGCATTTACCTGGAAGGGCTAGATCACTGCTAGGTCAGGCTGGGTATCGGTTGGCAGGTGGTGAGGGGTTGTGTTCTCGTCCCTTGTTATTTCCCTTACCATTATTATTATTGGTGGTAGCAGCAGTGATTTGTGTTATACCTTAGTTACTGGGGTGCTCTTATCTTGCAGCCCAGAAAGCCAACTGTATCTTGGGCTGCGTCAAAAGGAGCGTGACCAGCAGGTCGAAGGAGGTGATCCTGCCCCTCTGCTCTGCTCTCGGGAGACCCCACTTGGAGCATTGTGTGCAGTTCTGGTGTCCTCAACATAAAAAGGACATGGAACTGTTGGAAAAAGTCCAGAGGAGGCCACGTGGATGATCAGGGACTGGAGCACCTCCTGTATGAAGAGAGGCTGAGAAAGTTGGGGCTGTTCAGCCTAGAGAAGAGAAGGCTGCGTGAAGACCTCAGAGCAGCTTCCAGTATCTGAAGGGGGCCTACAAGGATGCTGGGGAGGGACTCTTCATCAGGGACTGTAGTGACAGGACAAGGGGTAACGGGTTCAAACTGAAACAGGGGAAGTTTAGATTGGATATAAGGAAGAAATTCTTTACTGAGAGGGTGATGAGGCACTGGAATGGGTTGCCCAGGGAGGCTGTGAATGCTCCATCCCTGGCAGTGTTCAAGGCCAGGTTGGATGAGGCCTTGGGTGGCATGGTTTAGTGTGAGGTGTCCCTGCCCATGGCAGGGGGGTTGGAACTGGATGATCTTAAGGTCCTTTCCAACCCTAACTATTCTATGATTCTATGATCTCAGCCCGTGGGAGTTACATTCTTTTGATTCTCCTCCCTATCCATCGGGGAGCAGGGAGAGGAAGGGGGGGAGTGAGAGAGAGACTGCGTGGCTGGGCTTAAACCACGACAGTCATGTTTTCTGTTTTCCACCATTCATTTGTACAGTTTTGGAGATGAAGCTGGGAGAATCTCTTCACCTGGACCTGGAGGTGCTGCTGAAGTCCTACCTTATAGCCACACCCTGCCCCAAAAGAAGCTTGTCAACTTGGTTCCTCAGCCCAGGACCACTACAGCTTTGTGGCCATCACTTAGGGACTTAGGGCACAGATCAGAAAAGGACCTTGCACAGTCTTCAATAGCATCAGTCCTGATGCTGATTAACACTCATAATAGTAGAGAGTGCTTGCAGATGTCCAAGTAGATCTGGAAAGCATACAGAGTAATAATTAATAACCACGATAATAATCAGTGTATGACTATCTGGATTAATCGCCATTCCTTTGAACAACAGAGATGCCAGAACTCATCGCTCTAATTACTTTTCTTTCTGGAAACATAAAATCAAGCAGGACATATCTGAGCAGGCAAATCTTGCCACCAATGATAAAACCTAGAAGCTACAGTAACTGACAAAGCTTATCTCTCAGCACACCAGGTTTTTGGAGTTACAAAACTGATCTAACTATTACATATTGTTAAATGGGGGAAGGCACGGGAGGTTAATGCATGGTGGCATCTAGCTTGTTAAATCTGGTTTTCATATGCCCATGGAAAACACCATACTGGAGAAGGGAACAGGCAGTCCAGTTTGGAAACAAAATCTCAGCATTCATACAGTGACATCATAACTCTTGCCTGTTGCTTTTGCTTTGCAGCAGTTTCTCTTCTCAGCTCATGCCAAGTACACAATTGCTGGATCTCAAAACCCTGTTGTTTGTAAGAATAGCCATTTTTCATGGGCTGCCCTCAAAAACAGACTTGAATTAATCTCTTTCCAGCCCTCTGGAAACTCACTGAAGCCATTGCTTCATCTGCTGATGCTGGAGACATGTTTGTATAGCCAGAGGACAAGGTGTGTCTAAAGCATGTCCTAGAGCTTCCAACTGATTTTGACAGCACATTGTTAACAACTGAACTAATTAAAAAAACTATAAAAATACAAATTCATGGTAAAGAATTTAACCACAAAGCTCTTTGATATGGATAACTGCTTAAGGGGAAGATTCTGCATTATATGCTACAAATCATTTCACTAAAAGCCTGTGTAGGTAATAGAAATGTATGCTCAGTTGCTTTGGTCCACAGTTGCTGGGGATAAAAAAAACCCCAACCCATACATGCTGCTGTTCCAAAAAAGCTAAGGGTTCCATGCATTTTTCTAGGATGGGATATTTTTATCATTTGGAAATATTCAGCCCAAACTATGCCTCATGAGAATCAAGAAGACAAACAAGGTACGACCTGACATTTGTGACTAAACAAGAATAGGTTCTGAACGTTGGCTGAAAAAAAGTGTTACCAGCAAGTCTGAATAATGAAGAACTTCAATTAGTGTGTTCATAACCAGCTCTGGAAAATAATGAGATACAATTTGAGGAATATATTGTTACTGCGACACTGAATTTGCATCTTATCCAGAGGGCTGGAGAAAGAGTGATGTGACTCCTTGTTTTGAGTGTGTTTATGTACTGTGCATTGGCAGTACACTTAGCTGATGCTGTGTGACCATGGTCCATGCCTACTGCTGGTCCTACAACCCTTACCTGCGCCACCAGTCGTTCCTGACACAATATTCCCAAGATAAGCCTCCAGGGTGGTTCCCAAGTCTGCCACTAGAAGTGGAATCAGGTATTTCCCAGCTGCCTGAATCTTCAGACAGGTATAGATTTATGGCCTCAAAACCTCACTTCTAAAAGATTTCACTTCTCTGCTCTTTATTTCTGCTTCAAATTGCTGGAGAATCTCCTAATGCTGAGAAATCCCCCTTAGCCACCACAAGTAATCACAGGAACATTCATACCTTTATATCTCACCAAATTATCCTCCTTTACCAAAGAAATAATTGCACGGAAGCAACGAAGAGCAGACAAAAAGTTGCAAGAGTAAAACTGTAAACACAGGAGCACAGCAGTACCTGCAGGGTGGGTTGCTGTATATCATCTACAAAATCCAAGCAGTTGCCATGACTTTCTATGAAGTCACGGTGAAGAGAAATATAGAAGGCATTGAAAACAGGTAAAATTGAGGTAATTTTTAAATACTGTTTTATTTAAAGTACATTTTTCTATTATCTGTGATTCAATAAGTTACACAGTGAATATATTTGTCCTGTGTGAAACCTGGGAATGAAGACTGCCATTTTGGGAAACCCGTGTTACAAACTCAATCAGGAATCCTAGAAGCTTAGAGCAGGAGTTTGGCTGAGACAAGACATTCAAGAGCAGAGGGACAATGCCACTTACTGAATCATCAGCCAAATATGCATGAAGCTTGACCCTACTTCGCTCATGCCGATTGAAGCAGCCACAAACTTCATCCCAAGACCTTCCCTACCTTTACTGTGCTGATATGCCCTTCAGGTCCGTGTTGAGGAAATGAGAAAAGCAGATCCATCATTTTGAGAATGCCCCTGGCAGCTCCAAATCCAGGCTGCAGACCTGGGCTGATGGCTTTGACTTCCCTCATGGACATCTCTTTCACATTTTTCCCCTCTTGGTGGGTGACACGTTTTCTCCATACTTGTCCTGGCTGTTTGGTTTGAACCCAGGGCAAACCCAAAGCCCTGAGGAGAAGGACTTGGGGCTGTTGGTTGACAAGAATCTCCCTGTGACCCGGCTTCAGTGAGCACTTGAGCCCAGAACCACCCCCCGCCATGTGCTGGACTGCACCCCCAGAGCGTGAGCAGCAGCTCAGGGAGGGGATCCTCCTCTCTGCTGTGCTCTTGGAAAAGCCCCCCTTCCAGTGCCTAAAGGGGCTGCAGGAAACCTGGAGAGGGGCTTGGGACAAGGGCCTGTAGGGACAGGCCAAGGGGAATGGCTTGAACCTGCCAGAGGGGAGACTGAGATGAGCCCTTAGGCAGAAGCTCTTCCCTGTGAGGGTGCTGAGGCGCTGGCCCAGGGTGCCCAGAGAAGCTGTGGCTGCCCCATCCCTGGCAGTGTTCAAGGCCAGGTTGGACACAGGGGCTTGGAGCAAGCTGCTCTAGTGGAAGGGGTCCCTGCCCGTGGCAGGGGTTGGAACTGGATGAGCTTTAAGGTTCCTTCCAACACAAACCAGGCTGGGATTCTGTGATTCTATGATTTTCATGAAGGCACGAGTGTTGCAGAGACTGTGCTACCCCATGACGCTTCCCATGCCCACAGACAGGCAGAGCCTGTGGGTACTCACTCCCCCAGCCTTACTCTTATCTTTAAGAGGAACCAGTAAATAATCATTTCCAGACTCTCAAAGACATTTATGCACCAAACTCAGATTTAACTGCTCCAGTGCCTGCCCCTTCCCACCCCCTGTGCCCTGAGAGCAGGAGCAGGACTGTGGAGAACACTTCTTTTCCCCTTTAATCTAATCTATGGCATCTTGGCCTCAGCACTGCATATAAATCATGAAAGCAGCAGCCTGCAACGGTAGTGGGAAGTAGCCTTCGGGCTTCTACAGCAGGAAAAAAACATCTTTCAGGAGAAAAAGTTTTCCCTGGATTGTATTTTTGCTTTCTGGATCACCATGGGCAGAGCAGGGTCTTGGTTTACCTGAAAGTGCTGCAGTGATGCTCGACAGGACAATGTGTGATTTTGAGCACAGTCAGGACACAAGGCAAACTGCCAGGTCGGATGGCACAGGGAGAGGATGCGAGCATCCTCCAAAGCGATGACATTTCAGAGTCCGATGCCTTCAGAGCCATCCTCCACCATGCGGCGTCGCCGACCGCGGAGACTCCCACGAGCAGCTAGAAACCGCCCCGGGGTGGAAAAACACGAGTGCCGTTTGCTCCCGACATTCCAAAGGGTCGCTGCATTTAAGCGGGATGAAGTCAGAAGCGGCCGCCGGTACTGGCGATGCGCAGGGACTGAGGAGGGGGGTGCAGCGGTGCCGTCCGCGGCCCGAGGGCCCCCCCGCGTGGCGGCGGCAGGACAGGGACTGGTCGGATGTCGGAAAGAAGAATGGATGGATGGATGGATGGATGGATGGATGGATGGATGGATGGATGGATGGATGGATGGATGGATGGACGGATGCATGTGCAAGCTAGAGGGGGACTGCACTGGCAAAGATGGGGGGAAGCAAGGAAAAAAAGTGGAAAAACCACTTTAAAATAGACTTGGAAATTCCAGAGCTTTCTTGAAAAGGAAGTGGGTGCCCACAGATTGTACAGGCAGTCTCTGAAAGATCCCAAGAGTAAAAACAGGGCTGCAGGGGTGTTCTTCACTGAGTACTTCAAACACCCATCCTGTCCCTTTCATCAATCAGCTATCTCTGAGGACTTCTGCATATTCCACTCTGCAGCATTGGAGGTTCAAAGACTCATTTCCAGAGTCTAAAAAGTTCCTCCTTACTAACATAGCTAATTAAACATTCATAGAATCCCAGCCTGGTTTGTGTTGGAAGGAACCTTAAAGCGCATCCAGCTCCAACCCCTGCCACGGGCAGGGACACCTTCCACTGGAGCAGCTTGCTCCAAGCCCCTGTGTCCAACCTGGCCTTGAACACTGCCAGGGATGGGGCAGCCACAGCTTCTCTGGGCACCCTGGGCCAGCGCCTCAGCACCCTCACAGGGAAGAGCTTCTGCCTAAGAGCTCATCTCAGTCTCCCCTCTGCCAGGTTAAAGCCATTCCCCTTGGCCTGGCCCTACAGGCCCTTGTCCCAAGCCCCTCTCCAGGTTTCCTGCAGCCCCTTTAGGCACTGGAGCTGCTCTCAGGTCTCCCCTTCAGGAGCCTTCTCTTCTCCAGGCTGCCCCAGCCCAGCTCTCTCAGCCTGGCTCCAGAGCAGAGCTGCTCCAGCCCTCGCAGCATCTCCGTGGCTTTCTCTGGACTCAATCCAGCAGCTCCACATCCCTCTTATATTCGAACTCTCCAAATAAACACTTCCAAACTTCAGAAAAACCAACATGAATAAATACAGCTCAGCCTGAAGGGAGTTGCTGACTCACTCATGCGCTAGCAGCATAAGACTTATTCCTAAAGCATCAGCAATAGAGACAGGAAAACCATGAGCAGCATGAGTGGGGATTGAAGCATCCATCTGAGAAGGCTCTTCCTCCACAGTCACTATCTCAGCTACAGCACCCTGTCTCATTAGGGACAGCAGTATTCCCCTATCAATTTTACATTTACCCTGTATTTTATTTTGTTATGGCAATCTTTCCTCTGTGTTTAGCATTTGCTTTTCAGAATACTTCATACCTTGAATAAAAAATGAAGTAATAATATAAATCAAACTGAAAACAGCCTGCACTTTTCCTTTTTGGATGCATCTGTCTGTTGCAAGTTTAGTGTTACTGATCTAGTAGTTATTTTAACTGCTGCTTGGCTTCAGCCCTGTTGATATATTGGCTATTTTTATATTTGGTAGGCCATTTGTGTGACTGATTTTGCAATTCATGCTGCCTGCTGAAGGACATCCCTTGAAACAGACCTCATAGCTGTATTCTCAAGATGAAAGTAATTGGACAGAAGTACCTTTCTGAAAAGAGAGACCTCTATTACATTTATTTTTTCCTTTGAATTGCTTGCTCAAGCCAATTGGTGGGGTTACTGGAAGAAATGAAAAGGGGAAAAAATGATAGGATTCATGTGTCAGTACGTGGCATTAAAGCTATTTATCCTTCGCAAATGGTGACTGTTGGTTCAAATTCCACTATATGGCCCAAATATAGTACAAGGAACTGTACTATGATTATGCTTATCATGCTAGCATGGGGTTAGGGGAGGTGAAAACAAGTGCAACAAAAAAGCACAACCAGATTACACAGGGCTGGTATTTTAGGCTGTCAGTTGTTCAATCTCCCTGCCCATGGAAGAAGGATGCTGTGATAACTGTAATTTCGCAGATAAGTTGTATTTTAGGTGTCAATATGAAAAAACAGGAGCCAGGCAGGAAAATATCAAAGGCTGGCAACAGAACTAGACTTTACATTGGCAAAAAGGTTTCATTTTCTGTTAATACTCTTACAAGGTATAAAGACATGACCGAAAGGCATCCTGCATTCAGTGAAATCATTGATTTAAATACATGTACCCAATGTGTTAAGTGTGCAGTTATGATTCCTCAAGATGTGTGAGCAGGTGTACAAGTTCTTGCCAAAATTTATGCCATGAACATCACTGGGACTTGCGTATCTTGCAAACCTGGGTCTGTATAAAGTTCCAACTAGAGCAGGTTGCTCCAAGTCCTGTCTAACCTGGCCTTGAACACTGACAGGATGGGGCAGCCACAGCTTCTCTGGGCACCCTGTGCCAGAGCCTCACGTCCCTCACAGTGAAGTGGCAAGTTGCCTGGTTTAAACTTGCCACTTGGTTTTATTAGATGCTCCTCATCTCTTGCACTCCCCATCAAGATGTGCCAATACATCTGTTGAGTATCTAATTCTTACACGTCTAGTTGAGCTGAAACCCCAGCTGGCAAAGACTGAGCTCAGTGAAATCCAAGGTACCACTGTATGGTTATGGGGAAGAAAGCAAGAGTGGGATATCTGTGCTGATGACGGATGGACTATTGCTACCCTTCTTACAAGCCAGTTCAGCAGCAGCAAGGAGTCAGAAATCACAGATTGCTTTGTTATCCCAGGTGACATGCAAATGTATTGCTTTAATTCTGTTCAGGTCAGTGACTGCAACTGTTTCTCTCAGATGTGGACCAATGTAAACAAGGCCATAACAAATAAATATGCAACATTTAGAAATTACAGGGTTTTTCCCAAATAACAATAACAAAAGGGCCTGGTTTATAAAATCTCACTTTGCAATAGTCATCCATCTGGATACACAAAGCAGAACATCTGTGTGCTCCAAGGGAAGCGCATTCATTCTGAAAGGCACACACAGAATGCCACCCTAAACAAACTTCTTTATTTTGTCTTCCTAATTTTCAGACAGAGATGAGGCCAAAAGCTAAGAGTGTTTATGGGGCTATTCAAATGAAAGATTTTTCACTGGACCCATCCCTGGCTCCAACATGCTCAGAGAGATTTCTTATGCCCAAACCAAATGTAAAAGTCTACCAAATTTCACAGTGTCACACACCAGTCTCCCACTTTAAGCACAGATAACGCACCAGGTTGCCAGACACGCTCCTAGAGCATCATTCCACTCACTCAAGCACAGACAACTTCCCCTGTAAATTGAATCTGTTACAAAGCTTTTGGGGTTACACTCTCCTTTGCTTCAGTCATTTCATGGCTGCTGCTGTCATATTTCATCATCAGGATGACGGAGGGACTGGGCTTAGGTTACATAAATGAGGGTGACATAAGACATCTTCTTTGGTCAAGTATAAATAAAGATGTTAATTCAGAAGGTTTCGAAAAACTAACAGCCCAGCTACAAACTCTGTCTTGTACCCTCACTTAATGCTGTCGTGGTTTAAGCCAGTTGGCAAGTCAGCCATGCAGTTTCTATTCCCCCCCCCCCCCCCCCCCATCTCCCGGAGGAATGGGGAGGAGAATCGAAAGAATGTAACTCCCACGGGCTGAGATAAGAGCAGCCCAGTGACACAAATCACTGCTGCTACCACCAATGACAGGACAAGGGGTAACGGGTTCAAACTGAAACAGGGGAAGTTTAGATTGGATCTAAGGAAGAAATTCTTTACTGAGAGGGTGGTGAGGCACTGGAATGGGTTGCCCAAGGACGTTGTGAATGCTCCATCCTTGATGGTGTTCAAGGCCAGGTTGGATGAGGCCTTGGGTGCCATGGTTTAGTGTGAGGTGTCCCTGCCCATGGCAGGGGGATTGGAACTGGATGATCTCAAGGTCCTTTCCAACCCTAACTATTCTATGATTCTATGATTCTAATAATAATAATAATGATAACAGAAATAATGAGGGAAGAGAATACAACCCCTCACCACCCACCAACCGATACCCAGCCTGACCCAAGCAGTGATCTCAGCCCTTCCAGGTAAATGCCCCCAGTTTATATAGTGGGCATGACGTGCTGTGATATGGAATACCTCTTTGGCTAGTTTGGGTCAGGTGTCCTGTCTCTGCTTCCTTCTGGCTTCCCCTCCTCCCTGGCAGAGCATGAGACTCAGAACGTCCTTGATGAGACTAAACATTACTGAGCAACAGCTAAAAACATTGGTGTTATCAGCGCTGTTCCCAGACCAAAAGTCAAAACCACAGCGTTGCACCAGCTACTAAGAAGGGTTAAAAAATGACTGCTACTGCTGAACCCAGGACAGCATAGGAAAGTGCTGGCTGACGGATTAAAGTGGATTAAACCTACAGATCTGATATTCTGCAGTGTCTTGGACTTTCTTTGGGGAATTTAAAGCTTTGTGACTGCTAGCCATGAAAAATATACAAACAAAATCATATGAAGAAACAATACACGAACTCAATATTAATTATAGAATCAGTTTCATCCATCCCAGGAAAATATGTCTCTGTGAGGCGAAAACTCAGCATCAGTTCCCACTAAAATGAAGATTGATATGACTCTCCCAGTGAAGTGACTAGTTTAGCAAATACCTGATTTAAGTGAGAGGTATTTTGTATGAGGGTCACCATGCCATTTTTGTTTAATAATCTACTCTTACCCTTTAAAAAGAAGGCATTTCCCTTCAAGGAATTTACAAACGTACCAGATTGCAACTTTGCATTTTATTATGAAATCAAATAGATAAATTGATTCATGTGTTTTGGGGCAGGGAACACAAGAAGCAATGACGGGATGGTTCATACACTGCATATATTATATTTGGCTTGAAAACTGCTGATGACAAAAAACTAGACTTGAGTTCCAAATATGACATTTGCGTGTTTTCTCTATGACAACTTGCTTCCTCAGGGTCACACGTCACTAGTCCACAGGGTAGGGAGCCCATTTGAAGTAGACTGAACCAGATGAGGAAATCTCATGTACCGGCTGTGGCAGATGGGAGCTCAGGAGGGAGATCCCACAGAGACCGTCTATCTCAAACTTCATTTCCTTGCCAGAAGCTCTGGTTTTTTTTGAGGCCTGACCAGATGGTTTGTAAAGCTCTGAGATACAGCAGCTATCGGGGTTTGAGAAAAGATAAGCAAGTGGAAGTTAAAGTTAAACTCAAGCTGCTTGGTGTGATGAATGCCTGGTTCATTACTCCAAGATGTTCTGCCTTAAGAGCCCATCAAGAGCCAGTATCAAATAGGAAATGCTTCAAGTGCAAATTTTAACCCACGTGCAGAATTAAGATTGTATATTTCTCAAATATCTGCCCCAGAACTCACTGAAATAATTTGGCATTCCTGTGTTTCCATGTGCTCTGGATAGTGCACTCGCAGAGCTGCTGCCCAGCAGCACCCCAGGTGCCCTATTCTCAGAGCACTGATTTGTAAAATCCTGGAAAGGTTTGTGTTGGAAGGGACCTTAAAGCGCATCCAGCTCCAACCCCTGCCACGGGCAGGGACACCTTCCACTAGAGCAGCTTGCTCCAAGCCCCTGTGTCCAACCTGGCCTTGAACACTGCCAGGGATGGGGCAGCCACAGCTTCTCTGGGCACCCTGTGCCAGCGCCTCAGCACCCTCACAGGGAAGAGCTTCTGCCTAAGAGCTCATCTCAGTCTCCCCTCGGGCAGGTTAAAGCCATTCCCTGCTCCTATCACTACTAGCTCTCATAGAAAGCCCCTCTCCAGATTTCTCGTCCACTCCTTTAGGTACTGGAAGGAGTTCCCTCCCTCTTGGACAAAGCATCGCCGCACTGCAAGTTCGCCTGGTTTACAATACCATTCATTTACAAATATATCCAAAATGTTGGAAGTGTTATAAAAGGAAATAATTGTAAATTAGTGACTTGCTGTAAGTCATTTTTCAGTGAGTGGAAAAGCTTCGTATTAAAACAATAGAAAAGGAAGAAAAAAACAAACCAAACCTGAAACCTCCCAGCTCCTACTCAGGTTCCTGTTGCAGGGGTTCGGCATTCCCAGCGCAATGCTCTCTCCTGTCTCTAGAGGGCTGCCTTAAACCGCTGAAAACATTCCACAGTCGGTTTTCAGCACTTTCGTTATACCTCAGATCCCAATTTCTGCCTCATCGTCAACGAGCTCCCATCTCTGTATGAATCAGCTATTGTCCTGAGCCAGGAGCAAACGTCCTTTGGAAGGAGACTGTTGTCTGCAGCTCTAATCTTTGATTTGCCCAATGCTATACGAGTGAACCAACAGCGCTGCACGGAAGGTTAATATTAAATCTTCTTGACATTGTGCATTTAGGCTCAGACCAGTGCAAAAGTGCCCGTTTATTACTTGGCTGGTTTTCATTCCACAGCCACCTGAGAAAGATTAAATCAGGAACTCTGAGCTGTTTTAGCAATGTTTTAGCTCAGAAACTGGTATTTATATGTGGTTTTCATATCCAGAAATCAAGCAATGAGCACTCTGAAAGAGTTAAAATAAACAACTCAACTTGTGCCCATGTCCAAAATGATGCAACGTTATGCTGCATTGTGTCACTGCATAATAAAACACAAAACAAATGGACTGTATATGCTCAATTTTCAAATGTCCCATTTGAAACCTGAAAGAGATCCATTTTATTTTTAACTGCTCCTTTTTTTGAGGATGGATCTATACGTTTCAAGAGTTCAGCTTTCAATAAACTGGAGTAGATACAGAAGAAAACATGAAACAAGGTCATCTAATAAGGACCTTTACCCCTGAAGCAGTTTATGCTGAAAACAGTCTAGTTTTGTAAATCTGATGACAACAAAGAACCAGCCTAGGTTTAAAATGAAACAAGTTCATTACTTTTTTCAATGGTGGGAAATGCTTACAGGAAACATGGCGAGTTGTTAATGTTTTGTAGCAAACTCCAGTCTCTGTAGCCCCCATTTAGTGCAGGAGCTGCTTCACAGGGAAAGCAAAATGAACTATTGCACTTGTGCACAAAACAAAGCATTAATCTAAACTCTGAAGATACTTGGAGGGTCCTTTGAAAACTGCCAAAGAGACCTTGTTAGAGCAAAATCCTTTAATGGGTGTTCGGTTACTCTTAAAAACCAGGTTTATTTCCTTACCATTTTTAATGGTAGTCAGGGGGGAGAAGAGGAAGTTAACCTTTGGTTCCTTCAGCTGTGGCTATGTGCTCAGTCAGGGTCACAGGCTGTGCATGTCCTCCAGCATCCAGCCCCATCCCATTTAAACCAGGACCTCCAGCACTTCAGGAGGGCTGTACTTTAGGAATATTTAGCTGCATTTCCATGGGTGAAGACTTCCTCTGCTGAAGCCCTTCTGTCTGATCCCAAGTAGATGCCACACACGCACACTATGCAATCAAGCCCTCCTGCAGCCAAGCCCACCAGCTTGGCTACACAACACTAGAATGGGCTCACACTCAAGTGGCCAGGTCAGGTCCAGAGCACAAAGCCACCCTAAAAGCTTGCAAGTAAAAGAAAAATGCCTTTGGCAGCCTGGCTCATGGCTGCATCCAAGCTCCATGAGAATAAAAACCCCATTCCTCTTCTTTCCCGTGCTTCTTTCGACCATACAGCATTTTTGTTTCCGCTGGGTCTATTAGAACATACTGAATTAAGGGCATTTTCTTCCTGTGAGTGCTTGGCCAGCCCTCTGTGCTCCCCAGCCCCATCTGAGCCAACCCCTTGAGACAGGATTAGCCCCAGTGCCTCAATGTCCCCTTGTCCCTGTGGGCCATGCTCCCAGGATGGGGATGAATCTCACCTGGGCTCCCTCCCTGGGGTCAGGTTTAATCTCTGAGTCGTGACACACAAACAGCAGTGCGGAAACCCTTTAAGGACCCTAACGCCTCTATAAAATAGGCAGTGACTGAATAACAAGTTCCTATGTGCAAGGTGGATGCATTATACCGCATAGCCACAAATTAATTTACAACTGTTCTATTTAATACATAGCATTTAACCAAGTACCATCAAGGGGATGGCTTACAAGGGGTAAAAGAGGTTGCATTTACTAAGCCGCTGTGGAAATTATAGTAGAAGAATCAAATGCATTTCCTGGCTTAACTGAACATAGGATATGATTTCTCTAAGCACTGTCACCAGTGTTAAAAGTATGTGATGGGATATATCAGTAAGAAGCATCTTCAAAGAGGATTAAAGGTTCAGATAATTTTTTTCTTTTGTTTGAGGCAATAATACATTGAATTCTTCTGGAGTAATTAAACTTGAAACTGATCCAGCTTTTTTCTTTCTTTCTTTCTTTCCTTTTTGGGTACAATGCTTCTTACAGTTTATAGCTAATTGGCAGGTGAGCAAGATAAGTAGCACTGAACACCACTTGATGCTGTTACTGCCTCAGGCAGAGACGGACAGCCTGTTGTACAGGAAGAGGCTGTTCAAACACACATAGAAGATGAGCATAATGAATTTTCACCTGAGGAGACAATGCAGTGACTTAACCTCTCACAAGAAATCAGACCTCAGTGTTCCAGGAAATTTCTTATTGAGAAAGTGTTTCAGAGATGACAGCAAAGCTGCTTTGTGGCCACCTAAAAAGCCTGTAGGTTGCATTGCTACTTGGTTGAAATTACAGAATCAGACCACTTGACTTTCATTCAGGCTTTGCTAATCCCCGTGGAGCTTTATCCCCTGTTTGTCATTAGCTGACTGCACTGACAGACTCCCCTGCTTGCCATCCCTAACCAAAACAGCAACAAAAACTCCATTGCATCAAAGAGAATTTCCTTTCAACTTTGATCACATATCTTGTGATGCTCAAGCCTGTTGCTAAGAGAAATTACAGTCGTGAGGAATGAGCAGATCATTATTATAATTACTCTTGTTACACCCCAGTGAGAACAAGCCTCTCCTTGCACTCAGCTGAATTATATAGCAGCATCCGCTTTAATTGATAGAGTCAGTGACAGGCCTGCTGGGTTTGGAGCTACAAGAAAGCCCAGCCACAACATCAGCACATGGTGCAGGGGATCTTGCCACCCTGGCTGCTGCTAGGGAGGTAGTAAACATCCTCTGCCAGCTTAAGGGGATGTGCATTGTGCTGTCTGCCAACTGTGTACATGTTATTGCATCAGCCCACTTATTTCAGTGAACTCAGTACAAGCCAGCAAGGAGCAAAGACTTGCAGCTTGTGTGATGCAGCCTGTGCTAAAATATCTGCTCCTGCTGTGTCAGTGTTCCTCAGTCTGACCCAGTGGAGCAGAATGGATGATCAAGGTAGGAGCAGGAGCAGAAAAAGGCTCAAATGAAGTCACACAATGGAGAAAGCAGGACTCAAGTCACTTGTTCCACTGACCCAGCCACATTCTCTGGGTGGCATTATTAGTCTGGAATCTGTTATAAAAGCTAAAATTAATTATAAAGAGCAGTAATAAATACTAAGCAGATACATATTTCATAGAATTTATACAATAGTTTGGGTTGGAAGGAACCTTAAAGCTCATCCAGTTCCAACCCCTGCCACGGGCAGGGACACCTTCCACTAGAGCAGCTTGCTCCAAGCCCCTGTGTCCAACCTGGCCTTGAACACTGCCAGGGATGGGGCAGCCACAGCTTCTCTGGGCACCCTGTGCCAGCGCCTCAGCACCCTCACAGGGAAGAGCTTCTGCCTAAGAGCTCATCTCAGTCTCCCCTCTGGCAGGTTCAAGCCATTCCCCTTGGCCTGTCCCTACAGGCCCTTGTCCCAAGCCCCTCTCCAGGTTTCCTGCAGCCCCTTTAGGCACTGGAGCTGCTCTAAGGTCTCCCCTTCAGGAGCCTTCTCTTCTCCAGGCTTCTACATTACCTCCAACAGGTAACAGCACTGGAGCCACAGGCGCTGGCAAAAGTTTTTAGATGTGCAGACCTTTTATTTCTTCTGTGCATTGATTCAGTCTTTCTGATTGTGTAGCATCAGATCTGAGCTTGGTTATGCTCCAAGAAACACCTGCATGAGCTTTGAAAAGAAGGGTGAAACTTAATCTATTACCACGTCCATCTGGAAAAAGAATGACAAGATATAGTGCATGGTAATATAAGAGGCCTTTTTCTTATGTTCCCAAGTATAGCAGGAAAACTGCAGCATAAACCCTATCATCTGCTGGAGACATCATGAAAAATATAAATACATCAACTTCTAAGACTGCAATGCAAGAGCTATAATAAATACATAAAGAGATGTTGAGAATGTCTGTACTCATTTGAACATATGCTTCTGCATTTCCAAAGTGCCTCTATTTCATAAAGGTGCTTGCTCTGAAATAGTGGCACTAAATAAAAGCCTTTTAATTTTCCAGACAGTACAAATAGAGTGATTTATCTTTCAGGTGAAAGAAAGGAGGGAAAGGATTATCTTTTTCACCTCCTGTGTTTAAAAGGTATCCCATCAAACTCAAGATGACATGACGTTTACATGGATCACTGCTTAGTCATTCAAGATGCAGGATGGCTGAAAGATGTCAAGTGTAGGGCAAACACCTGCGTATGTCAAGACAGTAGGAGTTACACATTGCATTTAAGACCACTAAAGTGCAGCATGAAAGGGAGAAACTGAAATGGATGTGGTGAGTACAATGGACCTGCAGCATAACAAGGAAAAGGGAATTAGAGCTCAGGGAAATTTTGCAGAGAGCATCCACAAAGCAGTGTTTGTAATGCTGAAAGTGACTTTGAAAAAGGATGTGCACCTGATCAAACAGCCCTGGCTGTATTTCATGTTCCATGCTGCTGGCTCCCTGCACTGCTGCTGATGGGTCTCGTGTGCATTAGCGGGTAATGAAGTCAGCAGAAGTCTCTCTGCAGTATCTATGATCGTCATTTTGAGCTTTGTCAAGTCCAACACTGAAGGAGCAGCAGAGAGAAAGAGAAGCAGCATCCTGCCCCATGGAACAAAATACCCCAGAAAAAATTGATGTGTCAGCTGGGATTCATTTGAAGGTGCAGTGAAACTTCAGTGCTTTACTTCATCAGGGCTCCCAAACCCTTCAGAAACTGCTTAAGGGCTTCCTTTCATGTTGGGGAAGCCGCTGCCAATGATACAACCAAAGAAATTACAGCAAAGTGGAATGTATCCATGCGGACAGGATGGTCTTTATCCATTTCTCTCTGCCTGCTATCAGTCATAGTCTGAGACATTAAACTCTATCCTAGACTAAAAATGCCTTCTCTTTGCTGTTAAAGAGACAACAGCTTTGTAGAACTGGAAGGCTTGGAGATCCTTTAAAGTATAGTTTACAGAAATGCTTCTTTAGCTTTACAGCACTTCTGAAGTCAGTCAAAGAACAGGGCCGAGAAGACTGAAAGTCTGCATCCAGCTATCTTCTTGGAGTCACAGCTGTTGATTACAATTGCATTGACTACCAGACCATTTAATCTAATGAAATTGTTCTTGAATGACACTACTGCAATTGAGATGAAAGTGAAGACAACTTGGAAGGAAAGTTTGAAAGTGTTGGAGGAGGCAATAGTTAGGTTGCATGGTACAGATGTGTTTATTACCACATATTCTGCACTGACTGTGTTGTCTTTAGCTGCATTCCTGTAGAAACTCTGTTATTTCACCATAAGTAATGCAGAAGGAGAATACTTAGTAGTTTTCCTACTATTTCAATGAGTGCTCTCCCATACAATAAATTTATAAAGCTGCCAGGTCCTAATGCTGAGTCAATAACAACTTATTGATATAGGAGGCAAATACAGCTCTCAAAGGCACTTAGATAATTGCTACTTGTGGCTTAAAATGAAGACGGAAAGTTAATTATTTATACTATGCATGAGGTTCACTAAATGAGAGTTGAGATTTGCAAGATGAGATGGAGTCATAAATTAATGCTTTGCAAAAACTGTTCTTTACTCAAAGCAAAAGTAAAGGTGTTTGTGGGATGGAGCAGTGACAGACATCTGACAGACATCACTGTAACCCAGTAGGTCAAACTGCTTCTAGAGAGCCTCCCGTCACTCAGAGCTACTTATACAAAGAGGCTGCACTTTATTCTGGGTTTCCTCATGCACTTGTCCCATCCTAAATATAACAGAGTCTGGCTTTTGTCACATTTCCAAAGAAAAATTATCAGAGTTTTAGCTTATCTGCTGAAAAACCGCTGCACGTGTCAGACACCAGTCTGTTACGTCTGAACCTAATACGAAACCCAGAATAGTTATAGTAGCTCTGTGGGGGTTTTTTCAATTAACATTGTTTCTTGACCCATTTTTATCTGTCATTGGACCCAAAAAAGAGAGACAGTACTTGGTTCACAGACTTTTTGAAAGTCACCTTTTCAAATTAGACAATTTTGATTAATCGCTTCAGCTAGCAAGGGTCTTCAGAGCTAGCTTTAGAAAAGGAGCCTTTCTAGTCAGGACAAAGGTGCAAGAGATAACATGATTGCCCTCAGACAGCCCTCCATTGATTTTAAATTATGTTGTAATATTTCACTGCGTTCCCTAGTACAGGATCTCTTTAGAAGAGGATGAAGGCAGTTCTGCTCCCGCGGCACCCCATGCTCCCTCTCTGAGCCCTGGGAAACACCTGCAAACTCCTTTCCTGCAGCCACACGAGCTTCGACTTCTGATTATTCCTCAGCTACTTCTCAAGTTTATTTCATCTTCGTCCCTACTTAAACCCTGAAATTCTGTCCCAGCCATCTTTTGTAACTGCAACCACCACGTCTTGGGTTACCTACTGCATCGGTTGCTCAGTTCTTCAACCACTTCACACTTTTGTTGCAGCACTTAACTGTAGGTGTTAATTGATGGACTACAAGTGATGTGAGCGTTCAGCCCCATAGCTCATGACAGAAAGAGTTTTGCTGTTCTGCCAGACAAAAGAATTAAGGAAACTTCTGGCTCCTATCACCTTACATGCAAATAGTGCCCAAGCTCTGGGAGAGATACAGGTGAATTATTAATGGGGAGAGCGCCTGCTGCTAGGGCACCTGCATAGCTTGAGTGGGGCATCCGAGCTCGCATAGGAGACACTGGGAAGTAACTCAGGAATGAACAGCACTTTTAATAAATTACAGATTAAAAGCTCTTTGGCCAAAGAAAGGTTAAATAACAGGGATAAGTGAGTCACTCTGTCTTCCCTTCCCTCCCTTCCCTTACTGCAAGTTTAATAAGCCAAAATCAAAATCATCTAGGCCTGGAGCTTTCTAAGATTTAAGGCTTTAAAATGTGAAGCACCTCATTATATCTGCCTATGTTTAATAAAAAGGGAAGATAACTGGTGTCACGTCAATGTCTTATCAGTGATATTTGCTTGACTTCTATTTCAAAAGTGCGCTGCCTGCTTTTCTGGTGCTGGAATCAAACACTTCTAAATTGTACAGTATAAGAAGATGTATCATTTTTCACCTAAGAACTTTAAAAAGGAGACCAGTCTGTGTTTCACTCTGTAGAAATAAAGAACTATTGTACAGTATAGCGTATAACACTTGCAACATGGCCAATTGACTTCCTTCCTATTAATCAACTACTCTGTTTACCTTCTTATACAAACCATTTCAAAACCATTAAAACTAAGAGGATTAGCATCACATTTCTGGCAAAATGCACCTTAATTTCAGCAAATGCTACTTTCACTCTCTGAGGAGATTTAAAAAACCTTGAGAGAAATGGATTCTTTATTGTGGCAAATTCCTTGAAACAGGTATAAATTATATCTCCCATTTAAAAGGCCGGGGGGGGGGGGGGGGGGCAGAACAAGCAGGGTAGAAGAATTCAATTCTCTCAATCCAGTGAGAGAAGACTGCAAAAGAATTAAGTTACCAAGAAAGAAAAAATTTCAAAGCAATCCTGAAACGTGAGTTAAATCCTGACAATTCAAGTTAATTGTTCTGTCCTGGCCATGTACGAGGAGTTCTTACTTTTGTAGCCTTTACTTCTGAAACAGTTGGGAATGGTTCACTTGGTCCACAAGCCAAAAGTTCAAGGCTGAAAGCTCCCTTTTCCATATGCTCTGGGAATTTGTCTGGCACAGAGAAGTAGATGCCCTCATGCCATTTATTTTAACTTAAGTGTATTTAGCTTCCAGTCTCGATCACAGAAGTTTTGCATAGAATTAAACGGAGGAAAGCAATTGTTCCTTATAACTTCGTATGTGCTTTAACCATAAACACCATGTAGCATCAGTTTAAACGTTTTCCTTGTGCCACTGCAGAGAGGCATTGTGTTTTGTCAAATGTGGTGTGCAAGAGATCTAACAACTAATCACATATCTGAGAAAATGTATCATAAAAGCACACTAAATGGATATCATGGAGACCTAACACCTAAAGGACACACACCCCAACACAAAGGCACAAGAAAATTATATATTAGCAAATATAACAGAAAAATTTGCCTCTGAGTGAAATCACACACAAGGGTGGAATCAGGGGTCTAAATTGTGTGCAAAGGTGCTAGAGATTAGACATATTACATTATGTTTCTATTCCTTCCCTAATAATTTCTAGTAGTAAATTTACTCTTTGCTTACTAAACAGGTGTACCCAGACAAACACTTAAGATCCCAATTGTAAAGTAAAAAATGCTGATTTGGAGCCTTTTGATGAGTGCTTGTCACTATTTTCTCAATACTGTTACTAAATTCCATCTATTTTCTCAATACTGTTACCAAATTCCATCTACATTCCCCGTACTGTTACTACATTCCATCTACATTTTCAATCCTGTTACTAAATCCCATCTACATTCTCAATGCCGTTACTAAATTCCGTCTACATTCCCAGCACTGTTTTTCAATTCCATCTCCATTTTTGCAATTTGCTCATAATAATGAAAAATATGGGTTTTTTTTTCCATTTTCGTTACAGAGTTTGAGCCTGCTGAGCAGGTCAGAAAATAAGAGGCGCTATTTTGCCTTCTTCGTGCCATCCCTGAGAAATACAGATTGACAAGGTGAAGGGAAGAACTCACAGAAAATATCTGTTTTATTACTGAAGACCATTAAAAGTCATTCAAAGCAACACATTTTCAGGTGAGGAAATGTGTTGAAAACAAAGTTTTCCAACAAATGTTTTCATTTTAACCATTTTTTTCCAGCTAATTCTGCTTAAATCACACTCAGAAATAAGACAACAGTGTCTCCAAAGGAAAGTTGCAAACTGATGATAGAAGACACCAGCTAAAATACCACTGAAGTTCAACGCCAGCCCTACTGTCTGTCTTTCCAGTTATCCTGATATCTAATATATGGGTATTGCTCTGTGATTGCTGGTTTGGGATCAGGCTTTTTAAGGCACATAATTTTTCAGACAGACCTTGAAGATCAGTCTCTGGGATCCAATGATGATGGCCTCTTCTGCCTGACAAGACAAATGATCCTTTATAGCTCTTGTCATATCATAGAGCTGGCATCAGGAAATTAAGATAAAACTTTTTTGCTGGCATTGCATTGTTATAGGTCTGCATGACTAAACTTCTCATTGCTGGAAAAAAGGCTTGTCGGGGTTTTTCAGTTGAACAAAGGACACAACCTCACCAGATGAAAGCTTGGAGGAGCTGTTCTGTTCTCTATCTTGGGGCAACAGGCATTACAAATGAACTGCTTATTTCCTATAGCTAAAAAAGTCAATCTGCTGGGTCTGTTGATCAAAAGGAAAAAATATGCTTAATCACAGACCCTCAATTCCAATTTAGTCTGAAGAGTCTGGTTAAAGTAGAGAATTCCTATGGTAGAACTTCATAAAAGACTTATAAAATATCTACCTATGTTAGAGAAAAAGCCTCTGATAACAAACAGTTTTGGTTCACAGAATCATAAAATGGTTTGGGTTGGAAGGGACCTTTAAAGGTCACCTGGCCCAACCCTAATTATTATCAGAAAGCTTCCTGATCAGTGGTGCACAAAGTACTTTCACAGAGGGTATGGAAACAACTTTTTCACAAGGAGTAGGCTTCTTCTCATCACCAGGTTGTAACAAACAATTCTGGAATACTGCTTTTCTGTTGCAATGATAGTTATAGAAATTACAATTGAGAAAAATAACTGTGCACTCAAAAGGATGATAACAGAAAAGAACAAAACACAGCATTTTCCTTGCAGTGGTCCATGCCATGTGCCACTGCTGTAGGTCTCTTCTGGCATAAAAATAGTGAGGATTTTACAAGCACTGTTTTTGCAAATCATTTTCTTTCCCAGGTCCTAAATTTCTTGCTAAACCTTTTGGGAATGCAAGCATAGAGCTATCGCTTCTCCTTTTTACTCAACCCCAAAGAAATAAAATGGGGATTTCAGCATCATCTGTCCCATAGGTCCTTGCATATACATAACTAACTTTCTTCTGCAACCGAAGATAAGCTCAAACAACCCAGCACTGGGCTGTGTCTGATGGCTGTTACATAGATAATGCTGCCAAAACTGGAGGCTTAGACTCAATCAGATGGACCTGGCTTAGCCGCTGTGAGAACCCAGAATGAGCAGCCTGAGCCCTGACAGCAGGGAGCTGCCTTTAGAGTCCACCCTGCTCTTGGCATTGCAAAGTGCTGCGCTGCAGCTGCGAGCTGGGTACGAAGGAGAGAATAAAGAAGCCCAGCTTAAACCCTTGTTTCTGTCAGAAGAGTCAAAGGCCATTAAACTCAGTCTTTTAAGCTGGTTAAGAGAAAGCCACAATAGATTCAGCAAGATATACTGTATATTAAAAGGTTCCTGATTTTTTCAAAATGATAACCTGCTGAAGGAAATGATGTCCTCTGCCACAGTACCTGGTTGTCTAATTGCAAACCATGCAACCTTATCCCCCCAGAGATTTACAGATAAAAAACCCCACTGTCATCACCTCCACCCTCCCTGGCTCCACACTCTCTGTACAGCAGGTAAGACAAGAAACAGGGACTGGAAGATGTAAATAGATAGAGTACATTTGAGAAACTGGACAATTACGAACACCAGCACGGACACGCGTGCAGCAGGAATGTAACAAGTTAGTGACAGGAGGCTTTGCAACTGAATACCGGTAAAATAAATAACAAATGTGGCTTTGGAGGAACATGGTAGCCCTGAGTACTTCAATTCGGGCGACTGATGAAAGTACCCATCTGGATAGAGTTTAAAAATACATTTATTAAAAAAGGAAAAAAGCTGAAAGAGGGACTTTGAGATGAGCTCTTAGGCAGAAGCTCTTCCCTGCGAGGGTGCTGAGGCGCTGGCACAGGGTGCCCAGAGAAGCTGTGGCTGCCCCATCCCTGGCAGTGTTCAAGGCCAAGATGGGACAGCCACAGCTTCTCTGATGAGTTTCAACCCAAGATTGCTCTTTCACTCCATTGTTCTAGAAATTGGGTTCTGTTCCCTGCGTCTCCATCACTTCCCTCAAATAGGAAGATTTCTGTCCACCATCTAATCTTTGGAGAGATCCATCACTGCTTAGATTCTTTTAATGCTTGCATCTGCTGCACCTATTTGTGTAATTGATATTTCCCTGTCCTTAACTCAACCACAAGCCTTTCATTGTATTTTCTTTCCCTTGTCCAGCTGAAAGGGGAGTAACAGAGCAGCTTTGGTGGGCACAGGGTGTCCAGCCAGAGTCAACCCACCATGGGAGCACACAGCTATCTGCCTCCCATCCCTCTCAGCCCTGGATGCCTTCCATTGCCTGCACCATCAAGGCATTTTTACGTTCATTCTTTGCTACAAGAGGAAGGGCGAAGGAGGTGGAATAGGAGGTGAAGATCTGCCTGTCTCATGCAGGAGTGTATTAACTGAACAAATTTTTATGGATGTGGAAATCTAAATGACTTTTCTGCCTCTAGGCTTTCTGCGCAGGATTGTATATTCAGGTGGATGAAATAGATGAGTAGGGCTGGATGAACATTTAGCAAAACTAAAATCTTTAGCTGAATTCACCACCCCTGACCTCTACTCACATTGATTCAGTTTCATTTTGCTGGGCCTAGCATCAGGTTAAGATAAGAGAGGACAAAGAAAACCATACGAGGGAAAAATGTCAAATTTCCTTTCTGCTGCCTGTACCTCTCATCCCTCATGCTGGAAAACCCTTTTCCTGGGGTGATGGGTAAGATGAGCAGGGACTTGGCAGAGCTGGGTAAATACACTTTCCTAAGCACTGGCAATGCAGACATGCAGAACCAAACCTCTCCTCCAAACACAGACTATGAAGAAACAATTTGCAGACACAGGCAGTAGGAAGGTGGCTAACAGGGTCATACGTGACCTTGCACAATCCGCTTCATCCCATTTTCCTATCTCTTCTCAGTTGTTTTAAATGAAAAGTAGTTTGAGACAGGAGTTCTGTGGAGCCCTGTGGCTGTAAAAAATGATGTCCTGACCCCAGACACGCAAATGCTGACACACAGCTTGTGAGCATCTCTTCTTTAGCATGGTTGAAACACCCATCTGGTTCCTAAAGCTTTAGCAGCTCATTTCAGCTTTCTCCGTATCACAAGGAAATCACAGTCTCAGCAACCTGTAGGTGCTACCCTGCCAGCAAAAAGGAGACATCTGATCTATTTTCTTACAAAAGAAGAAAGACCAAATATAGGCAATTTCCCTGTGTGTTGCCCAAGAAGGCTACAAACCCTGACTTCCTGGGCAAAAGACTAGGAGGGTAAGCTATTAACATCTTCAAATGTACAACCCCCTCTCTTTATCTTACAGTCAAGCTCACACAGTCTATTTAGTATCGTTCAAGAGTTCACTGAGATGAAAATAATGACAAAAAATACTGTGACAAGATAAAGTACAGTGCTATAAAAATTCTCTACAGTGCTATAAAAATTAGATTCTTAGCAGAAAAGAGAATGAAGAGGTAATTTAGTAAAAGTGATGGATGAACCTCAGAAGGTTTGGAATTTGAGTTCAGTGCAGTCGCTTGTTCAAACCTGGGAAATTCAGGAGAATGGTCTCCCACCATGAGAGTTGGTCGCCTCCATTTCTCACCCTCCTTAAAGCTGGTAATGAGAAGAAAACAAGAAACAAAGGGAGATTACAGTCTTTAATCTAGATAGATTCCTGGTGGTAGTTAAATCAACTCTTATTTGACCTAAGCTGGTTCTCACATTTCCTGCAGGCAGAGAGCATGTATTTCCATCAGGAAAAATGGAGACACATTCTGCAATGTGTGGCAGGAGTTGCACAGCATCTGAGGTTGCCAGAGTATCACCTTCTACATGTGTCCCATTTTATGCAAGTAGCTCCTATAATTGCAAAAAGTCCTTTTTGAGTGGTTAGCAGTTTAGTAGTAATGAAAGGGAATACTTTGGTAGTGGTATGATTGTCTGGCACTGATAAATAGAAGTAATGGCTTGCATTTCACTAGTACTGGTGATCCTCAGATGTCAAAGTGCTAAGAACTAAAATATCTTTATTGCCACTATTATAACTGCAGAAAAGTGAGTCCTAGTGAAACGAAATAACACACTATGGTCACCATGGGACTGGATGTTACAAACAGGAGTAAAATTCAGATCTACCAAACCCAGGATTTCGTTTTCAAAAGTGAATCTTCACCTATTTTATTGAATGACAGGCAATGTTTTGAACGTGTGACCGTATTTTCCCTAAGCACTTTGTATGAGCACAAGAGTATCAAGTATAGACCTTGGAAGTTACATGAGTGCTAACATCAGTTGGTTGAACTACCCATGCTAAAAGCTACACAAATGCCATAAAATAAAACTACTTCAGTACTTCACTGACATTTACTTTACTTTACTTTGCTTTATTTACTTTCCTTTACTTTACTTTAAAGGACCTTTACTTCTAAGCAGCTGAAACCCAATATTTATCCCCAGAAGGCCAAATTTCCAATGATGACATTATTTAGGATTTCATATTACCTAAAAATTATATATATATGTATATACATATATATATGTATGTCTGGTAGTGTAAAAGTCCAAGTGTTGAATTGGGTATTTATTGTACACACCTGGCCACTGAGAAACTTTACAGCTTCACAGTGAACGTAAAAGGGGGGGTTTGAATTGTTTAAATGGCTGCATGTAACAGATGTAAAGCGTGGAGAGCTGAGCCTGAAGCCACAACACTCTATGCAGGACAAGTGCAATTTGTTGTGAGAACCCAGCAACACACATGAAAAGCATTAGGTTTTTTTAGACAAACACTTTGTACTCTTTCCAGATGGCTGTACAAGCAAAATGATAACTTTCTGCTTCTCATAGTAAAGTCAGTAAACTATTACTGAAATTAGGTTTTTTTTTTACAGTGTTTAAAAACATAAGCCTTGATAATTTTTCTTAACTGCATTGATTAAACTTAAAGAAATATTACATACATTTAGAATCATAGAATCATAGAATAGTTTGGGTTGGAAAGGACCTTAAGATCATCCAATTTCAACCCCCCTGCCATGGGCAGGGACACCCCACGCTAAACCATGGCACCCAAGGCCTCATCCAACCTGGCCTTGAACACCGCCAGGGATGGAGCATTCACAACCTCCCTGGGCAACCCATTCCAGTGCCTCACCACCCTCTCAGTAAAGAATTTCTTCCTTAGATCCAATCTGAACTTCCCCTGTTTCAGTTTGAACCCGTTACCCCTTGTCCTATCACTACAGTCCCTGATGAAGAGTCCATCCCCAGCATCCTTGTAGGCCCTCTTCAGATACTGGAAGCTGCTCTGAGGTCTCCACGCAGCCTTCTCTTCTCCAGGCTGAACAGCCCCAACTTTCTCAGCCTGTCTCCATACAGGAGGTGCTCCAGTCCCCTGATCATCCTTGTGGCCTCCTCTGGACTTGTTCCAACAGTTCCATGTCCTTTTTATGTTGAGGACACCAAATATGTTTAAAATATTTCATTACGATGGAAAGAAATATGACAGCTTCTGGACAAGACATCATTTGGAGGAGTGACCCCCAATGCATGTATTCATTTAAGCCTCAAGTCTCACCTGGCTGGCAGAAATGAGAGGCAGCTGCCTTGAATGTAGGAGGAATGTACAAGAACAACCATAATCTAACACAGAACACCTCACCAAAGCTATGCCCAGTTATGTGAAAGTGGCTGGATGGGGTCAGAGCAGAGGTGTCCATGGTCCGGGGCTCTCTACCCAGCTGAAGAGCATGCACAGATCACACATACATGTGATGCTGTCCCTGATGCTCTCTGAATCTTTTCCACCTGGAGATGTCCTGCACCAAGTATGATCATATACATTTATGCACATACTATATAAAAGAAGAGATTCTTCTTTATTCTTTCCCTTCTCATTTGTCCGTAGCAGATTAGGCAAGAACTGGGGGTGTCAGTGGCCTTCCCTCTCTCAAGCCTGGGGTCTGGCCAAGTAAGCTATACTCCTCCAAAGGGCAGGCATGCTCCTCGCACCTTCCCCACCTCCTTGCTACCCCTTTGGGAGAACGTTTTTTCCTTTTGTCATTTTCCCCTCACACTTTGCTGATTGGACACGTTATTTATGGATGTGATATACTGTATTTCTGAATTGATTTTGTGTTCAGCTATTGTAAAGCATTTTTGTGGACCAGTACCTCAGGGTGATATATATTTTTTTTCTCCACTGATGTTCTGACTTACCTTTTTCTCCCTGAGTTTCCTACGTTTTGCCTCTTGTTTTCTTATTTCTTCCTTATTGGACTGGAATATGCAGCGAACATCCTCAGGAAATAAAACCTCATCAGAAAATGATAACAACTGAAGTATATTTATTCTAATGAGACAATTATATTCATTTGCTCATGGCCAGTAATAAGGAATGAGAATTCCTTTTTATTTTATATTTTTCCTCTCTTTTTTTAAATCATTTTGCTCTTCCTTCCATGTAATCCCATTTCAAAGACCTTCACTAAGAGCTCACAGCATTTCTGATGACATGCTGGTGACAGCCAACAGAAGCCCAAGGAGGTGGAGACAGACAGCTCTCCATGTGCACTTCCATCCTTCTCACCAGGAAAAACCTCCCATGATAAACAGATGTGGGTGAGTAGGCTGGTGGTATAAAGTCACACAGATTGCAAGCCTTGTTTGGAAAGAGAATCCTAGCAAAGGGGAGGAGATAACAGTGGATTTGGACAGAAGGAAAGACCTCTTATAGGGTGTGAATGGGATAATGGGAAACCATCCAACACTAGATGCATGTTTGAAGCAAACAGTAAAGTGAATGCACTGGCATCATTACCCTAGTATAAATAAAAGTTTCTTCTGTGTATCATTGTTGACAGACTGAAGTGAATGCAGCATGGAAGGCCTGGAATTAGATAATGTATTCCCATCATGTCAATAATTAAACTAGAAAAATCACAAACAGTTGACTATGAGCTGATCGTGACCTCTTGGGCTTTGTGGTCTTCAAAAGTATGACTCAATCACCGACTCCCACTAGAAGAATAAGTCCCTTCCATAAATAAGGCAAGTGACAGCAATTTAGAGACCTGTAATGTAAAAATCAGATGGCATAACAGGTTAGAGAGATTGTCTTGATCCATTTCTTCTGGTCAGGACTGTGGCTGCCATTGATCTGCTACTCAAAAGTTGTGAATTATTTATTAATAAGGTTTATAGGCAAACACACAGGGATTTTAGCTGTTGTTAGAGTTAGAAAACAAGCGTATATTTCTAGTAACTGACAATCTGTTTTAAGAAACACGAGCACAGAAGCAACAGGAGGAGAGGTTGTTTCTGTAGTACTGTTTCGGCACCAGCATTAGTTCCTCCTCACACCTTGCATTTCTTATTCAAAGCATCACTAAAGATATTCAAACTATACACTTTGCTCTGGCCAGGTGGTAAAATTTCAGAGATTTGATGTTAATGCCTTTAATTAATAAGGAATGGCAATGGTAAGTGGCTCGATCAGCAGCCAGGATGAAGATGGGTAACTCTTCTGTCTATGCATCATCATAAGGACTTCCGGAAGGTGCTGGCTGCTCCAGTACTAACCAGTGAGCACAAAGAAAGATGTAGAAAATAAGAAAAGAAAGGTGCAGACATTATTGCAGATAGATAAAATATTTGACAAGCGGTGTATACGTACATACTGATGCTCTCTAGGGCAAGCTAGCATGGTTATATTTCTGATACTAGATCTGCCTGACGCAGGTCTAGTTGGGGTGATTCTCAACACAGCTCTGCATGGACCTATGAAGGCAGAATAGTTTGGGTTGGAAGGGACCTTAAAGCTCATCCAGTTCCAACCCCTGCCACGGGCAGGGACACCTTCCACTAGAGCAGCTTGCTCCAAGCCCCTGTGTCCAACCTGGCCTTGAACGCTGCCAGGGATGGGGCAGCCACAGCTTCTCTGGGCACCCTGTGCCAGCGCCTCAGCACCCTCACAGGGAAGAGCTTCTGCCTAAGAGCTCATCTCAGTCTCCCCTCTGGCAGGTTAAAGCCATTCTCCTTGGCCTGTCCCTACAGGCCCTTGTCCCAAGCCCCTCTCCAGGTTTCCTGCAGCCCCTTTAGGCACTGGAGCTGCTCTAAGGTCTCCCCTTCAGGACCCTTCTCTTCTCCAGGCTGAAAAAGCCCAACTCTCTCAGCCTGGCTCCATAGGAGAGGTGCTCCATCCCTCTGAGCATCTTCATGTCCCTCCTCTGGACTGTAGCTCACTTGTCCTTTGGGTGCATGAAGACTCTTTTGTATTCTCCCACAATCATACCCGACAGATCCAAGCCACATGTAGGACCTGAACTCGGGGTTTGGGCTGAATGTCGTAATCCTTCTCTTTAGAGAGAAGTCCATACCCTCATCCATGCAGATGATGGAGCTGATGTTATACAGTCTCTCTGTTCTCAGCCAGCTGAAGATGAATCATAGAATCATAGAATAGCTAGGGTTGGAAAGGACCTTAAGATCATCTAGTTCCAACCCTCCTGCCATGGGCATGAAGATTAGTAGTTAATCTGGACAGGTAACTGGATTTTATTACTCGTGTGGCTGTGTGTTCAGCTATTACTGAACGAGCACTTCTGTACAATACTTGGACTTACACGTCAACTGCAGCAACATTTCAAGTTTGGCCTAGGTGAGCAGTAAGCGCTGAGAACAGAGCCCGTGCTTTTTATCCCAGGTTTTTTCTCATTTTACCAGATCCTATTTATTTTCAAGCATCCGTTCAACCTTTCATGCCAGATGAAAACTATAGCTTCAGCTCCTTTCTACCTGAGCACTGGAGGAGTTCAAGCTGATACTCACATCAAAGCATTCCGCATATTTATCATTCCTGATTCTGTAATAAGCAGCAACATCTGACAGATACACAAAAGCACCACAGTTTCCACTTGGACCTTACAATAGCAGCAATGACTTCAAACCAGGATTAAAGACTCACTCAGGAAATACTGAGCATTTTCCTTACTGAATAATTACAATCTCCTCACAACTTACATTGCTGGCAACACCACACTGCACCCAGCGGCTTAGGAGGAAAGAGGATGGGCTGGGAGCTGCCGCTGCTGCTGCTGCTGCAGTGGAGTTCACTGTTGGTTTTAGTGGGAACAAGAATACATCTATAATTCTTCTCCAGCACTTTATCAAATGACACCTAATCAGTTTGGTTTAGAATTTTTCGGACATGATAAAGATGCATTTCCTTGCGAGTCTTGTTTTAAGGAATAAGTCACTTTTTCATTTACCAGAAAGCAGATCTTGCTCTGCAGTTAAAGCTTATGTTTAAGAGAAAAAAAACATACCATAAATAAAGCAAAAAAATCTGATTTCAGCTCTCAGGGTGCAATTCCTCAGTTGCTTGTCTCAGGAATAACTTGTATCAGTGACAGCCCCAAAAGTAAGGAAGTAAGAATATGTAGCAACTTTACGTTATTTAATACATAGAAAAAGCTGTTAAAAGAACATTATCCAGCCTGCAGGGAGAGGCACCTAATCACCCTTACAAGTGTGTCAGATGCTATTATTTTCTTTCCTACAATTTTTGAACCATCACATACATTTTTTATGGAATGTACTGCTTTATGCTATGTGAGAGAAATCAAGAACATTGGCCACAAGCTCCAAACCCATTCAGTTTGAAGAAAATTCAAATCCTACTGGAAAATTTCAGTTTCATTATGGAAGATTTGTGTAGACGGAGGCTACATACATGCTCTACTCAAAGTAACAGGGTATAGATACATAGTGATCATAAAAGACCATTAAAAGTGCTTTAATTGACATTTAATAAGACGTTGGGTGATTTTAGTAAGTAATAATCTCATTTAAGGTCAGCAGATTTAGACATGGATGCTTTATAAGTTACTAGTTTGCTTAAAATATGTTTTTCATGTAATTATGGGATTTGGCTGAAAAAACCCCACTTTGCAAAATTTAAAGCATCTTTAGAAGTGCACAGCAGTTTCTTCACCAGTGTGCAGTGGTTGGTTGCTCTGGATCATAGTGTGAATGCATCTGCAAATCAGTAAGATGATAAAATAAAGCATTTAAATTGATCTTTTGAAGGCACAACTTGCATTATGGGCTTATGCCCTGTGAAATTAATATCAAACAATAGCATAACAGTATTAGCATCTTCAACTATAGATCCTCCAACAATACAATAGTTAGTATGAGTCCCTAAAGGCTAAAATGGTTCTTTCCCAGAAAGCTGTATATTTTTAGGTTTAAATAATCCATAAAGACTGTCCCTATTGAGAAGTTCAGAAAGACTGTTCTGAATGCTTCATTGCAGGGCTCCAGGTTGTGTGATGTAACGCAAATCCTGGCAATCATGGAGTAGGTCCCTGGTTTAGCTCTGGATGGCCTTTTTTGGGATTCATGTTGACTGCTAGAGTGTGATTCTGATTTACCTTTCACTTTACAACATAGCCTAGAGTCCCTTATTCTAATGATAACAAAGGATTTAAGCTTATTCAAGGAGCAATGGTCAGGAAGACCTTGAAATCAAAGGCTGCAATGCATTGGTGACCAGGGCTGCGCAAACACTGAGCGTCTTCAGCAGACACCAGCACACATTCATTACACTGGTGTGCAGATGATGGTCAAATGGCTAGAGCCTGTGTGTGATGTTCTGCCCTGTGCTGTGAAAAATGAGTATCGATAAAAAATAGTGGGTTGGAGCAAGCATGGAATACCTGGACATGTTCACATGGACTCAAGTTGCCCCATAGAAGCCCTATTACTTACATGCTTAAAACTAAAGCATATACACAAAGAAGGCCTAAAATTAAAATTAAATACATACATAATTGGAGTTCTATGGAGCAACTTGTGTCCATGTGCTTAAAATTAAGAGCATGCTTAATGATTTTGCTGGTTGAGTCACCCTGACTTGCTCAAGGTCAAAGAACAGTTTGACACCAGGACTCAACAGGACTCAAAACCTGAGGACCAGCTGCAGTCCCTTATACCCTGGCCGCTCTTTCCCTCCAACATGAGGCAACTGAAGCAGCCATTCTTCTGCTGTATTGAGTGAATACAGTCCCCAGGTTTGGGTTTTTTCTCTGATAGGCTTAAACACGAACTGAAGAACTCATAGCATCTTGACAGCTGTTGTTTGTTTTCTTTCACAGAACTTCTTACCTTGCTTAAATTTGCAATTCTAAACAATTCCCTACCATGCTTCCAAATTCCAGCCTGATATTAAATTATTAAGGAGGTGGTTTTGAAATATCTTATCTTGACAAGTATCTCCTGAGCCAAATGACCTAAGGCACTGTTCCTAATTAATTTCATAAGGGAAAAAAATAAAAGGAAAGCTGGCAAGAGGTACCAGCAGTGACCCTTCCCAAAGTCCTCCAGATTGTGCTGGGCTGCTCCCTGCTTGGAGGTGGATGAGAGCGAGGCCAGATCCAACATTGCCCCGTGGGTTCACCTTCTTCTGCCACTGCTTGCTGTGAGGGTGGCAGAGCAGCGATGTTTCTGCCTATCTGATGCCATGGCCAAAGGTAGCACAACCATTCCCAAACACCCACCAGAGCAATAACCAATCGTGAAATCAAAAGCTCCTTTTTTTATCATTAGAAGCCATTGAAACAAAGGGTCTTTTTTTGTTGTTGTTTTTTATAAACAGTATATTCTGAGAGAATGAGAGATTAAGTTTGAGGAGTCACTTCCAATCAGAAAGCCACCATTTAATTACAACACACAGGAAATTACAGAGTGAATGGCCAGGACAGTGATAAGAGACTGACACCGGAGGATGACAGGTACTGAAATCCGACCACTTCATCACAAAGCTACTTATCACAAGAGCCTGTCTGGAAGGCTGACAATCTGATTGTACTGTCAACTCAATTCATAATTAATATATTTATCAAATTAATTACTGAAAAAATCTCACTGGTGCTCGCCGTAAAACAGTGGCTAAATTCATTGCCTGTTGGCTTCGTTTACTGCTAATAACTGTGCTGTCAGTTTAATGAGGGCAGTGAGTGGGCCCTGTTTTAGCTGCATGACAGACAAATTGCCCTCTTATAGAGAATGATACAGAGAATTTAAGAGAAGAAAAGAAATATGTCATTGTTTGGTGACAGCCACAATCGGAGCCTTGTCTTGGAAACTTAGCATCAGCTCTAACGTACATGAAAGGGAGGTTGGGAATTCCTTTGTCAGCTAAATAAATACTTTATGAAATCCTGACTGATCCCTTCATCTGAAATGACCTCGCGGCACCGCATGGAGCTCTCAATAATTCCTTGTTTATTCCAAAGACCTGACAGGAATTTGTTGTTCAACAAGAGGCAGGAACTTCGGTGTACGTCTGCTGGTGTGAACACAGCAGCAATTCCTGGCTGTCTCAGGATGCAGGATACTTGAGGAATGGCAGGGATGGACCTGCAGGTTTCATAATGGCCAAGTGATGCACAAAAGGAACAGGAGCCACAGCCATGCAGAAGACGTGGACATTACAGGGTTTTAACTTGGACAGAGGACCTGCCTATTATGCGTCATTAACTGCACATAAGCTAATTGAGGTGCTGCATTGCTGAATCTCAGTGTCTTCTGTGAGGTTGTGCAACCCAGCTCTGGTGAACACCTGAAAACTGCTCCATCCCTTTGCCAAGGGGGACTTTGATAATACAAGAGTGGTCCATGTCTGTGAGAAGGAGATGCTGCCTCCTCAGGCGAGCAGTATCAGGGCTAAGCAGCACCTCAGCAGCCATCTGCAAAGCTTCCAGTTATTGGGTCGGATCCTAGGCACTGGTTTTAATGGGATTTCACATGCATCATTTTAATCTGTTGAGCTCAGCCTGTGGAAGCTGGGCTGCAATGAAACAGGGCAAATCTGCCAAGAAATGAATATTTAATCCCAAAAGTCAGAAGAAAGTTGGGTTTTTTTCTTCTAATGACTATTAATTCAAGCTGTCAGCTCTGCAAGGTCAGAAACCCAGCTTAATTTGAGCTGATCATCTTTTATGTAGTGAAAAAAGAAGACACCATGGAGTGTGTACATTTACCCAATATGTCAAAATCCTCTGCCTTGAAAAGCATTATGTTGACCTAGAGGCTTGATAAAAGTTTTTCTTATTACACTATATAAGCAGTATTAAATTAAAGTTCATATAATTTACGTAGTGTTTAACTAGGTTTTGAAATCCTAGTGTTTCTTGTGTAATGAAGAGGTTTGAATATAATGCGGACAAGGGGTAACACAGTGTGATTCTACCTCACAAAGGTTAAGCGATAAAATTAATGCTGTGAAAAATCTCTGTAGCAAGCATTCACATTAAAACCTAATATGTGTTATAAAGAATATAAACACCAGTGATCACTGGGGAAAAGTGTTTGAGGGAGAAGAAAAACCCTTGCAGGTTACTGATCATACTGGGTATGTTCAAATCTTTATCACTTGCTCCTTGCAAAAGCATTCAAATTCCTGCATCTAAAAGGAAGGAGCCTGAGATGATGGAAAGGTTACTTTGTAATGGAAGGATTTCAGATGTTTTTCTAGCAGTGTCCTAATTCTGTGGGATTGGTTCATTCAAACAGCAATAAAATCATGAAAACAGTTGACAACTGTGACAATGAGAGTTAAAAGAATGAATATTCAGCATTAAAAGCAGGCTCCCTTTGTACATGTACATGCATATATATGCATGGCTATGTGTATATTTTGTCTTCACACTATTTTCATGAGTCATCTTCCCATTCTGCAATACTTTCTGTTGGCAGCAGCAGCTTGAATTTTCTAGCTGGTTTCTGCCTTTGACTCCAGATACTCCAATGAGGATGTTGCTATAAGCACACAGCCAGCAAAACCACCGGGCTCAAGCCTCCGTGCAAGACGTTTGTAACTAATATTACGAAATAAAATTCAGCCCTCTTTTTTCTCTTTCATCTGGGTCATACCTAGATCACAGACTGAGATTACAACCGCTGGCTGCTGCCCTGTCTGCGCATCACTCCAGCTTTTTATCCTGCTCTCCTTCTCTGAGCTCCCCATCTCTGATGTCTGTCCCCCTTAGACATCATCTTGCCCAGTCACTTCAATGCATTCCCTTGTCCATCGGTGGCAGCCGCAGCCGGGCAGCAAACACAGTCAAGTAATTACACAGCTATTCTCTGGTCTGCTTGACAGAAAGAGGATTGCACACCCCAGCTGCAGGGAGCTGCTGGCATTTACAGCTGGGAACATTGGGAGACATCAACTGCATCTTGTGCATGGCCACCTCTGTCACCTCTGGGACAAGTCTTGCCTTGCTTTGCCCACTTGTGAAATAAAAACCACCCTATTTCCCAGCCTCAGAGAGCTGATGTTGTTTCTTGCTCGGGTTAATGTTTGCAAAGCGTTGGGAAGTGCTGGCTGATGTGCAGAGATAGGTGCTTTCATTTCATTTTAGCACCTGATTTATGGAGGTAACTAGCCACTGTCTGAATTAATAAATATAAAAGTGCAATTATATCAGTATCAGACAACCCTTGAAAAATAAAAGGAAAGGCTCAGTTTGCACCATCCATCCCTAAGGGATAAGAGTATGTCTGCAGGGAATGAACTCGGCTAGAAAGCCTGTCCTCAAATAATAAAAATGATCAACTCCTTAGAGTTATCTTATCCAGTCATCTCCTGTGAAACACTTGGATCAGATATCCCTTACCTGAGTTATTTTATTTGGCATATAGCACTTTAGGCAAGATTTTCAGGAGGCAAATAGGAAATGAGAGTTGGAAAACATTAATTAAATGTGAATACAACAGCTTAATGGGTTTTATCTTCAGATGAACTGGAGATGACTCTTTGCCATTCACTTCTTAAAACTGCAAGCAGAGATAAAGGAAATGTAGCAAGAAAAAGCAACCCGGGAAAAGATGAAAGATTTGGTAGATTGACAAGACCAAAGTAATTTGATTTGTATTCAGGTTGGATCAGTTCACAAATTTTACATATCGCTGCTGTATGGCTGCATAGCAAAGACAGGTAAAGCGATGCTTGATTCTTGCAACAGCCACCTGTAAGACTAAAACTATCCTGTCTGAAGGCTCTTTTACAAACAGCAGAGAATTGTTCTGAAACGCTTCAAGAGGACAAAAAAAAATGTCAATGGCTTTTTTAGCATCAGGTCATTCAAAATATATTGCACTTGAAATGTACTTTTATAGTTCGAGCAGTACTTGCCACTCCCAGCCAGCTTTTCCATAGCTCAGTGTCCTTGGGAAAATCCTGTACTTCTCAATACCTACAGAAAATATTTCCACCCTATACAAGTAGATGGTCAAGCTGATGAGAAACAAATCACACTTATTCCAGGCATAATGTGCTTTTAAAATGGCACATAATTTTTGTCTGGGTGTATACGGGTGTACAGATGTTCACACTTGGTTTGTTTGTGAGTAGATTGAACTACATTGCTTTCCTTTTCCTTTTCCTTGCATACATGGAGCAACCTATATCTTTGTACTGTGGATTTTTGCATTGGTTTGGGGTTTTCTTTCGTATTGTCTATACAAGAAGAAAATGCAAATAAACTGAGAGCACTATAAGTACTGGAAAAGTCTGTTTGCGGGTTACTTGAAATATTCCTGCATTTCAAACTCCTGTCTGTAGTTTTCCATAACTATCAAACAGAAAAAAGGTTTCCAATAATGTCCACTGTTAAACTGCCACTTTTGTACCATGTCTTCATTTTGAATTAGACATTATTGGTGCACGACTATAGTCCATTTTCACACAGGCTCACATCCCGCTCCAGGAAGGCACACCACCATCTCTCCTATTACCCTCCTTCTCCCCTGCTGATGCAAGGGCGTGCAGTTGGGGATAGTTATCTATAGATGGCAATCTTCTTCTTAGCACAGAGCTGAGGTGAAGCCCATCAGCTGTTCTTCCAGAACTAAAATAAAACACGTCTACATGCATATATTTGCAAGCCCTGAAAAGCAGTCTTTTACTCAGGGATTGTACAGGACACGTAGCAACAGGGTTTCAGGTTTGATTTGAGTCCGGAGGGGCTGCTTTACAATTAACCAGTCTTGTCTAGCAATAGGAATTTATTAATGTCTGCTAAACTGCTCTAGTTATAATACTAGTTATAATAATGTGAAAAGCTGCACTGAGCTCTGTGCTAACTTAAGTGGGCAAAGCACTGTCATTTCCATAGTGTGTGGTCCTGTGCGTTACAGCAGAGGGTTGAGCCTCATGCTTAACACTTTTTAAATATACTGCATCATTAATACTATTTTGTTCTTATGTTTTTGCTAGAGAAAAGAAATTGTACCATTGCTCTGGAATGAGGAATTAAATGATGCTCTGGCACTCACTCTACCTCCCCCCAGGTTAAACCTGTTTAGCAGAAGGCAGAGGGGAAAGAAAGAATGCCCCACACCAAACCAAAAAGAGATGTTTGCTGCTTCTCTCCATAGGACAAGGGAGAGGACACCATGGGATGGATGGTGAGCATCTCACACCTTCCCCAGAGAATAAAGAAAAGTGCCTGAATATGGGAACCTGTCTATATTAAGAGAATAAGTGGTTGTTAGTAATGAGAGCATTATTCACTATGTAGCTGGTGACCAAATGTGTTGGGTCTATACCTGAGACATCTGTTCACAGCTGATTCTCCAAAGCCATGCACACTGAGAGGACACGGAGCCAACCGCTGCAGGTACCACAGTCGAAGGCTGGTTTTTGATATTGAAATTAATTTTATATCAAAGAGCATGCTACAGTACTAATATGCTTAATAGACACGTTATA
Source organism: Psittacula echo (assembly GCF_963264785.1). NCBI lineage: Eukaryota > Metazoa > Chordata > Aves > Psittaciformes > Psittacidae > Psittacula > Psittacula echo. Next base: position 4,715,146 of record NC_137743.1, read on the forward strand.
TACAGCTCAAAGAGATGTTGATATGTATTTGAGGTTGTTATGGCCTTCATTTAGCCCTGGACCTGTGCTAATATGGATAGATATCAAATAACCAGCACTGTCAATAGTCCCATGTTACAAAATACATGTAATATTGATACAATCAATTTGATAATATTTGTAATATATTTGTAATATTGATACAATCAATACATGTAATATTGATACAAAATATTGATACAATCAATTACCCAAAAGCTGGGTGATTAAATGCACAAAATATCTTAGCAGATATGAAGTCCTCGCACAACTGAAAAATGTTAAAGCTGATAGTGGCAATATTCTCAAGATACCAAAAAAAAAGCCCTTTTGGTATAACACTGCACAGTATTTTAGACTTATTTAACACATATTGAGGAGCTGCTCTGCTGCCTGTCTTAAAACAAGTCCCAGAGTAGCCCATTTATTTGGAATTCACAAGCTAACACTTCCAGAGCCCACTTCTGATAACTTGCAAAATCTCAAGCTCCTCATTAAATGCCAGATAAATTGACTGGCCTAGGGGCAGGATGGGTGAATGGGATACGTGAGCATGAGTCCAGTTCCCTGTAATTAATGAGCTCTGAATAAGCAGAACCAATCCAGCCTGAGTGTGAATAAAATTACTGCACCCAGCAAAGTTCAAATAAGAAATATGTGAACCTTGAAGAAGTTGAACGCAAATCAAGACGTTGAGTTTTTATAAAAACTTTTATGAGCTCCAAAATCTGGAGCTTAGTGTGCCTTTTTCTTAGCACATGGGCTGGCAATTTGAGATTTAGAAACTGTTACATTTCAGGGGCCCCAATTTTCTTGAAATGCTTAATTTTAGGCACATAAATAGTTCTATCTCTGCTTATCAGATATTTAAACACAAATTCTTGCTCCACGCTATTCGGTCAGAGATAGGAACGAATTTCTGTTCAACTCTAAGGTAAAATAACTTGTTTCATCCAGATTTGCTCTGCTTGGAATATAAAATTTTTGAGAATTTGTGTATCTTAATCAAATCATTGGGTTTGTTTGGTTTTTTTAAGGTCATTGGAATTTTCGTAAGTTTTGCACACTGGAGTCAGGAAAATCTTGCAAATGTCACTGTGATACTGCATTGTCCGAAATGCAAATCATAGAATCATAGAATAGTTAGGGTTGGAAAGGACCTTAAGATCATCCAATTTCAACCCCCCTGCCGTGGGCAGGGACACCTCACACTAAACCATGGCACCCAAGGCCTCATCCAACCTGGCCTTGAACACCGCCAGGGATGAAGCATTCACAACCTCCCTGGGCAACCCATTCCAGTGCCTCACCACCCTCTCAGTAAAGAATTTCTTCCTTAGATCCAATCTAAACTTCCCCTGTTTCAGTTTGAACCCATTACCCCTTGTCCTGTCACTACAGTCCCTGATGAAGAGTCCCTCCCCAGCATCCTTGTAGGCCCCCTTCAGATACTGGAAGCTGCTCTGAGGTCTCCACGCAGCCTTCTCTTCTCCAGGCTGAACAGCCCCGACTTTCTCAGCCTCTCTTCATACAGCCAGAGAAGCATTCCCCTGCTGCATTATCCTGTTTTGGGAAGCAACCAGGGAAGCCTCATTCGTATGAAGGGAGAAGAATTCAGATGCAAGAATAAACACTTCCATATCAATTCCAATCTTAGCCTGTCTAGCTCAGCATGGAAGTTGAAATTCATGGCCAATCCCCACAAAATTGGTTTCTCTCTCCATCCTCCTGGTTCTTTGCAGCATCACAAGCAGGAGGCCTAGGAGAGGGCTAAGGCATGGTGGAAGTGGACTCCTCACCATTAAAACCAAACCGTGGTTTAAGCATTAGCTTAGCGTCCCCTGGCAAGGATCTCAGGTGCTGCTGGGTTTGAAATATCAGCCCTGTAAAAGCTGCTGTGCTCCAGGTCTAGGCAATGGAGTACAATTGCTCTGAAATCAGAAATTGAGCCTACTTATCCACGAGATCCATGATTGCTTTTCTGATGCATTTTCCAGAATTATGCATAATGTCTCTCTCTTTAATAAAACTCACTATAAAATTTGCATTTGCTAGAAAGGACAGATCTGGTAAGTATCTTTAGAAAGAGGAAGTTGAGTGCCCTTGTGCCATAAAATACTAAAAACTGGGGCCTGGATGTTTCTTACAACTTTTTGTTAAAACATTTCAGTTTTGCCACTGACTTGCGGAATAGCAAACAGAGCTGGAGTTCAGACAATAACTATTATATCTCCTTGCTTCAGTTTCTCCATCTCTAAATTAACCATTGTAACAAATGTCTGCTTCACCAGCAGAGAATGTGGGACTTTTAGGTTTCAAGCTCTTTCTCAGTGAAACTGTTCAAAACCATTGCATCTCTTTACTTAGAGACAGCTGGATGAAACACAGCCATTCTAGGTCAAAATACCTGGTATTTATATTTTCCATATATTGGTCATGTTAAACTTCACTTCTTGCATCTTATTTTTCTTCTTGATACTTAAGCACTGATCTAAAGGATAATTGCGTCTCAAATTGTGTACTGGAATAGAGGGTTTAAATGAGTTTTTCTTTTTAAGTAGCACTTGAAATTCCTGTGTTGGTGGAGAGCAGAAATAATGCCTGAGACTTTGCTCAGGGGAAAATCTGAAAGTAACATAAATACAACTTTAAAGAAATCACATTTGCTCTGAAAAGCGGTTTCTCAAGAGACTATGGTCAACTTCAAGGGTGCCTTTATCAGACATTCCAGAGGGAAAAAACAGGAAGAAGAGCTGAACACTGAAGGTAACACAATAGGAGTCTGCAGCAGTCACAGGAGTATCGGTTACAATAAACCAAGCTGTGCAACAAGGAGATTAAGATGTGGATTACCGACCACTTACTATGTGTCATAAAGAAAAGAATAGTTTCAGATGCCAGCTTGACTTAATCTGGTACCAGTGGCCTTTCCTTGAAAGGATTAATGGGTGCTTTTTTCTACCTAGGTATTTTTAAAGGGTTTGTCATAATAAAGATTGAGAGGAGCAACAAGTAATGACAGAAACTTCGGCATGAACTATTAGAGGATTTGATAACAAATTATCTGTTTCTGAGTCAAAGCAAATCACCATTAGCTGTATGCCTTGCTTAATTAAGGCAACATTGTATTCCGATGACATTAGCTGTGGTGTTGATAGGGGGTCTTCAATCAGGTTCTGTAAACATGAAATCAGCTCAGAATGTGCATTGATTTGGTGTGTGGGTCTAAGATTATATTTTTCTTTAGCAGTGATTTGTGATGCCACCGCCCTTTTTTTAGGCATTCCTCTATTTTCTTCCAAATTTTCCTTGTGACACTATCTTGCTGCAGATGCAAGCATCTAAACACCCCAAACTGACCTCACCCTTTCCCTGCTGTGTATTTCTATAATTTGCATTCATGCTATAATCTGAAGGAAGGCCTTTGTTATCCAAAAAATTAAGGCCAAAAAATGGATGTTCGGTAAAACGAAGGAAATGCTCCTGAGACAAAAGAATTGCCAAGAGTGAAAAAATGCATTGCCAAGAGTAAATGCTACAGATGGCATTTTCCAGAAGGGACTGAAGAGCACAAAGACTCTGCATGGAGGAAAAGGCACACGGTGAAGGGGAAGAGAATACAGTCTCACAAGGATGTATTCAAAATGTAAGATGGCACTCAGACCTGTTTACTACACAGTCATCATCAAAGGATGCACCAGTCACAGCAGAAACACCTACCTGTTTGAAAATGTTGTCCTATTCCCATGTATCTTGCTTCTTTAATGGTGTAGTTACTTCCTATTGATAAGTGAAAGATGGTGTCTTTCTACAAATTTAACTTTCTGCTCAGTTCAATATTGCATCTCAGTATATTTTTATCCAAGTCACCATCCATATTAAATACTGACCTCTGGAAGGACTTCCAGTCTTTTTGTTGGATACAGACTTGCATTACAACACATGGGTCACTTTAACCCACTCCTGCAGCTGTGTGTTTTCTGCTTAGAATATAAACTCTTATTTCCCTAACACTGATGGCCTCTGCAGGTCAAAAATTTCCTATTTTAAATGCTTGTATCTATTTCACAGAGTATCAGGCTGTTCTGTTTAACATGATCCTGGCCTTTTCCAGGTAAGATTCCTAGAAACAGCAGAAATTAGGAGTGCTGCTTATTCTTATTACAAGTGCATTAAGTCAGAAAGACTCAAAGTCTCCATGCCCCATTTGATGGCGGTAATTTCTAACACAGTCTATTCCAGCAGACAAGAAATTCCAGAATTACCCAAACAATATTAGTTATGATGATTCATGGATTCTGGTTTTTTATGTGCCTATAGTGCATAAAATATGGATATGAAAAAACAGCAATTTTTACTCCTTTTTTTTTTTGACATGTCAAAGGGAAGAAGGGCAGGTAAAATATTTTAAAACCAGTAATAATAACTAAACTTTGTAAACCTTAACAAAAAACTTATTTTAGATTAATCTTAGATTGTGAAAGACGTTTGAATAAATCCTTATGCACATGGAGTTGATTTACTGATGTGACTTTGATAGAGTAAATTTTTAGGTTTTAAATTTCAAAATGTCAAAGCTCTATAGCACATATTAACATTTTCCTCCTACAATCACGCAGAATACCTTTAGAGGAATAACTTTTTAATCCTTACATTTGTAGTTCACACACTATCAGGAGTTATTTTGCCATTAATTGTGACATTGGATATTTGTCTGACAATTTCTTACTCATTACCCACTCCTTTCAACAGCTTCCTAGCCACTGGCTAGTCTCATTTAAGGACAGTTCCCTGTATCTACCTCTGGGTAGAGACCCACTGGTTTTCCTCACCTTTTGTTCCCCACTTGCTTTGGGACAAGACTGTGACAGCATTCCCCAGTCACTGTCATGTCGAGGATTTCCCACTTTCCGTTTACAGCTATAAAAAAACCCAGAAATCAGAAAAGTGAGAACACATTTACTTAGTACCTCGCAAAGAAAATATCACCTTGAAGTTGTTAAGTCAAATCTAAGACGTTTTGCTGGTCAGGAAGACCCATTGGTGCTGGTCAGGTTGCAGATGAAGCTAAGTGTGACCAACCTGGCTCTAACAGGATCAACTGAAAAAGAATCATTGGCTTCCATCAGTTTTGATTATTCACCAGATGAGATGAGAATAGTGTTAGTGCAATCCCAGAGATATTTTGCATCAGTCTGTTCTCCAGTTTTTCTTTTATAACTAAAGATTATTTTCTGTCAGAAAAACAGAAACATTAAAAATTCTAAAAAAACACCTATTTTGAAACTAAAAAAAGAGAAATCTTCCATAATTTTCTATAATGCATAAATATTACTCTTTCAAAACTACACTTTGGGTCTGTCTGTTGGTAGACTAAGTATCAAATACTGATTAACTGTTTAAGTGTGAAATTGAGACAATTTTTATTTTGTTCTGTATACTAGAAATATTCTCAAGATGTAGGAAAGTCGCAGAAAGACTTTGTGATTTTAATACAGATTCTAACTGTGCAAAGCAGATTTTAACTGTGAGCACTTATGGCTCAGTTGAGGAGATCAGTAACCTCTCGAAAACCAAATTCTTACAAACATACTCAGCCATAAACAGACAAAGAGTCCCATTGCCTGAAATTCTAGTCATAAATAAAGGATAACTCTTAAATGCTAGAATACACTTACTTAGGCAGGTGCAACCTCTGTGCTCATAATTCACCATTTAAACTTTCTTTCTCCACAGGTTAAGAGGTTGCAGGGCAAATCTTTAACAACAATGAGCTCAGTAGAGCTATGACCATTTGATGCTATGTACAGATCTTGACTACGAAATATGTACTGATGTTAATGCATAATGGAATAAACACATTCTCCATCCTGAAAGCACAGGGTTGCACACTCACATTTAAGCAAGTTTGTATTTCTCTCATGGCACAAGCACATTTCAAAAGCATTTCCCACGAAATCATCCAATGTTTAGTAAAAGGTACAAGAGGTTAACTTTTTTCCATTATAGCTGGAATCCCTTAAAATTAACAAATCGAACTGTTGTGATTATGGCATTGATTACCACAATATCAAATTTTAGGAGCAGAGTCATTTTAACACTTTTTTCAGGACACAATTTTGTTCATTTTTGTGGGTTTTTATCAGCAACACACCTGCATATGCACAGGTATCAGAGTTTATCTACCCTAGTCCATTTACACAGAGAAACTCAGTGAAGAAACCAAGCAACATTTAGAGAGCATCAGTAAAGTGATGTGTGTATATATGCATCCATCATGTATATGTATATACATGGATTCACACACTCACTACAACATCAGTTCAGCAAAATAAATGAACTGCTCATGTGCTGATGACTGAGCACATTTTACTTGATGGGAGCTGATGGAGGCAGAAATAGCTGGAGCAGCTATCACTGAACATGGATTCAAAATTAAGCTTATACTGTAAGAGATCTGCCACACAGAGCTGTGTCCCTATGAGATTAGAAAATAATACAAATAAATGCTGGATGTTTTGTCACTTTTTTCAGCCAGGCAGTTGGTTGGATTTTCTCCAGCCCATTTATGATCAAAATTAAAACCTTCTCTTTGGTCAGTTCATAAATATGCTCTGACACACTCCACTCCGACCTTTAGAAATGCCAATGTTAACTGGAGCACTCAGGGACATCTGAAGGATATTTGTTTTCATGGGTTGACTTGCAAAAAGAGCTCACCTTCATTTTTAGCAGTTTTCCAAATACACACATGCAAACTAGCCCAGATCTCATCGCATGTAATTTAAAATGTACAGTTCTGTCCTTCCATACCAAAGTGAACAAGAAAAACAACAAGCTCCTATTCAGAGCTAATTCAGAAGCCAGCTCTGCCGTGTCTCGCTGGCTGCTCTCTAACAAGCCCTTCATTCATTGCGGTTTCATGCAGCTGAGCTGTTTCTACCTGAGCCAGTGTTACAGACCTTTAATCAAACAAATGTACAAGGAAGCTCAACTACTTAACTGCTGTGCTTGTTCTGCGGACTGAGATAGCCAAATACAACAAAAAGAATTTTATCCCGCTCAAGACGAGTACATTTCCTTGCTGTTGTTCCCAACAAAGGGCAGCAGGTACAAATGGCCCTACTATCTGTGTCAGTGAGAAGTGGAGAGCAATTTGTTTCTATTAAACAGGATGGTTCTATTTTTTATTTTGTTGGCTTAGCCTCTCCACAGCCAGTGCCAATCATGGTCTTTAATCTGAACTGCCCTTGACCGTTTCTGCTATGCCACAGAAGAATTCTCTCTTTTTTTTTCTCCCCCTTCTTCTTGCACAGGTAATTGTGAGAAAGCAAGTGAAAGCCCTGGGGTATTGGATTCAAAACACAATCCTGCCATTCTCAGAACCATACAAAGAATAAACTTGAATGCGACATTGAGTCCTCCCAGACTGCACCTGCTGGTGATCTCCCATCCCCTCCAGTTCATGGTGGGGTCACCGCAGGCTCTGCTTTACTCCGGTGGTAGGAGAGCTACTATGTTTTCAGTTCACAGTGAGATTAGATCTACAATGTTTGACCTGTCTAATTTATTTTTTGTTTGATGAAGCAAGGAGAGCCCGGCACACGGTTAAATGCCTACCGACCTGTTCCCCTGGAGAATGCTGCTGGTGTCTTTCAAGGACCATTGACGTGGTGGCATGTTGAGAGGTTGTAGATTGGGGTCGGTATAATTTAATGTGACCCCAGTGTACCAGACAAAACGTTGCTACATATGTACTGCCCTAAATCCTCTCTTTTCGGGATCTAAGAGGAAAACCCAGTACAACCTATCCCATGTGCAAACTCTGAATTACATGGTGTTTTGTTTTCCTTTTTTTTGATGTAGGTTCCTTTGGGCTTGAAACCTGTCCTGAAAGCACTGCCAAGAATCATCAGTGTGAGGCATCCCTGCCCATGGAAGGGGGTTGGAACTGGATGAGCTTAAGGTCCTTTTCAACCCAAACTAGTCTATGATTCTATGATTTTGCTCACTGTTTGAACTTCATGGTCTCGTCTCCCTGCTTTGGTATGGGGAGTTCATGTTGCCTGGTATAAAGAAGGCAGAAGAGCATGAGCTCAAACTAGTTCCAACTGCACCTGCCATCTTCCATGCAATATTGTTGAAGGGTGAACTTTGTCATACTGCCAAGATTCGTCTTGAATAATCAGGATAGAATCCCAAATACTTCATATTTCTGTAAGGTTTTGATACACAAAGAGATGCCTCAATTTTCCAGCATCTGCCTACATCTGAAAAGATCCTCTACTCCTTCTTGTCCAGAAAAGACTTTTGTTAAGTATTTTTTCTCTTTCTTATTTTATAGCATACACAAATGTCAATTTGGTTCAATACAGAGTATAAAAGCCATTTCGATTGGTCTCCCTCACAGGCATTTTCTCTTCTCTTGTTCTTGATACCAGGAATCACTTAACCTGATGTCCCCCTAATGATGTTTCTTCTGCCTTTTCTTGCTTCCTTTTCAGAATATGATCCTTAAAAATCCACAGAACACTCACCAGTTTGGCACAGAAAATTTGCAGATACCCCTACTATTCGTTGGTTTGCCTCCATTTACATCAAATCAACCTCTTAAGCTATTTCACAGGCTTGTACGGAGATGGAAACACATTCAAAACCTCTGGATTTACAGGCTTCACACAGCCACAGCTCCTTTTGGAGACAGAATATTTAACAGAAAAAGCTCAGAATTTTAAGCAGTCACCAAAAAAAATCCATGATTTTTCATTTTGTTCTGGACATCTTGCAGTAAACCAGATCTTCCGTCAGGAACTGCTGTAACCCCGGGGACCTGGAATTAGATCGGGTCTTCTTTGGCCTTATTATCTCTGATCTTAACATAAAAATCAGAGACCTTCGGAGGGGAAATAAAAGCTGCAGTTGAACAAGCTTCTCACCTTTAAAAATACAGTGGAAGGAGATGTTCCAGGTTGGATTTTTTAAGGAAAATTCAGGTTAGTTATAATTTTTTCTGAGTATTTTTATCTACCCCTAAGGCAAGAGATAAATGAAGTGTGATAGTACTTTGGAGAGCTTAGGAACTATTTGCAGTGAATAATTTATTCGACAAATTTTGCCCTTATTTCAGTTCATGAATTATCTGTGAACTCACTGGTACTTTCACGAATTTATTCATAATTCAAAGTTATTCAAGAAATGTTTCTGTCCAAACACATTTTGCTGCCCAGTTTGCCTATGAGGAGATTATTGATTTAGCTATTTATTATCTGCAGTGTATTGCTTTGAGAGGGTGAAGAGAAATGACTCCTTTTCAAAGGCCCTGTAACCCATCCTCAAATTGTATTTCAAAGGTTTCAGAGAGCTAACCCTTCTGTTTGCTGCCTTCATGGGGTCTGAATTCACTTCTAATTTTTGTCACTATTAGCCATTCAGTCTGCTCTTTAACTGGATGTTTGAAACTGATTTAAATGAACTGGCTTTAGTACAAAATTTGTGACTCTTATCAAAACAAATAACAAATTTATAAAAGAAAAGCAGGTATTCTGTTGATATATATAAGACCAGCAACAGATTAAGTATTGTTCTATGTATAGATATGGTTTACATGTGATTTATATGATTTACACAGCTACATAAGGCAGTTATAATTTCTCAATGTGCAGCAGTGACCATGTATTTGAGCTTGTTTTAAGAAGAAAAATTAATTAAGAATGAAAATAGAAAGAAATTTAGTGCAACTATCTTCCTATAACTTCAATTTAGTTTTCTATGGTTCTAATGCCTTGATCTAATTTGATACAATTACAATAAAAGCTGCAATCTAAGGCGAGTAAATGAATTTTGTGTCAAGAGTGAAATACAATCTGTTAAAATTGGTTTGAAAATACAATTTTAGGTCTAGTACAGCAAGTCCTGACATTTCAGATTAATCTGTCCTATAACAAAATTAATGACACTCAAAGTTGTTTAAGAATGGCTGTTAACTATACTTACCCTATTCATCACCGGCTCTATCAGTCTAATCCATGAAGTCACCAGGCTATTAAGTACAGTACATCAGTTCACTTTTAAGGACATTCAGATTGTGATTGTTTGAGGGATCAAACTGCCTGGTAATGAAATGTAAGGTACTGCAATAAATAACAAGAGAAATACCCCTGGAAGTTTGTTGATGCAATGCTTGTGCATAAATGTCGCTACAGCAGATCTCCAAGAAGAGAAAGAAAAAGTTAAAACCCAGAGGTCATTTCTGGTAGGCACATGTGGATGAACTTACCTGGATGATCTAAACTTTTAGGACTTCACAGAGGCAGCATATCTCATGAGAATGCCTTCTTCCGCATCACAGCTTGAAGTTCCACCTCTGGCCTTGGAAAAGCCATGCAAAAGCCGTGTCAAAGTGAGGGTCCTCCTGCTCCTGCCCACTTCTGTCCCAGCTGGAGACAAGCTCAGTTTTCATCCTATACATCAGATGTGAGGGTCCTAGGGCTGTCCATTACTCTTTGCTTTGTTCCTCTTGTTAGCCTCAAGCATGGAGCAGTAATTGCAATTTGGGGTCCATTTGGGGTTTAAACTGGCCATAAAAAGCTCAGCAAGCAATTAAGACACTGCAGATAGCAGGTGTGTATGGGCTGATTTGCAGAACTAAAATTGAGAAGAGCCAGAGCAAGCATTGTTTTCACCATTCTACTATATTTTTTCTAACTAAAAATAAACCAACAAATATTCTGGTTTTATGTAAAGTGAAAGAGTTTATCTGAGCCACAGTGATTTTGGTATATCCCTGTTACAGGCTTTTTTTATTTTTTAAAGGAAAAAATCAAACCCAGACTTTTTCACTAAAGATGCAGGGCATAATATTCTCCTTTGGACAAGTCTTTAAGATCTCAGAGACCAAAATGAAGCTTCTCCCTCTACCTAAGTGAATTTGAACCACCGTCCCCAGTTTCATTGGAGACCATTCTTCCCAACTGTCTAGCAAGCATCTCACTGGCTCTGTGGTTCAACGCATGACTAAATAATGTCCTGCAGAAAGGAATAGCTCCAATGTTATCATCAATGAAGACATTGTCTCCAGTACAGATTCGCTAGAACATGTCTATGAAAAGTGGAAGATACTGGTTCAAAGAGTAGAATATGAATTTTCCCTTTATAGGGGTGAGTAGACACAGCTCATTTACATTCTCCAAGAGGGCTTTGGCATAAAAAATGATGTTGTTCTTACTCCAGTCATTTAGTGACTTTCTCCCTGCCACCCCATTTGACAAAAGCTACCTGAATCTATTAATTGTCATGGATTAACTGAAGTAGTTTCCTTCAAAAAGTGGAGTATTCAATTTAGCCAAAGAGACACCCAGTGCTATGAATATTAAAATTCCTATTATTGATCTAAAGAACTGGCTTGTTGTGAAACATACCTTTCATCTGGGGATGAAAATGGCACTCATATTTCATCTGGCTTTGTATGTCTTCTGATCTAAATTACTTGGTTTTGCATAAATTATAGATTCTCTTTTCCTGCTGTTGTGAAACTGGAATAGCATCACTGAGGTAACTGAAATCAATAGATATGATCTCTCACCATGTATTTTGTGCTGAGCACATGCCTGGCTCGAACACCCTCTTCTCTTCCCCTCCCCATGGACTGAGACCACTCTAGGGTTTCCCACTGAAAAGTTTCATAGCTCACATAGCGGAATTGATTCTTCTTTACTTTTGACACTGAAGGTGATATCTGTTCCTCCAGGATAAAGTGCTACATTTGCTCACATAATAGCCATACTTTTTGCCCAAATGTTGCCATTAAAACTCAGATATGGCCATTAGGCTCTCCCCCAAGTCAGGCTGAAGAAAATTCAGGACTAAACCTAAGCTGTAATTACCTAACTGAATGTTCATCCACTCACACATTTTTCATCCACTTTGAAATTGCATTCCCCTATACATTTCCTGTATTCTAATGCCTCTCCTGCAGCTTTTAGCTCGAATCACCAGCGTAATCGGTGTCCTTCGTTGCAGTCTAGGCAAGACTAAATGCAGAGCTAACATCACATACTGAAGTGATATGAATCACATCACCACAAAAAGCCTGACATCTGGGTTTACCACATGTGGAAATCAAAAATTGCTTTCGATGCCTCTTTCTCTTTCTGTTATTTTTAATGGAGAAAAAAAGAATAAAAAGAGGGAATGACCATTACACAGAGGTGTGATTTTAACACCTAAAAGGGATGAAGCGAAGAAATGCCAGCATGGTACCTGCCTGGGTATTGCACAAAGAAGCAAATGCAACCTTGCAAAGGGCAACTGTGAGTTTTGATGCTATGGGAAATATGTAGAAATTTTAACATCTTTTTTCTATGAGCACAATGTAATTGCCCTGGAAAGACCATTGCCAAGGCAATTCAGAGCATGTAGGTATCAAGACTGAGTGGTTTTTCTTCTGTTTTAATAAGAACAAAATACAAATATGCATCTGTTATTCAGGCATAGGAGGAAGAAAGGAAGCAGGAGTTATGTACTCAAATCCATTTTGTGCCATGCCGGACCATAAGAAAGGAGCAGCAAAGGCCAAAAACTGGTGTTCGTCACTAAAGGGTTTACTGATGTGCATATGCCTTTGCAGCTGATAGAAGCAATAGCTACCTCTACTGCTCTGATGAGTCTTACCTTACTGCATTGATTTCTATCCCCTGCAAAGCAAGCAGCAGCTAGGGACTGATATTTCCATGATATTCCTGATACAGTGTAAGCTTAAGGGTCACCTCTGAAGCTAAATAGCTTACATAAACACAAACCAGCCCATAGCAAACACATATTTGTTTCCACTTAAGATAGTCTAGCCAACAGTTTTAAGATGACGGTAGGGGCAATTTAAACGGTAGAAAATAAATAAACCTTATTTATTAGTGGCTGAATTTTTCATGACTATATTGGTATTAAATATTAACTGTATAGAATGTTTCTGTATCAGCTTCAAAGACAGCATGGAAATTGGTTTGCAAGAAAACTGCTCTTAGTTACACATAGGCCTAAGTCATAGATGTTTTAGGATCTTCTATTACCTTTTTAAAGTGCAAGGACACATGGAGATAAATTTACCTCAAAGGCAAGCATTTATCAAAGCGAAGGGCAAACAATATTTATTAGCATAGTAAAATCCTATTTTCTGTTGAGCCTGTGTCAAACTACATAGACATTTACAATAGTTTATTTATTTTTTACATTTTACTTTATTATTTCAAAAGAAGTAAACATGATTAACAGACATGTTATAGAGGATGAGGTGGATTCAATTACATGGGACTATAGATAGTTATATCTTTCCATAAAGAGTTTGCTCCAAAGAATTTGGAAGACATGTAAGACATTTTAGCTCAAGGAAAAAATATGATATTTTGAAACTGATGAAAGTTTGAGTGGAGAAAGTCAGTCTTCCCATGGAAAATTATGAGCATGGAATGAGAAAAACTCCTGGTGTTAAGGAAAACTTAGCATCTTAGATACAGTGCTGGTTCTACCTCTTGAATAGGGATGTAACGGTAACTCATGGCGAGACAGCAGCTCTAGCTGAAAGAAGTGAAAACAAACATATCTGTTTGAACATGCTAGCCACAAAGAAAGAATGGACCTCAGGAAAGGAGAAAATGTCACCAGACAGGGAGAGAAGCCCAGCAAGGGAAGAGATGGCCAACCAGTGTCCCTATGTGCTTGAAGACAGACATGAATAAAGACCTTGCACCACAAATGGTCAGAACCCCAAGTTATGATGCAAAATCAGTTTCTGAGTATGGATATGAGCAATCTTGAGAAAATTCCTGTTGCTTTTTCCGTGCATAAGACGTAACCAAAGCACTTGCACATGCCAAGCAACACTCATCATCAATGCTGGGCTACTTACTTCCACTGGAGTTTCTCAAACCCTTCTCAAACCACTGTAACTGCTGTTCTGCAAATATGACACTGAATTATGCAAGAGACGAAGACTGGTGTCACATTAAGCATAACATTACAATCCAAAAGAAGCAGGGTGATCATAAAACCCCTGATGACATCCCTTGATGCCAGTCATCATTAGGTCAGTTCTCTGGGCCAAAGGAGCTCTCCCTTTCTCTGCAGAAATGTGAATAATTGGATAATTCTTTTACCTTCTCCTGCAAGTTCCCATTGAGATTTCTCATTAGATAGTACATGAACCTTGCAAGCTGTAAATTAAGCATGAGAACAGCTTGACTGGCAATGTGCAGTGATCTTGGGACAGCCAGGGCCAGGGCTGTGCCCTCCAATAAAACCAGACATCATCTCCTTGCTCTCACAACACTTCTCTTGTTTTCTCCCTAGTGTAAATCACACCTTTCTGCTTGCTCATCCTCTTACAATCCTTAGCCACTGCCGGATGTACATGTTTAGCTTTCCTTCCACAGAAGAGACAAATAGAGCTGCTGATTCAAGTTTTGATAACTCCTTTTGCCTTATTGTTCCCACAATGATTTCCAGTAGGCAAGCACTCTGCCCAAAGGAAAATAAAGAGCAAAAATATTTTGCTGGATCAGTGTGTCACAACTGGATGTGTCTCATTATCTGAAAGCAGATGACATTTGTGGCTGTGACCGTAAGGGTGGAGATACTACAGGGAAGTGTTTTAGTGGCTTTCGTATGAGTCTATCAATGCTGAGGAGCTCTGCCAGCCAACACCATCTCGTGAAGAAGCCTTTGGACTTAATTCATGATGGACTTAATTCATCATGGACTTAATTCAACACAGGCTTTACGGCATCCATGCAAGTGTGCCAGTGCCCAGGGACACAGGCAGGATGCAAGAATAGCAAACCAAGTCTTGTGCATGATGAGTTTTGTACCATGATATGAAATTCCATCTGGCTGTATCCTTACAATTGATGCTTCTAGCTGCTTGTGCTGAATTTTGAAATCTGGGGCTACTTCTGGGCTGGAGGCAGGCTGAATTCTTTAAGAGGGAATCATGATGAACTGGTTTTCTTAAAAGTGGCCAAGCATAAAATGTTTTGTCCAGCTGCAATCTGGACACAGCCGCTGTACTGGATTGCCTGCTGCATCTCACATTGTGCGATAAAGGAAAGAAGGCTTAAATCTATTTCACTAAAATCTTAAACTGCTTTAATAAAGTCTTTAAAATATCATATATTTATTTAAACAGGTATGAGGATGGACCAAAATATAAGAAGAAATTAGAGTTCAATGGAAATATGTTTTCATGAAACCTCGTATAAATCTAAGGCATACTGAAAACATCGGACATCTCATTGCATGATCACCTTGGTGACAGGGCTCCCCTCAATAATTCAAATCAGATCTCACACAAAATCAAACAAAAACACAACATAAAATCTTGAAATGAATTCAAAGAATCACCTTTACCATGTCTAAGCCCAGATTTTAAAATGCGAGTATTGATGCAAGCCACATAGAAATAGCACTGATCTATTGCTAACACGTAAGAACAATATATTTTAAGTCAGGTTTAAAATAGTCTCATTTTAACAGTATTCGTACGTGAATATCAGGTTTCACAATGAGTTACTTTGATGTGTCATTTTTCTTACTCCACAGAAATGTTCCATTCCTCGAAGAGGAAACAAAGGCCTTTGCTTTTCCAAGTTATACATGTTAAAAATATCGAAACTTCATAAAACATCTGGTTCTCTCTGTTTTGCAGGATTCTTATTTGGTCACTGACTGAACTCTTATGGTCCAATTAATTAAATTAATGGCTATCTCATAAATTTAAAAAATATATATCCCATGTCCTTAAATCTCTGAATCCCAGCTGGGAACCTGAAAGGCGTGAAATACACAGTAATCATCTCACATCAACAGAAACTGATCTTAAAGCTGTAATTACATGATAAATGTCTTTATGACACATGGCCACTATTTGGTCATGCCCTAGAGACAAATGCTAAGAGCCAAGAGAATGGGGAGGGGGGAGGAAAGGTAGCTGATATCCAATCCCTTCAGCGTGTTTGCAATTTCATTGGCTTTCTTTCAATGACCTGAGACTTCCAAGAGCATGATAGATATTTCCTAAATATTTTACATTCAGGTAATTACAGTAGTATATGGATTTGCTAGTCAGCTTAGAGGAGACCAATTAATTGCTGCAAATCATGGTATAAGGGATGAGCCTGCAGTGGGAGAAGGGTCACATCTTAATAAAATAGGCAGAGCTGGATGCATATGACTGAAGTCAGTCTCACGTAAGTTTGCTACAAACTGGTAACCTCTACAACCTTCACTTAAGCAAAACCTTCACACATTTGAGGGTTTGCCTGAGTTAGGACCAAAGCCTTAAATTTCTGCAGTTTGCTGCTAGCCAATCACCAGAGAGGAACAATTTTACATCAGCTTTTCTTTCAGCACAACATCCTTTATTTCATTATTTTTTACACAGGATTTCAATAGCACATTACTGAACTTTGATTTTGTGATTTTTACATTTTTTACTGATTTTCCGTGGACTTTTTCTCTACCAAGACACTAAGTTGACACGGCCTTTTAAAAACACCAACCAAGGCAGATTTGGGACCATTTTGTTTATATCTCTCTAGTACTTTAATACATGTAGTATGCAAAAAAAGCATCAGCAAAACCTCTGTGGTCATCTGAAATACCCTTGGCTTACAAAGAAAATTGCAGGTACATAATATCTGAGTCCACTGAAACCCACTAGGGCAGACCATGCCCCACAAAATGTTATCATCTGCTTAGGAAACAGATGGACAAAGTGTACAAAAAAGGTTTCTTTTATTTCTAACTCCTTTGTTTCTGATGTCTCTGTTGAAGGCAATGTAAAGTAGGCCAGATACTTATTTTGTCTTGGAAAATCTTAAATTTAGCGACAGCACAGTTCCCTTTGTTTAAAAATGTTCTTTTGCATATAATATATGCAATATACTGAAAGAAAGGCAGTTCCACTGGTGCAAGTTTAAACGTACAAGTCCTTAATGGTGCAGAGGCTCTGAATGCCGAATACCCCAGTTCTGTACTTTCCAAACACTCATTCAAAGAGACTCAAATTACTGTTGTTTTATCTACTAGAGAAGTAACATCAATAGTTTTAAGAGCTGCTGATGATATATGCAGCTGGTTATCAAGGTTTGCAAAGCCCTTTCAAATCAAAAAGTGGGATGGAAATTTCTTTAGAAGCATATTTTGATTTCTCCCAAGCCCACAGAAAACACAAATGTATATATTTTTCCCAGTTGGTTTATAAGCATATGGTCACATTTTCAAACACACTTGAGTTACAAAAGAGCTTAAGTAAATAGTGCAGCACAGTCATGATCACTTCAACAATTAAAATGATCTTTTTAGAGCATCAGCATTGCACTTACACGGCTCTACTTCTATTAATTTCTGCATCGTAAACACATGTTAATTTTTTACTGGAAAACAAGGCAACGTGGTGATTTTTACCTGTAACATACCATTAACATAACATTACAAAGCTATTCTGAGCTAGCTGCATCAAATCAAATCATATCAATGCCATATTTTTGTAGTTTCATCTGACTCATTTTCAAATATGCCTTGAATATTGTTTTTGAAGCAGTGTTACTCTAAAACCTTTAGATCTTACTTACTGCCAGTAATCAATGATGCTTCTCAAGGTTAATGACAAAGAAAACTTCCGTATTTTGATGTACACATGACTTCTCCTATTGACTTCAAAGGTAATCTATGTGAAGACTGAAGCTGACATTCAGAAAGGAATACCAAAGAGTCAGGTTAATCTTAATCAGCATAGAGATGTAATTACTTCGATGTGAAATGCTATTCCATATAAAACTCCATTAAGAGCTCATGCCTACTGCTTAACTTAAATCTTAGATCCTTTTTAACTTGGCTTAAAAGTAAATTAGCTAGCTGTTTAGAAGAAATATATATGCTTATATAGTTTTGTAGATTAAGGCTTTAAAAATTATTGGCTTATGCACTATGCTTATTCACACCAAGCGCACAAGAAAAATAATGAGAGAACCTCAGTGCACTAATAATGTTTTATTGTATGTCAAAAGCAGCAATGATAGAAATAAAAAGGCATGGAAAGTATCCTGGAATAATCTATTTGATTAGAAACAACCTCTTGGGTATCTACATTTTTCCACGTAAGGAAGACATGGACACAACATTCCCGTGCTGTGCAGGTGAAGCCCATCTTGTCTCTCCTGGGAGCATCCCTTGTGCAAAGTGTGCTTGAGGGAGTTATTGCTCACCGTACCCTTACAAGAGGTTAAAGCATGCCTTTGAGTTTCCCAGACTTGAGCAAACAGTAATAGTTTTTTCAGTCAAATGTATCCACTCCCATTTGTTTCATTTCTGAAAAGAATCTCAAGACGTTAAAAACAACAACAAAAGATTCTGACAGAGCCAAAGAGCATGGAGGATAATGGAAATGACGCAAAAGAGCTTCAGGTATTGAGGCAAGGTTGACTGAATGCCTGAAATGGCACTTCACATAAGCTCCTGTTTAATTTTAAGCCTGTGAGGAGTTTAGCATGCTCAAGGTTAAAATAAGTGACAAATAGCTTTGTAGAATAGGAGCTGAAATTCAGGAAAGAAACCGAGTGTGACAATAGGATCTATAATACAGTTATAAAAATAAAATGCAATAAAATGCAAATTTGAGGTGTACAACAAACCAACTATCTGTACCGTTCGTCTCAGCCTGGTATTCTTTGTGGAAAGACAAGTATGTAGAGTGGAATCAGTTTTTATACAATCTTAATCTCAAAGAGCTTTCCTAATATTAAATGCATAAATTAGGGGTTTTTTTTCACTAACAGTCTCTAGAAAAGCTGCAGTTTTAATGCAAATGAGTCCCAAAGAGACAAAGGGAAAATAAATATTTGTTTTTCATTCAATGATCCTGTTAGGTTTTATCTGCTGTGACCGTCCCCTAGCCTTACCATCAGATATCCATGCAAACAGGGCCATTAGAAACGAGCAGCTTTCTTTGAAATTAAATATAGATTTGCCTGAAAATTTCCTTATCTCTTTAGATTTACATTTCTAACAATACCCGTGTATTATTGCGAGGCTCACTAGTAAAATTCTGGGAGGTCATTACTAAAAGCTTGTTCACATACAAAGGATTTTAGTGACTTGCTTTGCAAAGACAAGTCTGCTTGTTTAGTACACAGCATAAATGCTTCTTTTGGCCATCTGCTAAGCAGAGAAAAGCTTGAGTTCACAAAGTTGTTTTTTCATTTGCAAACACTAAAAGAGTATCCATATCTTATATACATTTACCATGCCACCACCTCAGAGATGAGAGTGAGATAGGTGTTTATATGCATTTTACTGACATTACCCTAAGCAATGAAGCATGCAAGTGATCATCTGGGCCTGTCCTTGCTGATAGTAGTGTGCGACCATAGCTCATGACACCTTCCTTAGACCTGCTCTGCTATACATTCCCTTTGCCTTGCCCCTGTTGAAAAGCAGGGATACAAATTCTCCTTCTGAATTCCTACTAGTGCTTTCATATGACAGAAGATTTGGGGTCAGTGGATGGGGTTGTGCGGTATCAGGGTATGGGGAATGTCAAGTCGTCAATTGTATCAAGGATGGAGACTGTCAAGCAAAGAGGAAAATGGATACCACCACCAAGTAACTGCAGACCTGCAAATATTTATGTATTTTTCAAAATCAATGTATTTTTAAAACCAAATGTGTTCCAGATCAGGTACGAAGTCCCATGAATACAGCTTTTTTTTGGGAGCATATGCATGAATGTGAGTTAAAGGTGTACTTGTGACTGTGAATACCAAGGAGCAGCAAGTAGATGGTGAAAATGTTTCCAGGGATGTTGCAATGAGTCAAACACCTGAAATGTAGAAATAGCACTAAAAGTAAAATAAATAAATATTTTTAAAATTTTAGAAATAGTCTGATAAAGACAACAATGTCATTGAGTAACAGCTCATATTGTTCCATAGGGTATTTTTATAATCCACAGGACATATTTTAATCACCTGTGCACAAGATTCCAGTGAGTTTTAACCATATGGAAATCTGGAAAAATTACAGTGGTTACAAGAATGAGCTAATGGAAGGACTAGAAAATCTGACAACATTTACAGAAGTTATTTAAGATCCAATTTTATGTTATACTAGGTCATGAACTATTTAACCGACATCCTTTAAAGTTCCCATATATTCATTTTAGGCTCAAGGAGAATATAATTTTAAAGATGGCCCACTGTGTCTTTTCAGATGTGAAGTGGCTGAATCACAGCATTCTCACATGAAGTGAGAAAGCTCTAGAGCTTTTCACAGAGCTTCTGTGCCATGCTCGTACACGGTGTACAGCTTTGTGACACGGGAGATCCAGTGAAAGAGGCATCTGCCAAAGTCTCTTCCGCTTTGAAGGACTCTGCCAGCTTTAGAGCTATTTTCCATTGGGAGCCTGATAACATTAAGTGAAAGATTGCCATTTCTTTTAGGGGCTTTTGGATGGCCCACAGAAGTGAAAAAATGTTTTCAAATCACTGCCAACTTTTAAAAGTATCCTTTCTGAGCACAAGGCAAGCACTTACAAAAGGGCTGCAGACTATTCTCAGACTTGACCTTTCGTAGCAAGGAGAAATTTGGCTTGCTGCAGCAAAGCCCGGAAGCATCTTTTTTGTTGAGCACTAGATAGGCTGCCTGCGTGCTAGTCACCTTGCAGGCTCAAGGCTTTCACAACTAAAGCATCCGTTGGGCTTTATATCTACCTCCTGAAATTGTGAGGAAGCAGAGCCTGCTCCTGCCCCTATTGAAGCCGGAGAGAGAAAACTCCTTAACTGGATTGGGAACACATTCAAGTAATGAATCAGGTGGTTTTGGTGGAAATTTGCAATTCAAAAGCTGCCATTAGAAAAGTAGCATTTGAAACTGTGTTGCTGTGTTATGCCTCATGTAGATCAGTATCAAATTAAATTTCCCTATTGTACCTCTTATGTTGTTAACACAATGCAGGGAGTGTTGTTTGCCTCATCTCCATCCTTCTAACTGCAACATCCTTTTCAGTTTAAACTATACAGAAGTGAATAATTATTGAGGCCTTCTGTTTACCATCTTTAGAAGATTTAATTTATCCCAATAAACATTGTGAAGCAGACCTTTTGCATTTGCAATGACATATAATTTACTTGGAACAAATGCTTTGGGTTCAGTATAAAGACCATTCATCAGGCAAATCTGAATCAGAGGCAGCTTAGAAAAAGAATCCTTTGTCTAATTGTTTTCCATCACAAACAACATGTGGGAAAGAGATTTAGGCAATATTTTCAAACATTATAAGCTACATAATTATTGTCCTCTGCAAACCTGGTGATAGTTTTTGCAATCACAATTGCACTTTATCTGTCTAATCACCTATTCACTGTGACCAATTACAGACTTGGCGTTGATGAGGAGGCATTTAATAATATTAAATACAAAACCCTAGATTTGAATAATGTTGAGTTTATGACACAAACTAACAAAAGCCAGGAAATTCAAAGGCAAGGTTTACGCTCCATCCTTAATTCATGGCATTCTGCCTAGGCATAAGAGCACATATGAGCTCTGCAGAGATCTCCATGACACAAAGATCATTGCAGTGCTGAGTTACAAAGGAATAATAAAGTCTTGAGATTAATTTTTAATGTTTAGGTCTTTTGCAAATTTACCATGTAACTGCAACAATACTCTTGTTATGTGATACTTTCGCAGCACTCTTTTACTGTATAAACTTTTGGCCTAAGGAGTTAGAACTTGGTGTTTTCTATATCCATTTAATACGACTGTCCTGGCACAAAAGGAAAGGTCAGCAAAAACTGGGAGTTCCCCCTCATTTTTCACTTAGTTTCTTCTATTGCAAGCTTCCTTCTGCAAAAGTGTTACCTTTGTCAAATAAAAGAATGAAACTGATAGACAGAAAGTCCTCTCTGGCACATAATAGAGGAATTTTGAGGCTGCTCTAAACTTAATCTGAGATTAATCTCAGGATACCTTGACCAAAGAGTGATGGAACGAGAAGATGGAGTAGCATCTCCTCTACATCCTCCTGTCACAGGTTTAATCTAGTTTGGCTACACTGGAAAACAGTTCACAATATTATTCCAAGTTTTTGTACATCACTATTGAAAACAATGTGACAACGTAACATAGAAAATCTATTTTTGTCTTCTTTTTTCTCAATAAAGGTGTATCTTATAGCTGCATAGAGTACACCGACTGCTTTGTTCTAAGTTTTTGGTTCCATTCAAAGAAATACAGTAGCTCTCAGGGAGATATTTTGAGGAATCAAGTAAATAACCTATTATGATCCAGTCAGCAATTTTGATGCAAGGTATTTGTTCTTCTGTAACTAAAATGGCAGCTTCACAGGCTGCCTCTCACATAAATACATATATATATATATATAAATACCTCTCACATAAATACGTATAAGTCCATAGTTTTAAAACTAGATTTTGCCTAGATAAAATGTAATGGCTCCAAAACAGCTGTTATGGTCTATCATGTAAATCCTTCTTAGTTTGTGGATTATTGACCTAATGGACTCTAATGGGAGTTCTTTGGAGATGTTCAATCTATTGTAACTGTCCAGCTGCATCTGATGCTCCTGTTATTTGCTCTTTACAGCTTTAAGGCTGTTATGTGAGTCCAGCTGCTGACAATACATGCAAAAAAAATCTTATAAATTATCAGGTGTGTAAATGGGAATGTGAACCCCTTGTTTGCTTTTACACGTGCAATTTTGTGACTCTTCTCTAGCCAAAATCCTTATTGTTTTGACAGACACCCTGGCAGAAAAAAGGGAGAAAAGGAGCAGTAATTGATTTTTCTGAGCCTTCAGCTTGGGAAGCATAAAATAGGAGGAGTTTCCTACAAAGAAGGAGGTGAATGAAACCACAAAGAAGCCTGTCCTTGTCTGTCTCTTGCAGCTCTTCTGGGAATGGCTGCAAAAGGGAATCATTATTATTGTTCAGTGGCATTACAAAAGTGGATCAGTTATTTCAGCAATGGAGTCAGAGGGGTCAGCAAAAACATGTACAAAAGTAACTCAGGTGATAGAGATGAAGTTGCTGGCCCACACCAAAGGAGATGGAGGCTACCAATCCCCCAAAGAATCAGCTAAGCCCAGGTGTTCCTAGTTCCACAGGATTTATGAGCCACCTATTCCTGCTTTAGTCCTAAAGCACAGGAAAAAGGGTGAGTAACTGCCCTACAAAAACATATCAAGCATATTCAGGTTCTGTGGCTGGCTAAAAAGTAGCTGAGAGATGGATAAAGCAAGGAACTTCACTAGCAACACTTCATCAAACAAGCGAAGAGGCTGGGTTCATGGTAGGAAGTAATCATTTAATTATGTTTTTAAAAATAATTACGGGAACAGCTTTTGCTAAAATATATTTGTTTTCTTGAGGTTATTTGTAGAGGACCCTCTTTATTTAATAGAGCCTAAATTCTAGATGTCAACAGCTCTTGAATATCATAAAAATGCATATATTGCATGAGTCATATTTATGCCAAAATATGTTAAAGTGCCCTTTATTTTCTTCTGAATATTATGCTCATTTTAAAGACAGACCAAAAAAACCCTAGAGAAATCACAGATGACTTCTCATTCACGAGGCATGATTTACCATGGCTGTAATTCTTGACCTACAATTTCTGCAGACATTTTAGAGCCATCAACCAACAGAAAAAGCAGTCCTGCACTTCTGGTGAATCAGTAGCAAAAGGGGAGAATTTTGCTTCCTCAGGAAAGAAAAATCAAAACACAAATCACCCTGCCGCATAAGAAATACAATTAAATTAACAAATATAATCTATCTTAAAAAAAATACATTCAAACATTTAATTTGCATAGAAACAGGCAGCGCTATTCATTTTGAGACAAGAAAATCAAAAGTCATAGCTAGCAGCCACTCTTCTAAACCAGATTTTGAGCACAACCCCCCCAGGGCTGTTTCTACCAATTTTCCAATAAATCATGTAATGACTTTTAGAAAAGACAGATATTTAATTCTTGAATTAGAACTATAGGACCATAACCAAAGACTGACAGCCCTCTTATTCTGCCATATTCCCATACAAACCCTTTCAGCTGATTGGTTGTGAAATAATGCAATAATTAGGCAATTAGGTATTGGGGAGGATGTAGAATGAAGCACTGAGTGCTGACCTTTGTTACACAGATCAAAGTATACTGTAAGAATGGCCAAATATGTCTTGTTTACAAGACCTTATCAATTCTCTTTTCAGCATTACAAAATTAAGAATTGGGGGTCATACCTCCACAGCTACGCATACTTTTGCAGTTGATATTGGATACAAAAGACAAAAGTCACACCCTTTGTGCATAGAAAGCACCATCTCTTTAATTACTGGCTCGTTGGTTATGCATATTGATTTAAACCTAAAACGTATATTGAGTAGCAATAAGATAAACATTACAAACTAAATGTTCTCAAATAACTTTTCCATTACTGTTAATGGTGTTACCTAGAAAAGTGAGGAAAAAAAATCAAAATTAATAACAAACAAAATCTCCCTTCTCCGAGTCCTTGCTCATCATCAGAAGCAAGCATCTGTCAACACACAAACTTACAAAGGAGCTTTAATTTTATCTTAATGGTGAGAAATATGAGCATTACATGAGGTTGCTAATGTGGGCTTGGGCCTAACGAAGCCAGGCTGTGGGAACAAGGAAGTGTTCAGGAAGAAGGAAATACAATTTAACTTGTAAATTATCTGAAATCCATGTATTTTAGTCATGGGGAGAGCCAAGGACTAGGTCTGGCGACCAAAACCTCAACCCTATTCCTTGGTAGGAGATTTTTAGAGGAATTCAGGTACATGTTTGATTGCAGAGTGATGCTTCTGGAGCATCTGCTGCTGTACATGGACTGTACAATGGGTGGCTCACATTTGCATGGGCATACCTGTTACGGAGTACACAGATATGGAAAATGAGTTTGGGAGCAATGGTTTCTATGTTTTCCATATTGGCATCAAAGCAGGGGAGGCAGCTACTCGCAGTAAATCATAGGCCCTGGATGTAAACGAGCCAGGGAAATCTCCAGATAGTTGAGATGTGAGCTTTCAGAGGAATAAAAAGCCCTGCAAAACTTGTTTTCTTCACTTCTGTGGCTGTTGGAATTTATGTATTTAACTTTTATCCTGACTGGAAGGAGAAGAATTTGTGATTGTTTTTCAACTAGCTGATCAGAAGTTTCAGATTTTCCCCCTTGGTGTTACTATGCTTGTCATCAGGTACAGTTAGAGCTAGTTAGAGGGTACTAGAACCTGCCCTTTAGTGGCAGCTTCTTTGGACCAGTCTAACTATGGAGAAACTCCTTCTTAGTCTGTAAAAGTTGCAGCATAAAAGTTTTATAGCTTGCACAGCTGGAATCTGTGAATGTGGAAGTTCCTTCTGAGAAAGACTTATAGTGAGATAGAGAGTCTCTTTGATGCATAATTTGTGAGTAAAGCTCATTTTCTACTTTAAGATGCATATTGCTTCTTTGGGTTTTAAAAGAGTGTTCTGGCTCTAAACGCAAGAAATGTGATTATTTGTGTGGAAACCTGTGGAAGGCGAGGAATAAGACTGGAAGTAGCAGATGCATTTAAAATATAACTATTTAAAATAAAAACCTGGTGTCAGAAATTACTCATGGCCCGTTTCATCTCCTCCCCCACCCCCAAATAAAAATACAGTTATGTTTGCGATTAAACCATATCCTCTCAGTTGAAGCTAGTGGAGTCTCCACAGTGTTACTGCAGACCTTGGAAAATTAAACCCCTGTTTCAGAGTTGAATTTTCATAGGTTTACATTAGTTAGAGATTATCTTGGCTGTAAATAAAAGTACTCAGACATAATTTGTTTGAATTTGCATTGTATATTGCTTTTTTTCTAATATTCAACAAGCAGCTGAAAAGAGCCAGTAGCTTTCATGTGGCCAAATACAATTTAATTATTTCACTTCGAAATGTCACATTCTACAGCTTGTCCATCAGGACTTATAAAATAAATACACTCTGGTGTTTAACAACCTAAGCATATATGTATATGTGTCTACATATTTTTAGAGATTGGTATTTATATGAATATATTATGCACATATCTTATGTATCACATAAATCCCAACTCAAAGTAGACCTTTTGACATCTCCCTGATCCCAAGATACTAATGCTAAGAGGAACTTATGAATTAACTTTGTTGGGATTTGAGTTAGGTTTTATTACATTCTTAAGAGGAGGAAAAATCTGCTGTATGAACATACCTCATAGTCATAGAGTCATACCTCTGCATGACTATTAAAACTTCTGCAAATGAGACTTCACTTCTTTCATGCACATCTAGATGTCAAAGGACTGCTGCAAGTCTCCATTGGTTTTATATCAAGGATGTGGCCTTTAAAAAGTGCACACCACCAGGTAACTCGTTTGGAAATAATGTATTGATCAGATTGAACTGTTTTGGTCACTTAGATTTGTATTAGAGGAGAAACTGAGTGAAAACCAGATGCAAAAAAATACTCACTAAAATTTGCTACTACACCAGGGGATTTTTCTTTCCAGAAATCTGGGATACCTCATTAGGATATCTACAGTTATCAGTCAATCACCATTTTCTACTGGATCTAACCAAGCCATATATCCCATGGTTTTAGACCTGATGTGGTGGAAGTGACTGAGGACTCTGAAAAGCAGGACTGGCCCTTTAGGGATAGCATGAAGTCGCATTGACCTAAGGTAAAATTTTACATTGCCCTTAATGATTACTAATACTAAAGCTAGGGCTTTAGAACAAGGTTTTGCCATTAGATATGTTGGTTAAGAGTAAATTCCAATTGTAGATTAAATGTGCACAGATTCTTCCTGTTCTGATATCTTGTCAAGAAACTTTTTAAAATCTAAACTGAATAAAAGAGGAATTCTCACCCCTTTTTATTGTGTAGATAGAATGGAAAACTCCAAGTGCGCTCTAAGAGGAAAATTTTTCATGGACTTTTATCTTATAGAGTCAAGATTTTGTTTAGATGCCCAAATGTGTATATTGTGAGAGCTTAAGGTGTATTAAAAGTTAAAACAATATATCTCTGTGCCAGGCGTAGGTAGAGGCTGTGTTGCCAAAATACCTTTCACTTTCATTTTTAATTAGTATCAGGAACACAATAAAATCGAATAAATCAAGTGAACAAGTCAGGAGAACGTATGCCCGGTTTAAGCTAAACCTGCCATAAAAGCCCTTTTCCACCACGGTACAAGCAGCAAAATTATTGATTAACTTGTATTACTCCGCAAGAAGAACAAATTATTGCTGATTAAAGCCATGCAGGTGATAAAGGAACTTAACCAACAAAAGCTGGCAGCTTTAGGTTAGGAAACAGCTGTGTCCCTAATTATGCAGTCTGATTTATACTCTATTAAATCAGTATATAAGTAACCCATTTCTCTGAAAGCATTTAAACCTCTTATATTCCACCAAACACAGCAATTTTATTTGAAATAAATGTATCCAGCTCTTTTGGGAACATATGGTATATTTCTCTCTTATTAATAATTCAGTTCAAATGAGCAAAAATTAGTTGGTGCAGTTACAGCTGATTTTGTCCTGAAAAGATCTGCATTAATTTTAGACGTTTTGTAAATTGAGCTATTAAATAAAAACATTATATGTGAATTACCCTTTAAATTTTAAGCAAGTTGGTAGTTTAATGGTATTTTCTAGTCAGATTCATTTTCGATCTCTAAAAAATTATAGTCATTATAGTAAGACAAATGTTTGAAACCTGCTCCTTCCATCCAATTACATATTGTGTTAATAAGTAAACTAGGAAACTTTGATGCTTCATTTCTGTCTATTCTGTCTTTTCCATGAGCTGACAACATATTTCTTCACTTTCTCTTGTGTAAATAAGAAGCTGACCTCCAAGCTCCCCATTGATAAGGTCCATCTCAGAAAGTCTCTGCGATTTCTGCTTCTCATCAGTATAACTTCTGCCAGTTGCTGTTTCCACACATCATTTCTGGTACTTGTGCATATGTTTCTAGGCTGGCAGTGATATGCATCAGGGAATTAAGAGGAAAACGAGTACATATTTTGTATGAGAGAAATTTCAGTATGCTACTGTGTTAGTCTAAGATGATCATCAGCTATTTGTGATAAATTCTCCTCTCAGTGCAAATGCATAACTTCTATTAGCATTAATGGGAGTTATGTTCATGAATCAAGGGGATATGCCCCTGTAAGTTTAAGTTCTGCCTCTACTGCAATCACCAAATTGGTTTAAAGATGTGCTGGTGAAGTGGAATACGATGTGATGTAATGATGTTTCCAGCTAACTACTTCCTAGGCAGTAATTCTTTAACTTTTCACACATAGAGAACCATGAACAAATGTATAGGGTACAATTAACTCAGAAGAGTGAAAAATAGATTTCTAGACAGCTATTTTTAATGTTGTTTTTTGATACCTTCAGCAGGTTTGTGGTCTGTGACATGCTGCCACAAACATGTTCATGGCTAAATACTTTTGCATTCTTGTTTTGCATGTGAGTTTAGAACAAAGAAGCTTAACCCTGATTTTATTAACAAATTTGGGCCTTTGAGCCAATGGCATTTTTCAATACATCAAATAATATCAAAGAAGCAGTCTTTTCATTCCTGGTTCCCTGGTGTATTTTTGTAGCTTCGGTTAGTTTACCTATTGAGCGCCTCAAAATTAGCAGCTACATGTGCAAATTAAAGACAAAAGCTCCTTAGATTTCCACATGTAGGATACCTCAGAATATTGCAGCATAGATCATTCGAATTTTAATAACTGCTTTGCTCACATATCTTCATTCATGTCTGTACCTTTTTTGTTATATTATCTACCATTTTAGAAAGCTATCTAGCTTACTTACAGAGTTAAATTCAAATAGTCTAAAGGTTAATGGGAAACACTGGCAAGACATTATGAGCACAGCAGTATATCTTAAAGGTACTCAGCTGTTGGAATTACTGAGAATGAATGCTCAGTGTAATTCCCCACTTCTGCACCCTTGAGGCCTACCAAAATATCCCCTCTCCTGCACACCAAGGAGGTTCTGCGCTCCCTGTCTCACTGGTACCAGGGCTGTGAGATGCAATGGTGATTGGTCTCAAATATAAATCTCTTGGATTCTTTGCTCCATATGAACCCGGTTTAAATCAGATTCACATCTCATTTGACCCCAGAGAGAATGCTGCTGTGGGTATCCCATAGCTTTTATTTATACCCAGATCCTAGAGTTATGAGTTCAGGGACTGTCAGGTGGCTTATGACTTGGTACCACTGGATCCTGTATCCCTCTAGCATGGAGCCTAGAGAACAATCTTGGAAGGAGCAATGAAGTGGCAATGAAGGAGATAGAGAAGGAAAAGTTAGCCCAAATCTATAATAGATACATCTATGCCCTGGTGGTCTCCTATAACAGGGCACAGCTTCATCTTGATGCCATCCACTAAGTCCTCCCTATGTAAGTCTGCATGATCAATAAGGCAGAGACACACCATGAACTGGGAGAGAGCATCACAGCCAGCACTGGCATGAATGGCCATGTGCTTCTGGTGTTTTAAAGATCATCCAGTCTTTATCCTTCAAGCTGCTAGGGGTGGTGGTGTCTGGTGAGCTGCTTGTAGGCCACCACAGTCCTGTATTTTGTCTACTCTGGTGAAAGACCATGAAGCAATCTTGGCAGAAGGTGTGGAGAAAATACTTCAGGCACCAGACACTAATGAAACATTAAATTATGTAAAGTAACTTCCTGCCATTAGAGATAACTGCACAGC